>NC_080021.1:168951654-169551654 GCF_030020395.1 Manis pentadactyla | reverse complement strand
TCCATGCTAACAGCTGACTCCCTCTTTACATTTTATGCTTGTGGATCTTCTAAATGTCTATTTTCTCATAGCAACCATCTTGTCCAGCCCTTTTGCTTGCTTTAAGCTGGTCTGTGTTTAAGCTATGCACTCAGGGCAGCTGTATCTTTCCCATACAAAGAATCTAGAAAGAAGGAATTCTTCAAATTCCCTGGATAACAGACTTAACAGTTCCCTCTGGTGACAGATCCTCACATCCTGAGAGTACTCTGTCTCCTCTCGACAGCTGATGCTCACTCCAAGTGGACCTTGGTGAGGGTGCCCTGCTCTGGGCTCCGTTTGCTGGGACAGCACCCAATTGTTTGTAGCTTGTTTCACAGGAATGGGGTTTGTCTCCTACACTAGACAGCAGCTGGGAAGTTTTAGGAGAACAAAGGGAAGAAAAATGGTCTTGGACATCTACTATGTGACACACATTGTCCATGCACCCCTCATCTCTCCCTGTGAGGTAAATAACTTTTCTGTCCACAATTACAGACACAGGGGAAGAGCTGGTCAGTGCCACTTGCCCATGGGCTGAGCTGGTAAGTGACAGAGCAGAGATGCTTTCTCACCCTCCACTCAGTTGCCTCTGGGCCAGGCATCAATAGGCTTTGTGCAGCTCAGACCACTCAGCACCATGCTGGCCAGGCTGCATGTCCAACTATGACAGCCCTGCATTTATCACCATTGCGTGTTCACCTAGTGAGGAGAGGATTTCAGACCACCCCCTCTGTGGTGTGAGAGACTCGTCTGACATGGAGCTGCACAGAAACAAGAGAAGTGGGGAGTCTAATTTTCTTCCACAGTGCCCCACCCAGCTTCTGGAATTCAGAGCACAGCCCAGGAAGGCATTCTGTTCCTGAACAGGCAAGGAGGCCTCTGACTGGGTGTCAGCCCCTGACCCACCTCGTTTTTCCCTGTAGGTGTTGGAAAGAGGATCGCAGCCATCCCCAGGCCCCAACAGGCACAATGGGAAGAGCTGCACTGTGTCATGGGCGAGTGTGCACATGTGTGTATGTGTGGTCCGTGGAGTGAGGGCCGGGCAGGGGTCAGTCTGCAAAACAATATTAAGAAACTGAAACATTTTCCACTGAGAAACACAATTACTGCCCATGGAATTCTTACCAAGCCTGAGAAATGAGCAGTGGCCCCTCCTTTTCATTAGTTAAACAAAGAGGGTTATTTTTCAAATAAAAACTTACAGTGTGGAAAACAATTTAATTCCCAGAGCTCTTCATGAAGCAAGATTCTTAGTGGTGGAATATGTCTATATGGACACACAGCTGCAAAGGGTAGCCATAGGTACCCTGATCAAGCAAAGGGCAGGCTGGCCAGTGTGGGACCCAGGCCTTAGCTTTGGGCCTCCTGAAGGTAGGAATCCCAGCTAGGAAGGACAACAGAGCGTAAGAACCATGGCTTGGGAAGATTTGACCATTTGCTAGGAGATAAAAAAAGGTGAAAATAAAAATATTTTTTGTATGTTCATTAAATGATCCTCTTTCTTTCTCCAAGTCAATGAAAATAATCTGCAAACTCAAGCCCTGTTTGGTTCCATGGGGCGTGTTCAGCTTTATTAAACTCCTAGCCATCAGATTTCTCTCAAGCACAGTCTGGCTTCCACTCACAGACCCACAGTGTAACCTCATGGCTTTCTCTTAAGGTGTTTTCTTCTGAAAGCTCCTGGGTACGTGCATTTGGTTAGGAACAGGTAAGAATATAGAGGCAGACTGCCACAGGTTCAAACTCCAGCTGTGTCACTTAAAAGCCATGTGTGCTTGCTCTCTTTGGGCCTTAGCTTGCCCAGCTGCAAAGGGGAATGAATAGTGATGGAACCTACGTCATAGAGTTACCATGAAGATTAAATGAGAACATGCTTATAATGTGCCTTAGCACAGTTTCTGGAAAAAGAAGAGCTCACTAAAATGCTGGCCATTCATTCTTAGGAAGTTAAAGGGACATGGCATACGGACATAGGTCTAAGCTTTTCAAATTAATAAATATCATATTTTGAGGTTTCTACTTATCTCATCTCTCCTGTGTAAAGTGTGTTGTTTTAAAAAAATTAAAGCAGGCACAACATAGCTTCTCTTCAAATCGGAGCTTCCTTCTGTAATCAGTCCGCGAACGTTTTGGGGAGCGCTCTATTTAACTTGGCTGGCCCCTGGTTTTGCCGTGAGTAATATGTTGGGCTTCATTTCAAACTCCACATAGCCAAGATCACTGGATACTTGAGCTTCCCCAAGCTGAGTTGATACAGCTGCTCAGCCCCTGGTCACTGGTGAGTTGTCCCTGTGGATTCCAAAAGGTCTTACTTAGGCCAAGGTGCAGGGGCCAGCCGAGATGCTCTCAGGCAAGGACTCCTACAAACAAGGTGCCCAGGTGACACAAGACCCAAGAGCCCTGAGGAGCACTAAGGGAGAGAGAGAAGGCCGAGACAGGAGGATGTCCTGAGGGTGACTGTGAAGAGGGAGGGGTGGGGGGAGCAGTGTGGCTTGGAGCTTCCAAGGGGCTAAAAGCCCCTCCTGACGGGGCATCGCCCCAGTGACAGAGGGGAGCAAACACTCTCCATGTCAGGATTTCTGAGACCAGTTAGAACAAATGATGGGCACTTGCTTTAAGAAGGTTTGATTGGGACTTTCTTTTAGACATAGGCTTCATTGCAAATGGAATTGCATAAAGGAAATCTAATTTAGACCTTTTCCCTCCAAGAACTTAGCTCTGGCATGAAACAAGGCTTGCCCAAGGTCACTTGAGAACACATTCTGTGGGACAACAGTGTTGATGGACAAACAGAGAAGAGAGTTAATTTTGAGGCCAGTCTAACCTCAGTGACAGGTGGGCTGGTGAACAGATTGAAGAAGCTGATGGCTAGTTAGTGCTTTCTTTGCAGGCCAGCAAATGCCTCTGGGCTAGTAACACTCTCACCTTAAAAGGCTTGGACTGATGATCTGTGCCTAATAAAAGCCCCTTCCCAAGTCTGTAGGGAGACCCAAGCATTTTAAAACTGAAAGATAATGAAGATGTTCTAGCTGCAGTAAGATGGAGTCTACATTATAAATGATAATTACAATTAATCATATTAGCCTTCACAGTCCCTCAGCCTTATAACTTAACCCTGGTAGATGCATCTTCCCCACGTGCTTTTGAAGAACAATTTGCCCCAAACTATAACCTTTTCCTTTTGATCTCTGCCTCCTGAAGATGGACATATGATGGAGCGTGAGGTCTGGGCATCCTGTGAAGGTGGGCAGTGATGCTCTTGAGTCCTACGACTGCAGGGTCTACACAGGCCCTGACTGAGGCAGTCAGCTGCTCACCTTTAACACTGGCTACTTTAACACTGGCTGCCACTATTCACTGCCACTATGCCCCTGCATGCAATCCATGGAATCCTCTCCCCTCCCTGCTATCAAAAGCAGGTTCCCTCTCTTATTTCCTCATAATCCCTCTTCTTTTGCCCCAAGTACTAATCATGGTTTTTAATTATTTCTTTATATTTACTCAATGTTTAGCTTCTCTACTTGTCCTGAACTCACTAGGAGAGGGATCATGTCTCTTTTGTTCACCACTGCATGCTGAGTACTTAGCATGGTGCCTGGCAAGCAGGAGCCAGGAAATGATTGCTGAATGAAAGAAAGAGTGAGTTACACAGCCAGGAAGGGCGTGCCCATTACAATGAAGCTCTCTCTTCTCTTCTCATCGACACTAAACTTTTATGATCTCCTTAAATACCACAAAAGCCAACAGTGATGTCCACACACCAAGTCCAGTAGCTCTCTCAGTCCCTGTCACTCAGCTACTCTATGGAAGCTGATACAGTTAAGTCTCTGTGACTGAAAACTCTGCTTTGTTGGCTCCTGTGGTCCATACCCACTCTTCTGTGCTCCCCTCTTACTTCTTAATAGGAGCAAATCAGCCGTTCTGGACTCAGCCTGATGGTCTCCTTACGCTGCTCCTTCCCTTGAAAGTTTATTCAGTTCTGGCTTCAGCCTTCAGCTTTCTGCTGGTACCTGTGAAGTGTGTATTTTGAAACCCTGAAATGCTCTTTCTCCTGCCTTCTTTTCTTTTTCTGGAAATGTCACCCTCCTCCCAATCACCAGGCTGGAAAACTTGGAGTCTTTTTCTCAACATCATTGCTCATGTTTACCAAATATTCAAGATAACAAAATGTTGAATATATTCACTGTCTTCCCATTGTCTCCGGCTCAAGTCTCTTGATAGTCTGGATCTTCCCATCTTTCAGATGCTCCCCTTTCCCCAGTTCTCTGTTATACTTTATCCAAAAGACTGTTTCTAAGTTTCCCTTTTGCTAGCAATGCCTTTTCTTCTATTTACTCTGCTTAAATTCTACTTTTCTTTCAAAGCTTATTGACAATGCTTTCCACTTGCCAACGAATTATAATTTCTCCTGTTTTAAACTACCAATTCACTATATAAGTTTCAGTTGGCATTCTCTTAATTCTTTATTGTATAATGGGTTTCTGTGTATTTATCTGTATCTTTTAGAGAAAGACTAATAAGTGAATCCCTGTAAAGGCTCAACTAGATAAAAAGAAAGTTAGCATAAATTACCAACACACACCATACAGGCATTAACAAACATTAAGAGATATTATGGATAATTTTATATTAATGAATTTAAAAATGTTAAGTTAAATGGCAAATTCCTAGAAAAATGCGAGAAGACTGATATGAGAAAAAATAGACCATTTATTCATGTGTTCATTAAAAGAAATTGAGCCCATAATTTTAAATTACTCACAAGGAATCTTGAGGCCCAGATGGTTTGAGTGGAAAATTATTTCAAACATCTGAGGAAAATATACTATGCATGTTACACAAACTCTTCCAGGGAATGGAAAAAAGAGCAAATACTTGGCTACTCATTTTATGAGGCCAACATAACCTTGATACTGAAGCTTGTCAAGGACATTACAGGAGAGGAACATAAGATATAAAATTCTTGAGCAAAGGATTAGCAAGTCAAATCTAGAGATACATTGAAAGAATCAAATATCATGACAAAGTGAATTTTATTCCAGAAATGCAAGGTTGGTTTAACACTTAAAAATCAATCACTGTAATTCAGCACAGGTATGGGATAAAGAAAAACCATATGACCTTCTCAATAAATGAGTAGATGAATAAAAAGCATGATACGACTTAGTACTTGATTCATGTATTAAGTGTTCATGATTTAAAGATAACTCTCATTAAAGAACTAGAAGGGAACTCCTTAATTTGTAAAGGTTATTGTCTAACAAACCTACGTTTAATCAGCTTCTACCTGAGATCAGGAAGAAGAAAAGGATGCTCACATTGTCCAATATTGTACTGAAGTTTCTAGCCAGAGTAATTGGACAAGAACTTAAAAAAAACTTCAAGATTAGAAAATATATAAATCTAATGTTATTTGTGGACATGTATATACATAGAATCTATAGGTGAACTATTAGAATGAGTAAGTAAATTTAGTAACACTAGTGAATATAAGTTTGACATAGAAAAATCAATTATATTTACATATACTTACAATAAATATTAGAAAATAATGTTTAAATTTGATACCACTTACACTAGCATTTTAAAAATCAAGTACCTTCATAGGAACAAACTTAGCAAAATATGCACCCAACTTATGCATAAAAAATGCAAAACATTACAGAGAATAGTTTCAAAAGAAACAAATTAATGAAGGGATGTACCATGCAAATTGGATTGGAAAACTCAATCTTATAAAACTGTTGATGCTCTCTAAATATGCCTATTGCATTGGTGTAATATCAATAAAAATCTCAGCAGGTTTTTTCCCTTATTTCCTTCCTTCCTCCTTTTTTTACCTTAGGAAAATTGATAAGCTAATTGTAAAATTTACATGGTCAGGCAAAGAGTTAAAAATAGTCAAGACAAAACTGAAGAAGAAAAGTTGAGGGACTTGCACTACTAGATATCAAGCAAGACTTAACTATAAAGTAACAAGTAATTAAGACAGCGAGCAATTGGTATAAACAGACAAATAGACCCATGGATGGTGCTGAGAATCCAGAAACAGGTGCACATAAGTCACCTTATTTACAACAAAGGCATCACTGTTAATTTTGTTAATGGCATTGGTTTAAATTTGCACTCCTTCCTTATTTAATTTTTTTCCTATTTTTGCCTAATGATTTTTATGTTCTTGTTTATCTACAGTTTCATAATTATTATTAGATTATTTGCTGGCCTCCCTTTTCCTCCTCAAACCCACAACTTTTAAAAACAACCTTCTTCTCTGCTGGCCTGTCCAATGGGTTGGGGCAGGGGTAAAACAGAAGCTCTTTCTCATCTTTTACCCTCCAGTGCCAGCAGTAAAGAGCCAGGTGATCTGACATACAATAGGAGAGGGGAAAAAAAAGAAGATTAAAAAATGGTAACTCAAACAAGTGCTTCCCCGTTGCCCAAAGCGGTTTAGCAGACTACTTTCCGTACAGACTTAGCTAAGAAGCCATCTGACCTGAGTACATTTATGGAACTATTTTGTCTCACTTTTATTTTTTCTTTTTCAGAATAAATCCTCTAGTCCTCAAGTGGAGACACTGGAGAAATAAGGGAGTTGGTATTTTTGTAATTCATATGAAGGTTTGGCCAGGAATTTTCAAACACTGGAATAAATTTTTAATTTGGACTTTGATATCCAGACAAGCCCAGCTCATGTTCTCTTGGGTCTCCTTCCAAAAGACCAGACTTCAAACAGACACTGCTTGCTGTCTTAGCAGAGGCAGCAGAGAAGCACCACGCCAGCCACGGCAGCAGCAAGCAGGCACCCCGCACATGCGGCCTGGCTGGGCTGACCCCTGGGTTGCTACTCGCCCTGGAAGCCAACACTATTCCGTGGACCTGAAGCCAAGTTCCTCAGAAGAGAGTAAGTGAGCAGGTCCTCTGTCAGGGCAGGAAATGCTGGGGATGCTGCATTTCCACCTGGGAACCCTGCCTGGAGTTTCCTCAACAACACAGGATCCACATGTTGAAGCGAAAATGGCAAATACATGTTATTTCGGTCATCTTTATTATTTGCTTCTTTTTCTTTTGGTTTTTTATTTTGCCTTTTGGAGTTTGGATTGTGGGAGAAGTAGATGTGTTTCTTACAGATGAGACCCCAGAGAACCTTTGGTTTAACTCTTAGTTTAACTTCCTGAAAACTGACAAAACAGAGAATGGGAAGGAAAAGAAAAAACGAAATGGATTTTCTGTGACAACTACAGAAGCAGCTCATTTCCTTTTGGAGGCCTAGATCAGAGACTATAAGTAATTGAAACTTAATACCCAGAGTCCCTCAGAAAAGTGACCACCCTGGGGCCGTTACCATCATTTCCTGTTAATTGTCACCTGAAATAACCAGTTTGTGGAAATGGCTTGGGGGCCTCGAAGTAAAGGAATGTAGTTTGGGAACAGCTAGCCCTCTCATGTCCCATCACAGAATACAAATGATTTAACAGCAATACTGACAAGGTTTTCAGAATAAATCATTTCCATTACCACCTGCAAATCACTTCCTGTGGCTGCCTTGAGACAGATTTGGGGAGTTGGCTATTGGTTGCCCGACTCTAGGACAGTTTTCCCCAGTCACCTACGAGGATAAATTGCAGTCCTGACCTAATTTACTGCTCTTCTTTATGGCCAAGGGGCAAGTACCTGCTCTACTTTAGGGAGTCTAGAAGCTAAAGGTGACCAGAATAGTTACAAAGTCTTTCCAAGAATCCCCAACCCAGCCCAGTGGTGGTGACTCTTGAGAGCCCGAGTGCTCACGTGTGGAGCTGTTCCTGGGCCAGCCTGCTTTTTCCTTCAAACCAAGTGCCTGGTCAGACCCAACCATGCCCTTCTGTGCATTTCCCCCACTTTCTCCCAATCTTTGTCTCATCCCATTGCGATGAATAAGGCTCCGAACTTCTCTTCTTCCCTTTCGGAGGTGCCAAGTTCCTATGTGCACTTGCCCAGTCCAGAGGTACCAGCCCCTGTGAACTGTGCTTCTCATGTGAGTTACCTACGCTGTCCTCCTGGCCTCCTCAGCACTTTAGCCATGTCTGTGTATCAGTCTGAATGTCTGGTGCAGGCTGAGCACACCTGAGAAGAGGGATCCGGTGCCTTGCATTTTGTATCCCCACTACCTGCCAGAGCAGACACAGGATGAAAAATGTGAGGAAGCAGGAGAGGGAAAAGGACAACAAGTCTTGGCCAAGTGATCCACGTCTCTGTATCTGGTTGTAAACTGCGATAAAATGCACAGAAACAGAACTTCCAGGAAAGCTTCCTGGAAAGTCTTTATTCCAAGATGGAAACTCTGATATGAATGCTAACTGCAATCTCAGGAGGATCAGGAGGCTGAGCATCCTCCCCCAAGGCCAGCCAATATTGTGTTTTGTCTTTATGTTGATAGCCAGAACCTTGGCCCTGACCCTGGTTACTCCACAGCCGAGTGGCTGCCCTGGACAGTTCATGTGTCCTGACTCCCTGTGGCCCATTCATCATTATATTATGGCCAAGTAAACTGTTCCCCAGGGACAAAGCCTGCAACTCTCCCTTTCAAGAACCTGGTGCTCACTCTGGCACTCAAGGCTCTCTGACATCATCTATCTCCAGACTCCCTAAGGACCCTCAGGACAATCCTCTTGTCTCATACCTAGAGTCTTTCAACACTTCTCTGCCAATCAGTATTCATCTGTTATTTCATGACTCAGTTAAAAGTTTTAAGTATTGTTTCGAGAAAGTCCATCTGATCTTTCTGGTATTTTGCATCCCCTCCTTGCGTGGCTGCCCCATTGGACGACATCCTCACCATCCTCCTCTTCCTCACTCATTCCTTTTCTCAATGCACATTCATCAAATCCTACCAGGTACTAGTCCCACCCATGTTAAGCAGCAGAGCAGATTGAAAACCAGTTCTACACAACTGGAGAGTCCAGGTCTCCAGCACAACACCCCGGGCAGGGGCTGCATTCCCTTGCTCTCGCCCTCACTTCCTGTCTCCGTGAAGAGACAGGGGGCATCGGCCGTAAAGGCAGGAGTCCTACTGGTCGGGCTGCAGTCACTAGGGTCCCTCTCTGCAGTAGTTTCCATGCTACACTTCTGAAGTGAAACAGCTATGCGCACCCAGGGGATGTCCTTCTCGGAGTGCAAGACAGCAGTATGGCTTCAAAAAGGGACCCAGATGGGGAAAGAAAGAGAAGAGCACTCCTCTCTCCTCACCCAGTGCTCTCTAAGTGGAGAAAATCCAACCGGTGTGTGTGTCTGTCAGTTGTTGGCTGAGGGAAGAAAGGAAACAAGGAAGAAGGAGGCTGTGGTGATGAGAGGAAGCCTTGGGCCAAGGCCCGGTGGCTGCACTAAGAAAAGGATCTGGATTTGGACATGGGGGCCATGCCGTCCTTCCCCTCCTCTGGCGGTGTCCTGACCCATAGCTGGCTCAGCCTGTGGAGAAGGAATCTTGGGACACCAGCCTGAGTTTTGAGTTCACTCATAGTGGGCGACAGAAAACGAGATGGTTATTTGTCTTATGGTAATGATCTCCGAGAGGCTCCGAACTCCAGGGCTGCAGTCCGCACGCCACACGGCAGGCCTTCCTCCGGGCGGGAGGGGATTTCCTTGATTTGGTGACATTCATTTGTTTTTTAAACGAGGCTGTTTATTTTCTCTTCTTTTAATGTTATGATTTTTTTTTTTCAGATTCACAAGGAGGATACATAACGTACAGCCGAATCTGCAGTCTCCTATTTTGTCAGCTGCTTGTGTTGATTAAAACTTCAATAAAGATCCTGTGATAAAACAGAGCTATGTTCAAAGGATCTTGTTATGTTTTTAAAAGGCTGAGCTTGGCAGGAAAGATGTAGAGTATAGGTTCGCTACCTTGATATTTTCCCCCTTTTCCAGGTTAGAAAAGGAACAGATGGGCAAGTAATGCTTAGTGGCTTCTGGTACCTGTGGGAGACTTAGCCTGTGTTTAACTGGATCCCATATAATAAGCAAGGTCTGCTTTAATTGGTATGGAAAGTGTTTATCAAACTGGAGTTGAACGTGTGCCCCAACTGCCCTCTTCCCCCACAGGTCTGACTGAGAGCCTCTCTCTGCAAGAGGCCTCAGCCTGACGCAGGGGGAGAGGGGGAGAGCCACAGGCTAAGGGAAGCCACAGGATCCAGGAATTCCAAATTCACCCCACTCGCCCCAGATGATCAATTCCAGCAAGATTCCATAGAACTGCCAGTAACACATTACTTCAAAGACGAGGGATCGCTCAAGAGTCCTGAGGGAGAGGCATCAGCGGTGCCCACCCTTTCCCCTCCCCTCCTACCTCCCCTCCCACCTCCCCTCCCTCCAGTCGCCCATTCCATTCCTGGCAGCCACTGAAGTCTCTCAGCTCTTATTCTGAACGAGGCCAAGAAATGGCTGTGTGTGAAACCGGGCTAGCCAAAGTCGCTGACTTTATGCAAAGCAGGCAAGTGCAGTCAAAACACTTACAGCAATCAATTCGAGTTGTTGGGTAAAGTTTTTTCCATGTCCCATACATTATTGAACAGTTAATTTTGTCTTTGTGCCTGCAAGACATTCCAGCTCTCAGATGACAGCTTTATCCATTAAGGAGCATGCGGTGACAGCCGTACAGTGAGAGCTTTGCCAGCCCTGCCTGCCGGGAGGCGAGCCTGCATCACCACCGAGAAATCCTGGGATACATCAACATCTTAATCAATATGCGAGAGTCAATTACCGGGGAAGCGAGGGCTTAAAGCAGGAGCTGATGATGAGGTTCACGTGCAAATGGGCTTGATCAATACACAGTGAGTCTCACTCTGGATGCGCATCAGCCCTTCCCCCCACCCAGCACCCAGCTCCCCCAGTGGCAGGCCAACCACGCCCTCTGCCAGCATCCTTTCCAACCCACCAAGCACCTGCTTTCCTGGAGCATCTTTGATTCATTTTTGATGGATATGTTGGGAACGAAGGAAGCAGGGTTGAGGGCAACAACCAATGCCAAATTCTGTCAATGGATACACAAGCTGGGCTGTTGCAACTGACTGCCAGGAGTGGAGCCTTCTTCCACAGGCATACTCAGAGGGACAAAAGAATCCAGGCAATCTAGCTGTGAAGGGGGCCCAGCTGGGACCCCTCATTCAGGCCTTGATCCCCTCTTACCTACATGACTGCAGTAACTTCTTAGCTGGTATCTGAGCCCCTCACGCACCACTCTTCCAACCTATCTTCACCGGCTGTCAAGAGTTGGTTGGATCATGTCACGTGTTCTCAAAAACCATCAGTGTCTGCCTGGGTAAGAAAACCCCAATTTACTGAGTGTTTTCAGGGCTCCCCCTGATGTGAGACCCCATTCTTGAGTCTCATGATACTATCCAATCTTGCGTTCTTCAACACTAACACGCTCTTTTGCCCCTTCATGCATGGCTTTACCCTTCTGCACCTACTTCATCTCTCAGAATTCTTGAAGCTCTCTCTGATCTCCCTCAGCAGAAGTTAATGGCTGCACCAGTATTAGTTTGAGGTCACTGTGTTTGGGTTCAAGTTGGGTGTTTGCGTATTTGTTTCTTCCATTAGATCATCTGCTCCATGAGAAAAAGCACCATAATGTTTTTCATGAAAGCCAGATGTAGGTGATCCCTTGGTCCCCCAGCTCCGGCCTCTTCTCAAGCATTCTTTCTTGTCATCCTGCACCAATCCAGTAGCAGGATTCCTATGGGAGTTTCCAAAGAAGAATCCATTTACATGAGTGCTGTGGTGAGCAGATTTTACTGAACATTCGGTAAGAGTCTACATGGATTCTACAGCTGACAGATTGAGTCCCCATTGATATTTCTGGATGCTGTCATTCCTCTTCAGTGGCCACCACTGGTTTTCCTCTCACCCATTTCCGGCAGCCTCCACCCACTGGAGCACATGCTCAGCTTCTCGTCACCTTCTCAAATTATCACCCTACTTATTCCATAACATCCCTCTTCCTTCTTCAAGAAGCATTGCCATACAAACTTCCAGGAGAACCAAACGTTGTTACGTTACAGTTAGTTGTCTACACCCTCCTCCATCTCTTCCCAGCTATTTCTTTAGGACCTTGAAAGACTCAAGAACATATGGTAAGAAATGCTGAGGAGCCACTACAGAAACCAGAAATAAAAAGGCTGGAAGAAGGAAGACAACACTACTATTCTCTCCCTTCTTCACAGATGAGGGGAACTGTGAGTTCCCATATAGGAACCACGAGTTCTCCAGGGCTCACTGGGGACCAGAGAAATGAGACTCCAGATTCAGAAGGTGTGGAGAAGGGGCACCAGTGGGGAAGTTTCTGGTGGAGTGGGGCTTTGGGATCTTTGGACAGGGGTACTTGTTGGCTCTGAGAGCCAGAAGGAGGTCTAGTGGGGAGCAGAGAGAAAGGGTCCTGCTGATACCTCTGAGTGCAGGCTCTAGGGAGCAAGGCCCAATGCACAGACTCAGCAGGGGAAGAAAGAACTCGGGGGCTCAGGGGAGGAGGAGGTCCAGAGAGCTGAGGGAACCCTCCTCAGAAGAATCCTTGTCTCTCTTACAGGACCCAGAAACTCATTAAGACATTCGGACAGTGGGCGGCATTCTTATACAAGGGCCAGAGTGAAATCCCAGCCCCAGGAGGACACGGGGAAGCTGGGAGCTGGGTGTGGGCAGGGCACGGGGAGGGGAAGGTGGGTTAAGGAGTGGAGGCCACTGATAGTTATTACACACCTAACCTACAAAAGGCCTTCTCACGAATGCTGTCTCATTTAGTTTAGTCTTGACCGCAGCCCCACATCACTTTGTACGCATGGAAACAGAAACCACCAAGGAGAATAGGTGAAGTAGCTTCCCTAGGGTCTCATGGCTTGCCAGTTAGGGAGTTAGAATTCCAACTGGGGTCTAAAAGGTGCATACTGAAGGGAGTAAGGGCAGGTCCTCTCCCAAGGCGGGCATTGAACATGACCCCCCCGCGCATGGGATGCCCGAGGGTCATCTGAGGTGGGAGTGCCAGGGTGCCTGTGCCTCCTCCACTAGAATGCAGGCAGGTAGGGGCTGGAGCCCCACACTCACACGTTCACTGGGAGATGGCAGCCCAGGAACTGTGCAGAGGATTTCATGTACATTACTGCATTTACACCTCCCAGGCACCCTGAAAAGTTAGGATCATAATTCCATTTTACAGCTGAGGAAACTGGCACAGAGAGGTTAAGTAACTTCCCCAAATTTACACAATAAGTGGAAGAGAAGATTCAAATCCAGTCATCTGACTTCAATCCTTGGTCCCTTTAAACTCTTGCCTGCAATAAAAGTCTACGGGCCTAAAGGAAATAAGGTTTTGCTCGAGTTTATTTTTCAGGAGGATCCCGGAACCTTGGCAGGTGACAGTCAGGAGCACTCCAAAGGAAAAGATCCAGAACAATGGGAGGCAGACTGAGGCGCTGCACCTGGTTCGGGGTGGGGTCAGAGAGGGCCGGTCAAGGAAGCCTGTCCTTTGCACCCACTGTCCTCCTTGCTTTGTCACTCTGATTCAGCAACACTTACTGAGTTCTTGTGGGTGCTAGCCACAGAGAGATAAAGAGATTCCATTCCCATCTGAGATAATCAGGGACACAGGATGAAACAGAACAAAGGCAGTGAAGGCATCTAGGTTGTACTTCTGGAGGCTTCATTTCCCTGGCCTCACAGTCATGTGGGCAGCGTGCTCTGCCACCTCCCCTGAAGGCTGTGAGGTACAAAGGTGGCCAGGGGACCCACTCAGAACCTGGGGCTGTGAGGGCTGCACTCAAGCTGAGTACGACAGTCAAGGGTGGAGAGAACGAGGCGTGCTGAACATAACTCTCAGACATGTTCTCAGCTTAGGGTCCAGAAGAGCCAGCTTTAGGCTGACGCCACGGGGAGTGTGGGAAAGGGCCTGGACGGACATGCTCAGAGGCCAAGATGGAGGGTGTCTGCGAAACTGCCTCTCTCCACACTCATGTTCCTTTTCTCCACTTCTGAAAGGAAAAACAGATCGGCTTCTGAGGGAATAAAATTACTTTTTTTACAGACGAGAAAGCTGAGACAGAAAAGGCAAGGGCTCAGGGTTGCATAGATAGTGGACTCAAAGCTGGGACATGAGCCAACCTTTAGACTCCAATATCTGTCTCATCTGAGTGATATAGCTAAGGGTAGAGGGCTGTAAAACGAGAGAGCCACAGGAACGGAAAACATTTTTTAAAAAAGCTTCCTTGGTTACAATAGGAATTTCCAGTTGTACCTGGGATATTGGGCTATTTAGCGGTGAGTGTGGGGTGAAGAATTCTGAGGGAGGGGGATCTGCATGTGTAACATGCAGAGTGGAACCGAGTCAATAGCGAGTGGCTGCGTTAATGGGATTGCAGGGAAGTGGACAGGTAGGGCAGGGCAACGTTTTTCCAGTCAAGTTAATAACTGTGTTTGGAATACCAAGGCCAGGAGGAGGGATCTGAACCTTAGGGCAGCCTTTTATACATTAGAATACTATGGGACACTCACCCTGTAAGATGTTTCACAAAATAGAAGGTATCACGATTGAGAAAATCTGGGAAATGCTGTATGCCAAGTCACGGCTTTGGAAAAGTCACACTACACTTTAGCATACTGTCAGGCTTTGAGAAGAACTGGAATAAATATTTCATTTCCTTTAACTTGCTGTACACCTATAAACACCCTATGGATCTTCCTCAAAAAAAAAGCACTACACAAAATACTACAATATGCCACTTCCATTTATTTGTCTAATCTAAAGTTTCATATTTTGCAAGTGGAAAATATATCCTGACCAGCTGGCTGAAGGAGGTTAAAGGCACCTTTCAGGGGCTCCCAGAGCATTCTGCATTTTCCCCCAAAACATTTATGAGCTCAGTAATTTTATCCAATGTGTATCTTTTTCTGTTAGACCAAAAGCCCCATTAGTCTGTCTTGTCCGCTTCTGGCACAGAGCAGACCCTTGCCCCTCTAATGAAGGAAAGCATTAGAATATTCCAAAATATACTTTGGGAAAGGCTACTGTCATGGAGAAACCACTGCAGCTGATTCTTGCTCAAAATAGTAAACAACATATCTTAAAAGATGAGCTCTTGATAATGTTCTTGATGGAAAAATGCTGAATCCAGGACAATCATGGTACCATGGAAGTTAATTCAGGAGAAAGATGGTGAGGGGCTAAGGTGGACTGGAAATAGACCATGACTGATGGCATCCAGAGACATTTCTTGGGGAGAACTGATCAGGCTACCTGATTGCCATACACTGTAGAGAAGTTAAGTGTGGGCTCTGAAGAAGGACAGACCAAGATTTGAATTGGGACTCACTACTTGGAGTTCCACACCCAGGAATGTGACTTTGGGTCAATCACTTCCTGTCTCTGAGTTTGTTCCTCATCTATAAATGGAAATAATAATAACCATAATCATATCTATGTCACAGAATTGTAATGAGGATTCAATGAGACTATGAAGCCAAAAGCATGAGACACACAGGAAGAGTCCAGTTAAGGTCAGCTATTACTATTAGTAAGAGGCAACTGTTGTTAATGTTAAGAAAGATGGGGGAGTAAGAATGGTGCTTGTATTTCAGATGTGGGAAATTGGGAAAGTGGGGACAATGGCTAAAATAAGGAACTCTGGGAGAGAAGGTTTGTTTGGGGCATGTTGAGTTTGCATTAGGCCACCACATTTGAAGGTCCCACAGGTAGCTGGGCACACAAAACTGAAGCCCAAAGGAGAGGTCAGCATGGGGCACAGAGAATAGCACAGAAACCATGACTGAGATTTTGAAAATACACGATCAGTTCTTACAAGGAGAACAGAAGGAAAGAGCAGGAAACACAGGACTGCTTTTGGCAGCTGCCTTATTTTGGGAGAAGGAGAATGAAAGGTTGACCTCATTGCTGCTATGACTTGATGCTGTGCTTCTCAGTTGCTTCAGACGGCTGAGCAGCATCTCACCAGCCGGGGCCAAGGAAAGGCTGCCATGGGGGTTGAAGCTTAAGTGGTCCTCACAGGACATGTGTAAAGTTCCCGTGGCAACTTCTTGTTGAAAATCCTCATCCCAGTTATTTTCCATTCCTACTGAGACATCCCTGTGTCCCTCAGGTTATGACATAAATATTTTACTAAGTACAGAGGGTTGAGATATCTTAACACTTTGACTGAAAACTCATCTTTCTCAAAGTTAAAGGATGTATTTTCCACTTGCAAAAATATGAAACTTTAGATTGGACAAAGAAATGGAAGTGGCATATTGTAATATTTTATTCAGTGCTTCTAAGAGTTCCAAAGTACTTAAAATATTAATACCATTTCTTTTTTCATGAGGTTTATAAGATTCTTTGTCTAAGTTTAAAATTGGTGAGGACTAAGCATAGTGTGCAAAACATAGTAGGTGTTCTATACACGTGTGTCCTCTCCCTTTCTTTATGATGAAGGTTGAAATGTGTTCTACAAACTTAGGGAAGGTAAATCATCTGGGATCTTTCCAGATAATTCTGGACTAATTTCCATTAGTAGGGGTTAGAGGACAGGAGAGAGAAAAACTTGATTTGAAGCAGTACAGTAGAAAAAGTATTCTGAAAGGTAGCTAGAGGACTCTCTGGTGGGGCAAAACTACAGGAGCCGAGGATAGAAAAGATGAGCCATTGTTCATGAATGGAGTGCAGGCATTGATACTAAGAATGGATCTCTTGCTAACTATGCAGAAAGAGTTGACATCCGTTGCCAAGCCAAGCTTCTGGCAAAAACATCTGAGAGACCACAGAGTTCCAATTCCCTCTGCAGATCACAGTCACACTATAAGGAACAAGGAAATGTGAAGTGAGCAAGGAGTGGATGTCACTAGGCTCTGTCAGTCATGCATCCACTTGTGCTGTGGGTGGAGATCCCTGTTCCTACCTCCTCCTTCATTATACTTGTGACTAAAGAAATTGGGCAGCCCTAGAGGAAACATGGCTTCTGATACCAAAAGAGCATTGCACTAACTCAGAGTCTGCATTCTGGCCTTGGTCTGCCTTCATTTTTATCAGAAAAGGGTGGGTAACATGTGAATAAAAAAAAATTGGCCCTGTAAAGGGATCCCGAAAGAATGACATATTTGTCTGTTAAGTATAAATATGAACAGCCATGGAGATATGGTCCTGTGGTGCTAGGTTTTCACTCCAGCAACATTCATCTATTGCCAGGAAACACTAGATTTAGTACCTGAGGGACTGGAGTTTCAAATACCTTATACTTTTTTTTAATACTCTGCCAAGAATTTAAATTGGTAAAAGCTGGGGACTGACAAAACTTGATCCCCAAGAGCTTTTCTGGCACTGGTTTATCAGGGAATATGGTGCCATTATTTTTATTATAATTATTATTTTTTTCTTTGGTGGGGTGAGAGCTCATTTATAACCTAGTGACTTCTATTCCCAGATGTATTTTTCCTTAAAAAAAAAAAAATCCCAGTGCTTAAATAAACATTGGCTTTGCCTTTTGTGGTGGCGTTAGAAGCTGTCATTGGACTTACATGCAAGGGAGTTGCAAGTCGTTTCATGTTTTTAGATAGGATCTGAAAGAGTTGAAAGGAGAAAACCTAATTTTAGGATCTGTATTGGCCCTGCATTTAACCCCCTCCCAGGCTCAGCTTCCCACCACGCCCTCAACTCCAGTCACTTAGCAGGGCTTTGTAAAGTGGGTGTGCCACCCCAAAACAGGGACAGCCTGGGCAAAGCAGCAAAGGACAGAAACGCGTTAGAAAGCCCGGGTTTGAGCCCCAGTGCCATCATTTCTTAGCCACGCAACTTTGGAGCACTTGGCCTTTGTTGGATTTTTCATCTGTGAAATGATAATTGGATGTGCCACCGAGGGTTGTCAGGAGGATTAAATTAAACATGATAAAAATTGTGTGAAAAGGCTTGGTACCGCGAATTTTTAAACAACAATCTACAAAAGATGAGCGTGGGGAAGAGGAAAAGCAGGGCGAGAACTTTCATGGAGTGCACTGTGAATTTCTTTCCAAGGTTAGGCTCTTGACTAGACATTCGAGCTGAGAAAACAACCGCCACCATGGAGACACATAAAACAAGAAGATACTGTTTATGGTCCAACATCTTTACGGTCCCTCCTTGCTCCCTGCAGCCATATTCCCGACTCCCTCCAGCGCGCGCGCTGCCTGCGCCCCCTCGCAATTTCCATGGTCAGCTGGCCGCTCCCCGGCCCGGGGCGCCGGCTGCGCAAGCAGCAGCGCGAGCCTCCTCCAGCCGACCCGGCAGGTCCGATCCTGCTTGAAATGATTCGAGTTTTATTATACAATTAGATCAAGTCTCTCAGGTGTAGTAGCCCTCCTCATACTTAGAAGAATAGATTAGCCATTAGGACTTTGTATATTTTTCCCAGTAATTGACACCACATCCCATTTTCCTCACCAAAGGGAAAAAGAACCGCATGAAACAATCATGATTTGGGGGGCAGGAGGCGGGGGCCGAGGCACTCGTAGTGCAGCAGTGTCTGGGTCTTTGCTTCCCTCTCCCCTCCTGCCCCAGCTGCCAGGAGCTCCAGAAGACAGGCAGAGCGGCCTCCGGGGTTCTGCTGGGTGCTGGTGTCCCGGCCCAGACTCCTCGGGTTCACACTCCGTGAGCACTTCACGCAGAACAAACCAGGCATCAGTCTGCCACCGGCGAACAGCAGCCGCCGCTGGCCGGGAGCCTAGGCATTCTTAAAAAGCCCATGGAAAAATGACTAGGACAAAACTGCTCCTTCTCTTTTCTTTTTCCTTTCTTTCTCTCTTTTTTCAATGGCACCTCCCTCCAGGGCTCCATTAAACACCCTGCCCTCCTCATCACCTTTCTCGTTCTGTTCAGAGAAGAAGTCGGTGATGGGGGTGGGGTGAGGTGGGCAGCCAAGCAGCAGCGATTTGAGGCCTGTTAGTATCCCAAGTTGGGGAAAAGAGAGGAAAAAATGGGTTCAAAGCCTAGAAGACAACTGGTGCCCAAGATACCCCAGGCCCATTTTTGTCTGCTCCCTTCAAACACTGAAAGTTCAGGTTTGGAATGAAACAAGAAGAAACTCATGGAAAAACGCAATCACCTAAAGCGGCTTTGCCCACGTCTGCCATCGCCCACGTTTGCAATGGGATTCCATCGCATCTCGGCCAAAAGCAGACACCTCAGGCCAGGCAGGCTGCATCCACACAAGCAAAAGGAAACAGGTGTTCTCAGATGTCTGGTCAAACACGTGTTTCCTCTGGTCATGTCTTGGCAGCCCAAGTTCAGATTCCAGCTCTGAGGCCTGGTGGCACCAGCAGATGCTCCACATGTCCCACCCTTGCTACGAAACACTTGTGAGCTAAAGGCCCCGCCCAGCTGCTTTGTGCCCAGGCTCCATGGGTCCCTGGCAGCTTCCACAACTGCCCAGAGGCCTGTCTGTGAGGCATCCCAGTGCAAACATGGGCTGCAGCAGTCTGCACAGAGAAGTAAGCCTCGCTTCCCCTCCTGCCCTCTCCTCTTCAATGGACCATCAGACAATACAGTCAGTAGTACTGATTCAGTACCAGAAGCAGTAGATATGACATGTAAGTATATTTTCCGTTTTGGGTCAATGAGTCCAAAGGGACTCTTAGCTGACACATCTAGGCTGATTCTCCAGAGAGAAGCTGAAATGGCCACTTTCCAGAAAAATCAATTCACCCATTCCCTGAGGAATTCAGGACTTTCCTCAGGTACTCTCCAACCAAGTCAGGCTGTGCTGGACTCTCCTAATGGTAAGACAACCCAACATGTCACCCCAGGTTTACACTTCACCCGGAGTTTGCTTTCCTGAGGATAAAAGTCCTAAACTTTCAGTGTGGTCCCCAAGGACAGTGGGAAATCACAAGATGGAAAGCGACTTTTCTTTGGCCACAACTGGTGATGACTTGTGAACATGTCTCTTTTGCCCAACTTGGCTTTGGCTTAAACCTACTGTTTTGAATAAAACTTGGGCCACTCTCCACCCCCTTAACACCCTACCTCTAAGCACCCCCTGCCAAGTCTGAAGAGGCCCTCCCTTTTGTGACTAGCAATCCAAAATGAAACTGTACTCATAACCTCTCTTGCTGATTCTGCAAACATGCAGATTTAATTTTTTTTTTTACTTCTCAACATACATATGTCCCTTCATTGTTTTTAAGATTTCTCTCTCGGCTCCCGCACCTCTGCCCTCACTGCCATTAGCCAGGCCGAGTGGAGCAGAGAGAGTGGTCCCAAGCTGCACGCAGCACGCACCTGATGGTAATAAGCTGCGGTCCCACTTTCCCTCCTCGTCCCTTTTCCCAGGTGCCAGAAGAAACCCAGCTGGGCCCTTCAGCTGACACAGGCCCCTAATTTAATTTTAATGGTACAGCATTTTTACTGCTTTTGGCCAGGGCATTTTGAGAAAGGTTCAAATATGTGAAAAAATACACGCTAAAAAAAAAACTGTTTAGAAAACAATTCCAGTCTAAGTGCTCCATGCTCTCAGCTCCTGGCCCCCTTTCCAGAAGCCAGCTACAGCAACCACACAATTTAGTTCCATTTGGGGGGTGGGGGTTTCCATTTCCTTCCTACAGGATTTTTTTATTAGTTTTTTTTTTTTAACTGTTTTTCTTTCCCTATGCTGGTTTACTGCCTTGTATCTATCTACCCCCAAGGAGTTTAGAAACCTCAAGTAAGTATTATTGGATTTTTCTTAGTGTATTTTGTGATTTTTCTGGTGTGAGAGCATGTGGTCAGGATCTGTGCGTTTGTGTGTTGGTGAGGATGGAGGGCTATGTGCCAGAGATGACGTCCATAAAGACCTTAGAAAGTGTTAGCTGAGCTGTGTAAGTGTGAGCTGAAAAATTAATTGCCTGTTGTTTTCATTGTTGTGCAAACTGTCCTGGTTAAAGGTCAATGCACATAGTAGGCATTGAATAACTATTCACTACAGATATGGGAGTGAGAGAGTTATTAGTTACCACTTATTGACCTTCTACTCTGCATATAATAATTGGTATTTATGTAGTTTATTTCAGCCAATCCTGGAATAGCACTATGAGGATGTGTAGACCAGGAAACTTTAATGATCACTTCCTCTGATCACATGTGGAATAAGGCAGGATTCTAATCTGCTTCTGTCGGTCCACTGGAAATAACTTAAACTGGTGAAATTATGCGTATATCATGACCTCCTCCCCTAAGACAAATCTTGGTGGGGAGCCATGAGCAAATGTTTGGATCCATTAGAAAAAGACTGTACATAGAATTATTGACTCAAAACATTTGAATGATTCAGTACATTTCTCTGGGAAAGGAGCACATTGGGTTTGATCAAAGAGGTCTCACAAGTTCCCCCCCAGCATACATGGTGCTCCAGAGCAGACATCACTAATAGATAGCACATGGGGCCTCAGAATCCTTCTCAACACAGAATGCGAGGCAGCTATGACAGTATTCCCACTTTCCTAGGCAGTGTGGCTGACTGGTATCCCCAGCCTCCAGTCGTTTATTTGCCTCCTTTGTGATCTTTACTGTATCAGCACTCTCTACCATCTTATGGTATTTTATTTACTGAACTGACTTACACTGAGTCCCCTTCTTTTGAATTGCAAAATAGCCTTTTCCTAAGAATATCCCTGAAATAGGGGTTTAATGTGATAGCAATATGACTTTCAATATTTGTTAAAAAGAAACATAATTGTGTAGTCTCTTTGAGTTTGCTCAGAAGTTACTCAAGGTCACCTTGGCAAGTTTTCCACACTTTCTGTGACATTGGCATGGCTGGAAATTCACAGACTTTAGGGACGAAGAGACTCAATCATATATTGGCTCTGTGACCTTAGGCAAATAGCTAACCTTCTTGAGTCTTAGTTTCCTCTTCCCTAACATGGGACTAATACAACTCTCTTTACTATACTGTCCAGAGGATTAGAATTAATGCAATAATGCACACAAAGCTCCTAGCACGGTCTTTGGTACACAGTAGGTGTTCAATAAATGGCAGCCACTGTGACTCTCCATATGCTAACACACAGTGACACTAGAGCCACAATTCTCAGTACTATCTGAATATCCCCAGCCTCCCCTAGAATACAAGCTAGATCATGTCCGCCTGGATGCCTGGGAACCCTGAAGTACAGACGTATGGACAGCAGTGCAGGCTGATGCTCTTCACTGGCCAACACTGCCCCAAAGGAAAGAGGGAGACCTTTAAAGAACTCTGTCATTGTTGTCCTGTCAGAGCAGTAAGCCTTCCCTGTCATGGAAACATGGCTTCCGTAATAAGACTCCCTCGCAATTAGGGTGCTGTTATAGTTTTATGACAACTGTCATCCCCAGAGCTCAGTACACCTGATTACATAAGTGTTTTTTCTTTCCTGCCTTGTCTGTTATTCCTGCTTAGTGTTTGCCTTCTTCTGAGGGAAGAGAAGAAGGAAGCCTATCAGGAACAAGGTCTAACATTTGCGACTAGATGGAAACAGTTAAACAATCTTGGCCTGTCCTTGTGCCCAGCCAGGTGCTTGTGAGGTGCCACCTTTATTCTCCAAACCCAGCTAGTTGCACCTATCTCCTCAGCTGACTTTGTCAGTTGAAAGCAGCAAGGCACTGTGAAAGAGCCATATTTAAAGGTCCCCATCATCCTAATTTGTCTGTGAAAAGCAGATGACAGTTGTGCTGTGACACTGAATCCTCCCCCATGCTTTAGTCTGAAAGGAAGGCGTCTTCGTTTATTTACTTAGAGAAGGGAGGTGAGGCAAAAGCAGTGGCAAACGCATATGTTTTGAAAAGATTTCAAGAGCTGTTCTTGGTCTATCCTTCTGTGAACTGGAAAGGCTGGGCTGAAACTGGGGAAAATGAGATGGGAAGGTGCATTTCCTGTGACGAAGGGGAGATCTATTGGCAAGTGGCCCTGCACTCTCTCCTCCTTTCCACTCCCATATTTTTTTCTCTTTGGGGTCCAGACCAGCTGTCCTCAGTGTAGGGAGAGGGAAGCCTGAGCCCTCACTGATGGCCCTGGGACAAGATACAGGTCTGAGGGACAGCATTTCTGCCAGGCAGAGGGGAGGGAAATTCCTGATAAAAACAATATGACCCAAGAGAAAGGCAAGAACCAAAATCACGTCCGGAATGTAGGGAATTCACAGGGATGGGAAAGAAGATGAATACAATGTATGAAAAGGACACTGGAGGACAGGCAAGCAACAAATCTCTGGCTCTGGAAAACAGAATGAGCTATGTCATTACCATATGGACAACGGTAAATACGTGCACAAGAGTCTCCTCACTTCCTGACCATGAACTTACATGCTCCCTGCGTGTGCGTGTGGGCATGTGTATGCAGAGCAATTAAAAAGGAAGACCGAAGACTGAACAAATCAATGCTTACAGATTCATAATAAGTTCCTTTCTATATATTTATTTATTTTCTTTTTAGCCACTAAAGGAGCAATAGCAAACTTGCAGGGAGCGGTTGTTGCCAGAGGGTGAATCATGGCTATATTGATTTGATTATGTAAAAGCTCAGAGGAACCTAAAGCCAGATACAGAAATATCTCATAGCCCTGAACCCTGTGGGACACACACTAGTAAAAAAGCAATCTTTATATTGTTCCTGATAAAAGCATCATTAGTTTCCTCATAGTGAAACCATTTCTCTGTTGATACAGTATATGGTTTTCTTTTTCTCTAGAATCCACTCAGACATAATTAACACTCAGTTACTAGACTTGAGGTTCCCTGGGGTGAGCCGCTCAAGTAGGGGAGGGGGTGGGGGACTAGAGATGGGAAGAAAGAAAGACTGAGAGAGGAGAGGGAAGGGAGGGACAGGGGAGGGGGCAGGAAGGAGAGAAGAGATAGGAGCGGGAGGCAGGCAGACAAGGGGGGCACAGTATTGAATCGATCCATCTTGGCCTTCGTGAGCATTCCCCGACTTGCCCGGTAGGCGCGGCGAGAGGAGAGTCAGCGCGGTGGCGCCCTCTGCTGTCCTGCTTATCATCCCAGCTGCTGAGCAACTCCCTCTCTCCATTCCCACCCCGTTCTTGGCTTACTTCAGGAATCTTGCCCCAAGAATATCACCTTTCAGAGCAGGAAACCTGGATGGACACTGCTGCAGACAGACAAATGCCTACGGTTGTGCTCACAGTTTGTGTTAAAACTGTAGCAGCAACAACGTTCTGTTTCCTTTTCTCTGACTGCGTGTAGCTGCCACTCCTTGAAAAGCCATGTATAAATTATTTCTGGGGACAGCAGGGCTGGCCTTGAATGGGTTTGGGGAAATGGAACCTGGAGGATCCTCCCAGACCCTTACTTCATGGCCGGATGGTTTGTGCCTATGAGCCACAGGATTAGGTCCTGGCTGCCCACAGGGATGGACGGTGGGTTTGGGGAGCCAGCATACAGGGAGGGGACTCTGGGGTCCTCTCCAGCTGGACCTCAGCTTTATTAAAGAGAAGGGAAAACCGCCAAGTGCTTTGCTCATCCTATGGACTTCTAAGCAAACGACAGTCCTTTCAGGGAAAAAAAAAAGTTGATTTTCGAATTCTCTCTTTCCTTTTTCTCTCAGCTTCATTTTCCTTTGGCTCAAGAAGCATTCTGAATCACTCAGTAGACAGAGAGGACTGGGTACTCCTGAGGCAGAACAAATCTGGATGTGGATGTGAACTTACTACACGGGCAGAAACCAAGTCATTACAGGCAGAATTTCTCCTAGCACCTTCCATGTACATTAGCAAGCCCACTGGTGCACACATATGCACACACCCACTCGCACAGTGGGTATAAAAACATGAATGCCTAAACACTTCCACACACAACCAGAACCACATGTGCGCAGACTTCCAAACACATCTATAAATACGTCTTAATGTAATCCCACATGGACTGCATCTTACATCCTCAGCCTTGCCCTCACCCTCCTTCCTCCCTGTTCCCAACAAAGCTGGTGTTTTTGTGAAAAATCTCCTCTGGGAATCTTGGTGTTTTTCTATTGCTTCATCCCTGAGGACCTCTGTGCTCTCACCATCACCAGATTTCCACGTGTTCATTAGTTTAGGCAGATCACAGGGTATTACAATGAAAACTTCTGTTAAAGTTGAGGGGCAGAGCTCTGAGTTCAGGCAGACTTTGTGGTTAACAGCACAAATTCTGAGCTAGACTGTGTGGGTGCATCCCGACTTTGTCCCATGCTGGCTGTGTGTCTTAGTTGCCTCATCTGTAAAATGAAGATAACAATAGTACCTGCCTCAGGGGGTTGTTAGGGTCATGAAAGGGGTTCATATTCAGGATCTGCCTGGAACAAAGTCTGTCATAGAATAACTGCTATATAAACATTTGTCAAATACAGGTGCATAATCTGGGCTGGTTGTGTTATCCTCACAAGTAATTCTGGGTAATCACTAGTACTCATGAGTAATTCTTTTTCTCCTATCCCTCATTAGGTTAAAGGAAGGAAAGAACACACAGAAATGATGACCAGACAGACATATTGTTGAGACTCTGTCTTGGGGATCCTTTTCCTATATCTCATTGATAATCTCTTATATGTTATAATCACATTGTAACCTGTAGCAAGTCACGGAAGTCTCATGTGCAGAGGCTCTTAGATCACTTCTAACGTCCTTTTTAGTAGATTATTTTAAAACCAGATATAAGCAATTTTTGAACAACACCAGTTTCACCCTCCTCCACTGATTTTCCCCCCTCTTTTGAAAATTAGAGTTGTCAGAAGGTAGAGCACCTGACTGCTTTACATGCCCTTGTTCATTTTTATTGTTCCCATTTTCTGATGGAAGTGTAAAAATCAACCTTCTGAAATGGCAGAAAATGGGGGTGATTGGAGTCACAAGATAAGTTGGACTGTGAGCTTTAAACAATCAATGCATTAAACAAAGCCAGACAGAGATATGATGGCCTTAGTGGGAAGCCTAATAACTTAGCATCCCTTCAAAATGATTTTCTTTAAGTAGCTGTTCAACATATATGTGGAGGAGTAGAGGAGAGAGAAGGAGGGGGACAGCCGACAAAGGTGTTAGGCCTCTCTTCTGCTCTATGAACAATTCTGCTCTGTCCCAAATTTGCATATGCCACTCTGATAAGCAAAAGCTTATCGAACACAATGACACACAAATATTGTGATCCCCTTGCAAACAATATTTCTTTTAAATATTCCAACCACATATATAATTCCAATAAATGCAACTTTCTCCATCTTGTTATATTTCCAGTAAGGTCTAGAACCTCAGCAATTCTTTAGTGATCTTATGAAGCAATGCCCCTAGAAACTGCACTCTGACCTTTCTCTGAAGCTCACTGTGATTAGCAGGGAATTTTTCAACAGATGCCTTTCAAGCCATAAGTCAGAGAAATCCCAACAAACTATCTGTGGTGGCACCTGTCCTATGTGCCTCTTTCTAGGTCTGCTTGTTCTAGGAACAACCTGGAAGATATATGACTTTTTGAGTTGACCTCCACATTCAGCTCCCAGAGTAAGTTTGATGATTTCCACAGGGAAACATTCTTTGCCCTCTTTCTCTTTCCTTCTCAACATACTGTATCTAACCTTACCAACATAATGTGAATCCATAACATCTGCAGTGCCTTCAAATCTTCATAAAAGTATTAAATCATGCAGTTATTTTAGACAAATAACTTATTTGTGTCTTATTATATTCTAACTCTTTGAAAATTAGTAATGAATGGATGACCTCTGTAGTAACCCTTAGTTAATCAAAATATTCAACTAACCATAGCAATCTTACTTACCTAGTCAAGCTAAATAGAAGTCTGCTGTGGCAATGATGTGCACTGTCATATAAGGCACCCTTCACATAGAAGGAGGTAATTAAGGTATGTGCTTCAAGACCTCCCATGCATCTTCAGTAATGTGGATGGAGTTTATCCAGTTTGCATGTGACCAGCCAGACACACCAGTGGGCCAGCTGGCCATGTCAGAGCTGGCCGTGGTCACTGTCTGTGGTAGGAATCAAAGAAGAGCAACCCAAACCAGATGGGAAATGAACTTAAAAGGGAAATCTCTTTCCTAGTCTACTCTGAGCAACATGGCTAACTAGACAGAGGTAAGACATAGACATTTTCCTCTTTCTCCACACCCACCACTGCTCCCTTAAAGGTCAAGCTGGTTCAGGAATGTCCATTCAGGGATGGACCAAAATCAAACTGTGTGCAGGAACTGCATAAAACTCATATATGAGTATTACAAAAACTTGCTCATATTCACCAGAACATATGACAGGGCTGAAGGAAAATTCCAGCAATTCTTCACACCTAGCTTCAGTGTTCACAATTCCTGCTCAGTCTGTGTGCTTACATCTCTTTGATCTTGTTTGCTTAGCAAACTCCTACTCATGCATCAGAGCCCAACTCAAGTATCTCCTATTTCAGGATGAAATTTATAACTCTCACTGCCACCCAGGCAGAAGGCCGTACATCCCCTCAGGGCTCCCTCAGCACTCTGTTCATGCTCCTTTCATCCCAGCTCCACCAACTACTCCCTGTCCTCATAGGTAAGTGCTCAGGACCTACCACATGGGCTTGCTGGGAGGGCTATATGACTGAATACAAGTAGAGCCCTTCTGAGAATCATAGGCACACGTGAAGTGCTCAGTAAATCCTGGGCATGGTTGTTAAAGCAAGGATTCAAGGTATTGTAATTCTCTGCCTGCTGTGTTGGTGACTGTCTGCTTCTTAGAATGAACACACTGTTCTCAGAGCTCCCTCACAATGATCCCATAATCTCCCTCTAAGTGCATGACTAAGAGAAATCTTCATCCCTCTGGTTCCATAACCTGAAAGTTGCTAGGATCTTAAATTTGTTGAATGTTATTGAGATTCCTCAGTGCCTTAGTGGGTCTGTGTGGTAACTGTAAAATATGGCCATGAATATTTTGGTATGCTTTCCTTCAAGAGGTAAACTTTAATTCCCTCTCCTAGATGTGAGCTGGACTTAGTGACTTCCTTCTAATGAACAGAGTGTGCCAGACATAATGATGTGTGACTTCCAATATTTGAACATAAAAGGCATCAAGGGCTTTGTCCTTGGATCTTTTCTCTTGCACTTCTTGCTCTGGAGGGAGCCGGCTTCCACGTTGGGAGGACACTCAAGCAGCCCCTTGGAGAGGTGCACATGGTGAGGAAAGGAGGCCTCCTGCTGACAGCCCTGTGCATGAGCCATTTTCAAACAGCCCTCCAGCCTGGAGTCAAACCCTCTGTTGGCTATAGCGTCTGAGAGACCCTGAGCTGGAACTACGGAGCTAAGCTGCTCCTAAATCTCTAGTCCACAGAAACAAAGATAATTAATGTTTATTGTTTTAAACTGCTACATTGGGTTAATTTATTATTCACTAGTAGATGACTAATAAAGAAGGTGACTAAATCAACAACACACTTGGGGTATCTCAAAGTGACTTGTTTTGAATGGAAAATGAGAAGGCAGAAGATGAGAGGTGGTGATTCCCTGCAGAACTTTCTGCCTTGGGGGCAGAGACAGCTCCTGTCCTCACTCACGAAGTCTGGCCAGGCTGCCACTCACCTGGGAGTGGGTAGGTACAGCCTCCGGGAGGAGACCCTCAGGGAGAGGCCTGGCCAACTCCTGGGGTTGGGACCCACTGCCTGCTATTGCCCTGCACCCTCCTGGCTGCTGGTCGCTGGCTAAAAAGGTGACCTAAAACAGCTTGTGAGTATCTTCTGTTCCCTGGTGAGTCCACTGAAAGTAGAAAAAAAGCCCACTACCCGAGGACTTGAGTCATATCTTGACTTTGCTTCTTGTATACAGATCTTGGAAAACTCATAGACTCTCTCAAAGCCTCAGTGTTCTCATCTGAAAGATGGGAATTATCACATCTATCTTAAATCTATCTTTTCTATTGTTGTGGGGATGAAATGAGATATTATATGAAGTATTTTGTAATCCACAGATTTATGGTGCTACAGAGATATCAGTTTTGTTTTTGCTTCTTCCCATAACTGACATAGATGCCAAGTAATATCAAATTCACTAGTAATCCCATGTTGCTCTAGAGAAAAAGTTATTTGATGAGTTTATATAAAGATCAAAGAGAATGCCTGGTGATGTGTAGCCCAAAGACATGACATTCAACTTACAAAATTGTAGACAACAATGGAAGAGAGATTCCAAAATAGGGCAGTTACCCCGTCAAGTAGACCCCATGTAGTCAACTTTTCTTGGCTAAAGTGGCTTTTGGTGACATGCGATGGATAGGGAGGAGGGAGTAGTCTAAATATAATGCCTTTGTTGCGATTTTAAAACAGAAGGCACATCCACACTGGTCTCAGGGAAGCCCTGCCTGCAAACAGGGGTTGCAGCATCTGTTCCCATGACATTCCTTCCAGTTTCATGATTTTGTCTTTACTACAGCCTCTACCTGCCTCCTTTCCCTGCTTCCATCTCCACATGCTTCTAGTTTGTGAGACTAAACCCAGAAATATTGAAATGTGGTTTGAGTATCACAACAGCCAGGAAGTTGAGAGAACAAGTTAAAACTATTTTCTTCACTCACAGCTTCTTTCCAGGAAATACAGCACTTACAATATATAGATAAATAGCTCGAGCCATTAAGATCATTTCACTTGTCCTTTCCCACTTGTCAAAGCATTTAGCTACCAGCCTGATGGGCCCTATTTAAGTGAACAGACACCTCCCTCAGCTATAAACAGTCGCTGGTCTCTGGAGTTTTGTTCACAGAATTAGGTCACAGGCAATATAGAAGATTCTCAGCCAAACAAACTGTGAGTTTCTCCTTAAAGACCTGAAACCCAAACTCTGCTTTTTTGAATTAAACTCTTCATTTAAGATTACCAGATGTGTCCTTTCTCAGGATGGTTTGTTCTTAGTAATATTAGTTACGGTCATGCCAAATAGGCCCAACTTCCATTTCCAGACTTCTGAGACACTGCAGAGACAGCCTTTCAAGGTCT
This sequence comes from Manis pentadactyla, assembly GCF_030020395.1. Classification (NCBI taxonomy): domain Eukaryota; kingdom Metazoa; phylum Chordata; class Mammalia; order Pholidota; family Manidae; genus Manis; species Manis pentadactyla. The sequence goes on along the minus strand of NC_080021.1, from coordinate 169,521,695 downwards.
CTACTTCCGAAAATGCCATCATAGGGTAAAACGTTTAGCACCCCAGGCCCTGCAAGGGCTGCGCTTCTAGGGTGTGGCAGCTCCTAGGGCAGGAGTGAACCATGGAGCCTTCTATCACAGAGGGAAGGACACAGAAAAATCTCCTGGTGTTTGTATTTACCTGGCCTCATCATCACCATGCATCTAGACTTGCGAACCTCTTCCCTAATTTGTCCACTTGTGTGATTCAGACAGACCCTTTAGATAAGAGGGAAGAAATTAACTCTTAAAAAAAAAAACTAAGGTTTATTGTGAAGATACACAGGCTCATGTACATAAATTAGAAAACTGTTAGCATTAGATACTTTGAGGGACTAGCCCCTCTCACTCTCTCCTCCTCTCTCTCCACCCCCCTACTCATTCTCTGTTTCTTCCTGTACATCTTTCTCTTCTGTCCTTTAATGGCCTATATTCACCCTGCACATCATATCTTTTCTCTACCCCGTATCTCTGCTCCCTTGTGTTGTCACACTCGGAAATTGTTTCCCCAAGATCTTGTCTAGCCCTACTCTACCACATGGTACCTTTTCTACTTCAGCCCCATTGATGACATTCTCTCTTGTCAGCTCCAACAGAGATCTTGTTGACTTAGCTCTCTTCTTGGGGCCAGGCCCTGGCTTCTGTCTTTGACAAGCTTTGTCTTGGCTTCCTTGGGTCAGTGCCGACCCTGGGTCTGACCAGCTGTGCCTCGGACAAGTCACAGAATATAAGAGATAGCTGCCTACAGTTGTTTTTACAGCAGGAGCTGTAGGCAGAGAGGCATCCTAAGAAGGGTGGGGATATATCAGGTGGTCTTGGTGCTGTGTCAAGGTAATTGAGGGGACGCAGGTGACTAAGGCAGGGTGACTGACCTCCACCAGAGTCATTCAAGTTTCCTTCATTATCCCCATGTTTAAAAGTGAAGACCCCTAAGCTATCTCAAACTTGGCATTTTCACAGGCACCACTTGTAGGTTTATAGTATTCTAATTACATGTATATCAGGACTCACCCAGGATAAGAGGATTCCAGCTGGTTAACCCAGGCCTCAGGAACACTCAGTCTATTCACCATTCACAACTGGGTGCCTGAGTACCTTGGCACTCAATGAAAATCCAAAAGCTCTCTTGAGAATGAAATTGCAGATCTGAGTAATGGCGAAGACTAATTCATTGATTTGCTGAACCTGATTATCATATTCTAGGATCAGGTTCCCTATGTGTCTTATAATAAACTCATGGTTTAATTTGGAGACTCCTTGAAGCATAAGTGTATAGCAGTGATGTCCCAAAGAAAAACAATTTTGCAACCGTCAGACACATGATTGAATGGTCAAAAAGACATGAAATCAGCTATGCAAATTATGAGACGTAAGTCACACTTCTATTTGTACTGTGACAGTGTGAAAATTGGAATTACTTTTTGTCAATATAGAAAAAAAGTCAGAGACTATGTGCACTGTCTTATGAAGGAAATGACTATACTATGTTTGAATTATCTATGATATGCTCCACAGCACCCTTGATCTTTTCTCACTTAATCTGTGGCTCAAAGACCATCAGTGTTGTGTTTGATATTTTAAGAATCTAATACAATGGACGTATGCATGTAACTAGTTAATAAACACCCCACTGGTTAATAATGAAACAAATCATGCCATATATTCTGTTGATAATCAATTAGTTTGAATTTTGCCAATTCAATTTCAAAGATAAAGGAAATAATTTTTCAAAAAGTGAATCTGAAGTTTAAATATGTCACCATAAAACAAGTAAATTGTTAAAAATCCAGACCCCATGTTAAAATAGGTTTTGTGCACTAGGAGTGTCATTAAACTGCTTTTTGGAAGAAGACACAGTGTTGCATTAAGAATATGGGCTCAGGAGATTAAAATCTCTCCTGCCAATTACATAACTCTTCTAAGTCTTGGTTTCATTATATGTGACAGTTTGTTCTAAAATTCTTGTAAGGACTTAATGATATGATGCCTACAAAGTGCTTAGCACAGTGTCTGGCATGTAAGTATCTAATAACATGCAGCATTTATTGTTATTGTACCCAGTCTTCTTTTTGGAAAGAAAAAATACTTAAAGAGCAGCTAACCTCAGAAGTAAAATTTAAAGAATAATAAATAACACAAATTCTTGTTATTAATCACAGCCTCATTTAACTGTAATTCGATTGAGAAATACACTCATTAATTCTCTCTGAATCTTTATGGTAAAATCAGATCTTTCACAGGCTGGCATATTTGGCATCAAAATGTCTCACATTTTGATGCTGACATTTGATGTTGAGTTGTCAGCAATGTGTTCTTCAGTCACTGATGGAAAAATAATGATAACAGCAGCAGCAGCAGCAATAATCTGCTTGACTATTGATCTTATTGAAAGGAGAACACTGGTTTGTCCATCTAGGCTCTTTCTGAAGCTCTCACTCCCAATTGCTAAGGGCACAGGAGAGTGATCATCCATAACCATGGGTCAAAAGGCCCAATGCAAGTAGACATTACTTTGATCTTTCCTGTTTTATTTTAAAAATTCATGTAAGTCTTGAATTCCACTTCATAATATAGTGGTATTATTTTAAAAAATAATAATGTTTATTCTCTGTTTTCACATGGTCCCAGCACACCAACCCAAATTTCAGTGCATCTGTTGAAAATGCCTTCAACTGCAAATAACAGAAGACTCAAATGCCATGAGTTAAACTTTACCTCCCAGATGATTATTTAACATGTTTAGTGATTCACCTCTATCATCAGGAATCTGATTCTTTTCATCATAGGTTAATCCATCATCTTAAAGGTATTAGTTTTCCACAGTTGGCCTGTTCCTTCATGATCACAAAATGACTGCCACAGCTCCAGGAATCACTTCTCATGCCATCATACCAAGAAGAATGAAAGAGAGGAAAAGCAGCCCCCTAAAATACCTACTTTTAAGTGTCATCAGTCAGCACTCATTATGACCCTCCCTAACTACATGGAAGGCTGGAAATCAAGGTCTAGCAAAGGTCAATGGAGCTTCCATGACTGGCTCAGACTAATCAGGATCCTTCTCCTGGAGTATGACTAACTGGGAATAAGGAGGTGGGAATGTCCATTGAATAGGTAAATAATAGCATCTTCCATATTCGATTTGAAAAACACAGAGGTAGGAAATTCTGCTTTTCCTGCCTCCTCTTGGTCCTCCCCTCTTTGAGCATCCCAAAAGAAATCACATTGCTTTGTCTCATGAAGTCTATATACCTTGATACCTTTCTCTTTCTCTGAATCAGAAAGATGTCTAACTTTTTATTTTAAAAAAGTAGAAAAATACTTCCCAAAAGGATTTTCTAGCACTAAATGGTGTCTCGGAAGTTAAAATTCAAATACAATTCCAGGAGAAGACTCCCTGCTTTAAGGATACATTCTACTGATTGAGGGAGGTCTATCACAGAGGCTGGAGGGAATCCATATACAATTAGGATTTTGGGTTCTTGAGAAGAGGTGCATATGAGAGGCCAATGAAGGTTAGCTTTTCTGAGCTGTGTTTTCAGCACTAAGGGGTGGTGGGAAGGGGTACTGACAGGGTGACCTGCATTTGGAGGGTACTCGGGCAAAGACCACATCTCCCAGGGCTGCCTGAGTGGGGCAGGCAGCCCAGCCCACAGATGCCCTTAACACAGGCAAAGGAACTGTCCCATCTGCTGGTTGTGCACAGCCCCAGGAAGTCCTCTCATCCCTAGGCCCTGGCCACCTTCACGGGCAGCGCCAATCTTGGAACAAAGAGCTTCCCTTCATGGGCTTTGGTGAGAGCACTTCCCTGTCACTAATGGGGCACCAAAAGGTCCCAGAGGGCTGCCCCCCACACTACAGGCAACAGGACTCAGCTTGCTAATCTGTTGGTAACTACTGGGGAACATATTCTGCTTTTCCTCTGATTACCCGCCAGTCTTTTACCATGTGTGTATGCCTAGGAGACATGGGTAGCTTTACCTTCACAGGCGTCAAAACAACAACAAGGCGTCTCACATAAACAAACATAAGTTAGCAGAGAAAGACTGCAAATGAAATCAGTAGTTTCCAAAAGAGAGCAAGGCAAAACCAGATAGGTGGCACCTGTGAAGGCTGAATTAATAATTGAAATAAGATATAATATGACCTAAAACAATATAGAAAACTAAGAAAACTCTTAAAGTGATATAAGATGATGCAGCATCAGAAAACCCAAGAGCATTGAAAGCTTCTGAAAAAAATAACAAGTTATAAATGTTAAAAAAGAGGAAAGAAATTGAACAATGGACTGGATTTTGATGAAGATTCAACTCATGATTTAGAAGATCAAATGGACAAACTGATTTATGATACAGAACAAAAATACAAAGAAACTGTATAATGAGTGAGAAAAGATGGAGGATGGATTCAGAAAACTTAATGTGAAAATATCAGGTGTTCAGGGAGAGAGAAAAAGAACAATTTGGAGAGAATCATCTAATATATTTTAAAATAAAATTTCCCTGATCTAAAAAATCACTTGCATTTTCACATCAAAAAGGTTTATGAAGTGCCAGGGAGATTTAATAAGAGGAAAAAAAAACAAATCTAAACACATCTGGGTAAAGTTTCTGAAATCAGAGGATAAGTAGAGAACCATTACTTACAAAGAGAACAGAATAAGATGAGCATTGATTTTACTATGTATAAACAAAGGATGATAATTTCAAAATTATCCACCTGATCAAGACATTGGGAAGCCATTTCCACACATGCAAAGGCTTTTGCACTTTTTCTAAAGGAATTACTAAATGAACTGTGTAAGTCAAATAAAAAAAAAATCAGAATACAGATCTCAAAATAATAATGGTCATTCCAAGATCTCAAGGTAGCAGATAATGGAGTAGAAGAACTAGAGAAGACCAGTGCGATAATGCAGTCAAGTTTACAATGAAATTTAATCTGATGATAATAATACTCCCTTACAGTTTTTGACTGCTTACATACAACATGCCAAGCATTTTTCTAAGTATGGTATATGTATTATTTACTATTACTTTCTTTGCATTGTAGAAAAAAATTACATTTTACTATTACTTTTCTTTTGGTAACTTATACAGCCAGGATTTGAACTCAGAAACACTGACTCAGGAAATGGCACTCTTACCCTCTCTGCTGTAAGACCTCCATAAAAAGCCTCATAATAATGCAAACATGAATTATAATACAAGTGTTAAGTAAGAATATTTGGAAAGAGATATACTATATTAAAATTCTAAATGGTTGGAAATAAAATCCCATATTAACTGAACAATACCCAGAACATGGACCAGGGGTAGATACAGGAATTAAGACTGGGAAAGCAAAAGCCTGCTAAAGGTCCTGTGCTTTTTTTGGGAGGAGGCAAGGGTAGAATTAGTCATTAATTTTGGTAGAGATATATAAGTTTAAATATGACTGCTAAAAAAGTGAAGGTATCTATAAACAAAATAAGATACATAACAACACTTCACATTAAAGAATGGAAAAAGGATATACAAAATATTCAGAATAAAAAAAATCAAATAAGATGGAAGGCATCAAAGCAAAAATGTCAGATATCACAATGCAGATAGCTTTACTTTTCTCATTAACACACAGATTCACAGATTAGGTGAAAAAACAAGCCAACCAGTGAAAAAAAAAAAACCAAATTTAGCTAGATTTATAAGAGATGTACTTAAAACAAAATGAAAATCAGAGTTTAAGAACAAAGAATAGCTGTATCTTTTTTCATCCTGAATATTTTGTATATCCCATTCTTTACTGTGAAGTGTTGTTATGTATCTTATCATCCAAATAGAAACCCAACCAGAGGAAGAGCAATAATATTAACTCAGGTAAAGTGGAACTTAAGGGCAACACATGAAATTAGGAAAAGAGGAATATTTGGAATTGATGAAATCAGTAAAATATCTAATACAAAATCTTTAACCATCTAAGAATAATCTGATCAAATAAGAATCATAGTACCATCGTGGGGGGCTTTGGCTCTCATATTGCAATGGATCTGATGTGGCAAAAAAAAGAAAAAAAGGATATAAAGGATTAGAACAATAATAAAATCTATTTGGTATATGTGTGTATGTTTTCATGCATGTTTGTATATATATATATGCACACACATGTACATACATACGCACAAACAGAATGTATGTTATAAAGAATTAATTTTTCCTCTTACATCCATTACACATTTGCAAAACATTGATAGTGTGCTCGGCCACAAACAAAACTAAAAATCCAAAATTCTGGGCTCATATAATAAGTCATATTCCCTTCCCATGATGAAGAAAGCTAGAAATCACCATAAACAACAATGAAACAAAACTCATTCATTTGGTAATTCAAAGAAGAATTTTAAACAATTCCTGAATCAAAGAGGAGATAAACCTGAATGATAAACTATCTAGAAATTAGCAGACAAGTTATGCTTTATTAAAAAAAATTCATGACCAGTGGCTAAAGCTGTATTCAAAAGAAAATGTGTAGCTTTATTAATCAAGACAATAAATAAACTAAACATACAACCTAAGAAATAGGAAAAAAAAACCAGCAAAAGATAGATTAAAAGGAAGTTGGAAGAGGAACTGTATAAAAATGAAAGATGGAATTGATTAACTTTAGAAATTTAAATAAAAGTATAAATGACTATGAACATCGAAGTGGGCTCTTTGAAAAGACAAATAAAATTGGACAAACAAAAACATACAACATGAGGAATGAGAAAGAAAAGGCCCAGTCACAGATACGAGAAGGACTAGATTCATTTTAAGAGACAAATACAGTTGTATCTTTTAGCTGTTGAGGTTGCCTCAGAAAATTTCAACTTCATAACTGCCTTGGATAAAGACTTCTTTGTCTCTAGTTCCTCAGAATCAGGCTATAAATGGATTTGTATTTCTACCAGAACAAAACATTTTAAAACTGCACTAAAACAAACCATAACAAGAGTTTAAATAGAGTGTTGTAGGGATTTCATTACATATGTTCATACAACTCTGTTTTAAATGACATCTGTCTTCTTTAGAGTTCCAAGTGTAATCAAATGCCCTAGGCTTGCTTTGGAGGGAAAATCAGCATGCCATTTTTATATGCAGATCACAATGGCCCAAGTCTCCCTTCTAGTCATTTGCCAGAAACAGAGCCTCCTCCAAGTGTGTCAGTTATTTCTTGGAGTCCCTAAATGGATGTCTTGCATGTCCCAACCTGGGAACAGCAGTTGCCACCTGCAGTTGGCCCTGGTCTCTTATCCTGCTTCTTTGAGCGCACCATGCTTTCTATCGTTCCTGCCACTCAGCTTTCCACTCCTTTTTTCTGGGGAACCACCTCCCCCAGTCCACGCACTTGGGCAGACTTTGTTTCTTCTCTTTGAGGGTGGGCCTATGGCTAAGGCCTGACCAATCAGGGCCCTCATTCTCCTAGACTTGGTGATTGGTTCCAGGACGGCCAGGCAGGCCAACCAGTGGCGGCAAGACACACAGCATTTTCACTGGGCATGCTGGGAGAGATGCTGGCGTTCTCTCCCCTGGGCGTGAACTACAGCTTTCTTGACACAACATGGAGCCTCATGAAACCACCTGGGGAAGAACAGTCAAGGGATGGAGGATGGTGACTTCCTTTGGAGCCCTGGAACAGCCCTATAAATGAAACCAGCCTGTTCCTGAACTTTGCAGTCACATGAACCAACAGTTCTCTTTTTCTATTCCTTAAGCCACTTGAGTTGTTACTGAAGCCAAGAGCCCTAACTGAATTATTTGTGTGGCAGAGTGGAGCAGAGTACCATCTAGGCCCCAAAACAGCTATGCTTGGGTCCAGCAATTCACCAACTCTCCTTTGAGCTGTTCTGATGGCTTTAACCTGTCTTACCAAAAAAGAAACCAGCCAAAAGAAATGGCTACAATTCCACCCTCTCTCTCCATATTGCCTCCTGGCTTCCACTTTCAACCAAAAATGCCTCTCACCTTTCCCATTTACCCAGCTCCTATCAGAGAATGTGCAGTTGTGGTGAGCAAGGGAGTTGAGGGTGGGGGCTGTCTACGCAATCGGCATGTAGGTTCTTGCAAGGTTAGCCAACCTGTCCTAGTATATCACGTTCTCAACCGTCATAACAAGAAATCTGTCCCTTAAGCACAAAAAGCAAGAGCATAGAAAATGACCTAAAGTGAAGAATGAAATAACGGAAGACCTCTCCAAGCCACCATCAAATATTTTGGTTAAAGCTGCATATACACATCTTTAAGGACTTTTAACATTCTTCCTAACATTTAAACATTTTCAAATCACTGACTCAGACTTTCTAAAGATTAATAAACCTTCACAAATCTGTTCTTGTCAACCATTATAATAGATTTGTTCTGCAGTGGTCTTATTCCCACCCCCTCAAAATAAAACAAACCAAACAATAAATCAAGACCACTGAAATGAAATCCAGTCTCACATCACAGAGCAACGGTTTTATGGGTGAAACGTGTGCTTGCTAATTTCAAGAACAAATTATTGTGCTTTATGCAGTGCAGTTCAATTTATACACTTTTAGCTACAGGAAATAAAAAATAAAGCCCACAGGCCAATTTTAATTTGGTCAGTTTTTTCTTTCACAAGTATCCCATGGTGTAAACTGGCTGACATAAATCAGAAAACCCCTTTCTGCTCTCTTGCCTGAGTGTAAACACAGCCCCTCGAACTGAGAAGTTGTCTCACTTACAGTATCAAAAATACTTAATACACTTGCATTATTAATGGAATATCATTTCTGCTTGGCAAAGCTGGAGTCAATACTTAATAGATTTAAGTCCTATTTAGCCACTGGATTTTGGGGAAACATGACAAAAAGTAACTCAGTATGAAATCTAATAAAGTAGATACAAAGATTACAAAATGCATGTTTCCATAAATATGCATTCCTCATAAATATTTGAGGCAATGAATGGAAGGAGAGCCAATATTCTTTAATCATTTCCTAATTGATATTCGTTAGATACGGCAATCCCGAGTAAATATTAGGCCTCTGTTGAAGAGCTCTGTTTACAAAAAAAAAATCCAACCAAATGTTTTAGGGTTTTTGTTGTTGTTAAGAAAGTACCAGCAAGGTTTCTCTAAATAAAACAGTTGTTTGGCCTCAATGAGAAGAGATTCCTTCCTATATTCTAACCACTGTTCAAGGAAAATGGAAGGAGCTTTTGTTGTATATGCAGGATAGGTGCCTCTCCACCTCACAGATCAGATGAAGCAGCTGGAAGGGCACTTACGGGTCCCTGCACCGAGTGCTACACTCTGCAGAGGCTCAGAGCTAAGGGATCTTGAGTTATCAGAAAGGAAACTGGCATTAATGACTCTACTCTGGCCAAGCCAGCTCTCCTTGCATGTCACTTAAACTCTACCGTTTTCTTGTTGATAAACTAGGAATGATCCTTTTTATCCTGCTTTCTTCCCAGAGCTATACCGAGGAGTCAGTGAGAAAGCTTCTGTGAAAGTCTCTGCAAACCATTTAAGTTTCTAAACAGAAGTCACAAACAATTTTGGGTCCAAAATCCAGCTGCATTATTTGATCCACTGAGTCACTTCAGGTGAGTCACTTAAACCTCCTAGGCCTCAGTTGCCTCAGCTGTGAAATGGGGATTATGACAGTAGCTGCACGACAGACTTTTTGAGAGATTTAGATGAGTTAACTAACACAAAGGATTTAGGTGGTCATAATGCCTGACATAATAAGAACTCAATAAATGTTAGCACTTACATCATTATTATTTTTGTTGTTATCCAAAATGAGGGAATTTAGTCCCAGGAAACTTCAGAGGTTTATTCAAGGTCACAACTCCGAAAAGAAAGCATGACATCAGGTGACAGGGCTGCTGCTGCATTGATGTCACTTTCCATACCATAGAGAGCTGCTTTACCCTGGCAGATTCTGGTAGGGTGCCACCCGGGATGGTCCTGACAGTGCCCTCAGGGGAAAAGGCATGTGCGACTGGAAACTGATTGGCTCAACTAAAATGAGACCTCTCCAGTTTCACCAGGATGACGGCCACCTTCACACCGAGGACTAGACATCAATAATCAACAGCCCAGCTTAGAGTGAGTAGGAAGGCCCCCCCACCCCTGCAGAAGGCATAGTGGGAAAGAATGCAGTGAGGTCACCCAGCATTCTCAGGAGGAGGGAAAACAAGAGGAGCTCAGTGCCCTATCACTGACCCTGGACTGGGAAGGCAACCATAAAAAATGTCATTCTGATTGATGAAGAGGTGATAAGGTGTGGAGTGATGAACCAACTCCATTTCGAGGTTGGTGTGTGTTCTTAGGAGCTTCCCTCTTAAGGGCCAGGCTTGTAAATCTCCGTCAGTGCTGGTCATTATAAATATGGAGTTGGTCTGGAGCATGACAGCTGCTTTATCTTCTAATGTGAGTACTCTATGTGCAGGGATCCTCGGCAGAGGCTGAAGAACTTTCATAAAAGAGTATGGTAGTGTCCAGGCCTACCTCCCAGCCCACCCACTTGGCCACAGCTTTTGAACTCTCACCTTCCCAAGCTCTGTCTCCCACTGTCCCACCCCCTTACAATCCTTTCATAACAACAGTTAGGTGCCTATCATTTTTGCTTCCCCATGAAAGACAATCAAGTGTCACTCAGAGATGCCAAGGATATGTGGAGAGTCCTGAAACACGAGAGGTTTCTTTGCCTGTGGGCTGAGGGCGTTCACACAGTTAGTTCCCTGTCAGTGGACTCCCTCCCCGTGGCCAGGACAAAGCACTGTTATTTGGGAGGCAGGTGGTGTGGGGACGAAGATGCTGGTGTGGGCATTTCCTTGTTATTCTTGTCACTCTCTTCTCTATCTCTCATCTCCTTGTCTACTCTTCCTCTCTTCCAATCCTCTCTCTGACTACTCTTCCCTTTTTTCCTGCATTATCCTCTCCCAAATGTGGGCGTTCCAGAAAGCAGTTTCACAGATGAAGTCATTTTACTTTCTTCTCCATTGTCCTCAAAACACTATGCTAAGCAAATATTTAAATTTTTTAAATTACCTTGATATTCAGCCCCTGTTTTTAGGTGGTACTGTAAGCTGAAACTCCTCCTTGTCTACAAAGAGGGGGACAGACTAAACGATTTCTCAAGTTCCTTTCAGTGCTGATTTCCCAGGAATTTTCAGAATTCACTCATCTCTCTTCTCTCACATGGGCCTCTCTGGAGTTCCAGTCACCTTCCCAAAGGAAATTTACCCCAAACAATGTGAAATCAAGAGAAGGCACTAAAAAATACATGAAGGGATGTCAAATCCTTTGGGAACAAATCCTTTTAATATTTATCAGGGCCCACTTCTTCAGAAGTTCCATATTAGAAAAATACTGCACAGTCTCAAACAGAAGCCACACAGTACGACAGCAAGACACCACCTCCCTTGATCTTAAACTCTCCTTCTCTGACCTCAGGGCCTTTCCAGCAAGGTGTTTCAAAGACAACGGTGTGTTTCCACAATTCAGCTGGGCTTCATTTGAGGCCAGGCCAATAGTACCAAGATAGCCCAACCAGAATTGATTGGGATTATCTAGTAAGTCACCTGCCTCTAAATTAATATCCCACGGGAAATGGGATGTTCCGTGGCTGATGCCCTATGCATTAAATGTAGACCAATCTGACACTAGCCATCCCTTGACTATCCAGGAAGTAGGTAGAAATGCCAATCTTATGATACTGGCAAACATAACCAATAAATTTGTCCTATTGGAATGAAAGCATACACAGCAGGTACTATTATTGCTATTAATAACACACTAAGTGGATGCAGAAGTGCCTGCATACAGAAACAACAATCAAAACCCCAAACCAGTGAGAATTAACTTTGAACTTTGCAATGCACAGTATATCACACTCACACAACCAATTAAAAAGGCATGTCATCTTGTTTGGAAAGTATCTATCGATTTCCCAGTTCATCAGATCAGGTTGATGTGTCTTTCAATGGCCTCAATGACATCATCAATATTTTTCTATTTAGAATAATGACTTATTTTATATGCCAACGGCTATAAAAAACAACTCACCTATATATATTTCTACTGACCCCAGCTTAAGCGCCATCTGGTTTTCTCTCCGGGACATGTGATATTGGTAATCTGGAGCAAAAGAAATGTTTTGTTCTTGTCATGAGACTCATTTAGAGACCACAGTAAATTTGTTTAGTTTAAAAACTAACCACTAAATCATATTTTCTCTATTAGAGGCTGGTGCTCTCCACTGCATTTGGTGTCCAAATTATATTCATGCTAGAGTGAATTACATCCATTTCAGAAGCAGCCCCAACCCCTTTTTCCCTCCCATCCAAGGAGCAACAGACTCAGCAGCTGTGTCACCCTCAGCAAACCACCTACTCTCTCGGAAACTCATTCTTCTCACTTATCAAATGGGAAACAGTGCTTGCTTCCTCCGGGGGGAGGTTATCTATTTTACCACTCACAGCTGCCCCACAAGATTGGGACTGCTTTAGCCCCATTTTACAGATGGGAAACTGAGGCACAGAGAGGCTAAATAACTTGCCCCCAGACAGCACAACTGGTATCTGATGAAACCTGTATGTCTGACCAAAGATGCTTACAACCAACTGAACCTGCCCCACAGGCGCAGTAACACAGTCAAAACACCAAACACCAAATTCAGGCACTTGATAGGTGTTAAGGGGGCATTACGGCAGAGGGTTGGGAGTCACACCACCTGAGTTCAAATCTCAGCTTTATCATTTAGTACCTATACCATCTTTGGCAGGCAGCTAACCGGCACGTGCTTCAGACGCCCCATGTGCCTTAACAACTGAATTTAAAAGGTGTGCCTGACTTGTAAGGTGGTGGTGGGGACAAAGTAGCCTGTGGCACGTACAGTACCTGGCACAGTGTTTGCGTTCAGTGACAGCAGCTACGAGTATTTACAGGCATCCCATGAATGCTATGCTCTCTTCCCCCGAAAGCCTTAGTGTTACCCAAGAGTCTTCAACACACATTCAATCTCAGTCTAAAAGCAGCATCAAAAATGAAGTGCCATCACAGCCTTGCAGGAAGCTCCCTGCTGGAAGAAATGATCTTTCCCCACCGAGGGAACTGGAAGTAGAAGGAGAGGGTGAAACCCATGTGGTTTGAGATCTGGCTCCACACGAATTCACCGTGTGGTTTCAGGGACTCATGTCACTGTGGTGAGTTTAAGTTTTCTCCTCTGTAATCTAGATTAATTCTATCTCAATTTATGGTATGGCTGTGAGCATTAAACACACATTGAAGCTAAGTTCCCAACAGATGTCAGCTCCCTTCTTTCTACCACCCTCTGCTAAATCAATCTGCTGAATAGGTGATAAGAGGTCTGTAACTTTTCCAAGTCAGGAATGCTTTCCCATCCTAACTGGAGCCTGTAAGAGGCAAGGGCTTGCCTTGAAGCACTCTTAATGGGGAGTCTGAATGTCTTACTAAGTCACTGAATGTGATATAATAGGGCAACCACTATTACTTTTTTTTCATCCATTCTATACAAGAAGTGAGGTTGACTCAGAAAAACCTGGAGATGTAAATAGATGTAAATAGGAGATGAGGAAGCTAGAGTTGGGGAAGATTGTTAAAATGTTTGTCAGGGTGATGTAGTATAAAACTAGGTTCTAGCTTAGGATCTTCATTAATTAGTTGAAGTATCTCAGATAAAATTAAAGATATATTTTGCAAAGAAGCCCAACTTTCTCTACAACTCTCCACTGTCATGCCTATCCACATTATCTCTGTTTTTTAAAAAAGCAATTAATTTAAACTGAAGTATAGTTGACATATAATATTACATTAGTTTGAGGTATACAATATAGTGGCTTGACATTTATATGCTTTACAAAATGACCCCCAGGGTAAGTCTAGTCACCATCTGCCACCATACCAGTTAGTACAATATTACTGACCATATTCCCCATGCTGTACTTCATATCCCTGCGACTTATTTGTTTTTATCACTCTGTAGGTATCACAGTGTAATTTTCCATCACCTACTGAAGGACATCTGGGTTACTTACAAGTTTGGGCAATTGTGAATATAGCTGCTGTAAACATCCATGTGCAGGTTTTTGTATGGGCATAAGTTTCCAGGTCATTTGGGTAAATACCAAGGAATGCAATTGCTGGAGTGCATGGTAAGACTACATTTAGCTTTGTAAGAAACTGCTGACTGTCTTCCAAAGTGGCTGCACCATTTTGCATTCCCATCAGCAAGGAATGAGAACTCCTGTTGTTCCACATCTTCACCAGCATTTGGTGTTGTCAGTGCTTTGGCTTTTAGCCATTCTAACAGGTGTGTAGTGGTATCTTATTGTTTTAATTGGCAGTTCCCACTGGTCATGATAGACGATGTTTAGGAGATTTTTATATGCCTATTTGTCATCCATATATCTTCTTTAGTGAAGTGTCTGTTGAGGTCTTTTGTCCATTTTTATTGAATTGTTTGTTTTCTTATTGTTGAGTTCTTTATTTTGGATACAAGTTATTTATTGGATATGTGTTTTACAAATATTTTCTCCAAACCTGTGGCTTTTTTCATTCTTTTAACAGCACCTCTCACAGAGAAGAAGTTTTAGACATTTGGAGTTTTCACTGACAATCTAGCTTTCTGGCTTCCCTTGGAAGTAGACTTGGTAACACTGAGACCCATCCCTGCAGGGCTGAAGCCATCTAGTGGCTGTCTCTTCAGACAGGATTGTTCTCTCCAGTTCACCAGAACTGCACCCAGCCCACTTCACTCAGCTACATGACTCCCTTTGAGATATTTGATTGGTGTGATTTTCACCTAGAGAATTTCCACCTATATCTGTTTCTACATTGGGTTCTACATAGGTTTGCATTGTATAAAATATCTGGTGCTTAAAACAAGAAGTTTAAACATGACTGGATTGGATTATCTTCCTGCTCTTTCACATCAGGCCTACCCATTCATTTTTGCATTCAACTTCAATGAGAGAAGATATAATTTCATAAATACTCCCTGCAGGGCAACTCCTCATTAGCCTGTCATGCCTGCTCAAATCCATGCCATGGGGCATGATGCCTACAGGATGCCTCATCACCCCATTCCACTGTGCCCACTAGAAATGCTCCATACCGGCCCTTCTGAGGACTCACCTTCTATGTAGGGATGGATTTAAGAGTCTTTTTATAGGGCAAAGTAGTTTGAACCCAAAATAATGAAAAATAGGCATTTTTATCCATAGAAATCACCCTTGCCTTGGAAGATGGCCTCACATGAAGGCGTGTGGGAATTAGAGCAGGAAGAAATAGCAAATTGGAGCAGCAGATATCTCTCAGCTCATAGTCATTCTGAAACATAAACCTGAGTGGGATGGTGGGCAAACTCACCAGCATCATTAAAAGTGTTCTCTTTCTCTTTCTTCCCTGAATCAGGATAGTTGACTTTCTTCAAGGTTTGTGTATGACATGAATCTCTTTTATCAGGGCCACTGGTACAACTGGAAAAATGATTCCCAGGTTCTAAAAAGCACCAGTAAAAACAAATCCTGGGAGCTTAGCACAGGACTTCACAACAAATTAGAGGTGAGGACTTTTTTTTTTGCATAAATGCCTCATCCTCAGGTTGAGTCTGTTACCCTATTTGGGTGTACATGTTGAAGTTGCATATGTGGAGGACTGTGAAAATTTACCAGGGTGAATGTGGTACTGTAACCAAGAACCACACATGAGATAGCTTCAACAGAAATTTGTTGTCTCATAATTCTGGAAGCTAGAAATCTAAAACCAAGGTGTCAGCAAGGTTGGTTCAGTTAATATAGACATGCCTATCCCTGCCATTCCACCAAGAATGTGGCCTTCCCAAGAAAGGGACTTTATGGTTTGGTTCACTGATTCAAACCCATGATAAACTCTCCAAACTATTTCTTGGCTAAATGAATGAATGAACAAGCTTCTGATCCCTCTTCTGTAAAATGGGGATAGCAATTTCTGTCATATAAGCCGGTGGCGCAAATGAGGGACCCAGTGCCCATGACTTCATGTGCTGTCTACACTGGGTGGATCCTCAGGGGACATTACCTGCCCAATCTGAGAGATCAGCTCTCGTGACTTCCTGCCCATTGCACAGATGGGAGCTAGAATTCTGGCAGATGATTTTCCTATTCAAACCTGGAAGTTTTTGTTTGTTTGATTTTTCTGAATCAGAGAAGGCCCTTTCAATTAACATTTTCGGTGTTATAATCTCTCTTTTCATTCATTACTGTTTCCAAATCTCTCTTATATTTGTCTCCATTCCCTGGCAATATCCATCTCTTGGCTCTGTCATTGATCCAGACCTCTCTGAACTGGTGATGCTGTTTCTCATCATCACTATGATCACATCCAAGCATGGAACTTTTAGAAACAAGAGACGTCCCCGAGACAGCAGCCTCGGGGGATGTTCCCTGCTGACCATCCCTTTTAAGTTGGCGGAGGGAAAGTGTATCATGTCTTGTATTTCTCCAACTTGAACAGAGCTATGCTGATTTAGCACAAATTTCCCATAAAAAGCTGACCCCCAGAGAGCATAAACTGAACTTGGAAAGTTTTATCCCAAAAGGAGAATTTGTCGTAAAGTTATGAGTGACTGAAATGTGAGGGGCCAGAGCTGTTGGAGTTGGTCGAATGGCAGTTGTTTTACAACGCCTGCGACTGCATTTCCTCCCATGAATGCTCAACTATTCCCGCATGTGCCACACTCCCCATGACCCTTGGCCAAAAGCATCATTACCCTGTTCACCCGCTGAAAAAAAGATTAGGACTGTTACCAACAAAGCTGCTTCCCATGGTAAAAAGAGGCTCTTGGATCAAGTTTTCTCTCTACGGTCACTGAAAATGACAATTCATTTCTTCCCCACTAGCCAAACACTGTCTGCAGATGCACACATGTGGATTCCATTGAAGTCCGAGAGGCTCCAAACACGTTTGAAGTCTCTTCTTGGTGGCAAGAAAGCAGAGCTATAAAGATGAGCTCTAGAGCAGGAGTATGTGTGCATGTGTGTGCATGCATGTGTATGCATGTGCACACATGGGTGGAGAGTTCTTACCACAGTCTGAAACCCATTTTTAAATCTTCATTGTTTAAAAGCAGACAACCTGACTATCCTGTGAATCCTCTCACTGTACAAGTGAAATTGATAGAAAAGTTCTTTTGACCGCAACTGCCAGTTTACAAAACCATGAGATCTGTAGGTCAGGAAGCAGAAGGCACATTAAATGACAGCACCATACTTAGGTTTGAGACCAGAGACCTGTATTCAAATCCTAGTCCTGTCACTTTCTAGCTCTCTGCTCTTGGGCAGTGTCCTTATGTCCTTAATTTCTCTAAGCCTCAGCTCTCATGACTTTTGGTTATAAAAATGGAGATTAATATATTGTGAATGCCTAGCATGTAATAAGTGCTCAGATGGTGGCCATTATCATGTCAACAACAGGAGGCCTAAAGACACCATGAACACTGCCCCCTCTAACACCATCCCCACCACACACACAACACAATCTCAATCAAACAACGAAGTATAGTAGACTCTTATAAGGACTTCTTCCTAGCCTTCAAGTCAGTCCTTTCCATTCATGAAGCTGGGACCTTTTACTTCTAGCTTAGTTCTGAAGAAGTTTCTGGAGTGGCTCAGATCAGTAGCTTTCACAGTTCAGCCTTGAGCCACCACCAATCCCTGGCCCCACTTGGAAGTAGAACTAGATTCTAATCTTGCTTCCATTCTTACTAGCTATTGTAAACACGGCCATTCTGGTTTAAGCATGACACATAATGATGGATACTTGCCTGCAATCTTCACAAAAATAAAAAACTCAAAAAAAAATGTAATAAATACCCTCCTAATATTCTGTTCCTTTTAAGCACAGCACTATTTGTAGTTAAAATCATCTGTGAAATGATTTGTTTAAAATCTGCGTCTGCCACTACACTCTAAGCTCCATGAGGCCTATTTTGCTCAATGTAGCACACTATAGCAGGGTGATCAGAACATAGCAGGCTTTCAGTAAATGTTTGCTGAATAAATACAAGACTTAGAATGTAAAAGTACTCTGAAAACTGCAAAGCACACATTAAAGTCAGATAATATTATTATTATGAGACATCTTGCAAATACCAAGTGATTGGTTACTGGATTGCCCTGTTCAACCAATTTATGTATGTATGTATTTAAAAGCTTTCCACTGTACAGTTTTTGGGTATGCTGGTTCTATATAAATGAGTATGATGTTTTTAGTCATTTCTACAGAAATTCAGCATGGGGTCTTGATTCAGGGGTACAAAATCCAGCATTTTAATATTGCTTCTTTGGATAGCTAGATTGTCTTCTTTGGCTGGACATGTATATGTGATGGCTACCCATATTTTACCTCTATCTATCCACTCGTCAGTTATTCTTCATTCATCAATTCATTTCTGCACTTAAGAACTGTTTATTAAATTCTTTTGTGCCAGGCATGGTGTCAAGTACTGAGGCTATAATGATAAATATGGCCAATTGCCCTTGTATTTAGCTGTCTCGTGGGTGCCCAAACTATAAATGCAGTTATAACAATGTGGTATGAACTATAACGGACAGGCACATGCATATGTGCAAGGGGCAATGAGTGCACAGAGGGGCAAGTACTTATTTTGGAAGGGTGAAGGGTTGCAGGAAGCCTTTCAGAGGAGTGGTATTTGAACCCAGTCTCAAAGGATGAATGTGGGTTTTCCACGTAAACTAGGTGAAGATGTATTGCAGGCAGTGGGAAGAGCATGTGATCTGATGAATAAAGGAAGATGAATGTGAAGGAATGACTGAGTCAGGAAGGAAATTAGCCTAAATCATCTGTCACCTTGTATTTCAATTGTGTTGATATTTGTGGGTGAAGGTGGGTGTAATGAGCTGTTTTAACTGATATGCTGCCCAAGTGGTCAAAAAGGACACCTGAAACTGTGGAAATAGGAAGCAGGGGCTTAGCAAAGGAATAGCAAGGAAGGAGTTTAGGCAGATACTAGCTGCTTGCCACTTCAAGGAAGAAGGTAAGAAACCACCTCAATGCTGTGTCAACCAATCTGGAGATGTCAAAACACTACAGAGGACTTAATCTTCAAATGTCACAAAGATGTTTCAAAGAATGGATGGAGTGACGGACATTTTTCTCCTCTCCAGGATTCACAAATGCACTTTGGTTCAAAACAGGGGACATTGTTAAAGACAACATTCTTCTTCCAGAAAACCAAACCCAGTGCTTTTGAAAGCCTTCAACTCCAACTCTGACTCTATTCTGAATATAATCTATGCATTTAAAATCATTTGCTAAGCTGGGACAATGACACAAACATCCACACAACACAAGCTGCTGTGGATAAAGTTGGGCTGGCTGGTCTAGCTGAGCTGAAAAGTGCTGTTGCAGGATGTTTTCATTTAAAAATTCTTATTATTTTTTAAAGAATTCTTGCTATAAATAAAAAAATGTATTATTATTCAAGTGCATGCTGAAACTGAATCATGCCATTCTTACATAATTTTTCATTGGATTGTTGCAACCCATAAAGAAATCCAATTAAATTTCCCTTGCAGGCACAGACCTTCTTTCAGGGGGCCTTGAAAAAGCTGGTTTGTTGTATTGTATAGCAGGTCGATGAATCGAGAAGCAGAGAGGGCCTGTCCCATTTCTTGTCTTGTGTGACATGATGTGAAGAGAGTCTGCTAGCAAGGTTTCAAAGAGCTGCATTATCAGACAACATAAAGGCCCTCTGTCCATTCTTTCTGCTGCTGTACCACAGAATATGCACATGCCAGTGTCTCTACCCGATGAAGAGTTTTGAACACTGTATGGTTAACATACTGCTTTCTGGATCTCGTGTGCATTCACCATCATTATCCCAGACATCGGAGCAAGGTTAAAGAGGGAGTGAGCCAGAGATAAGATAATGTTTTGAAGATACCTTAAAGGGAACGTCCTGGAAACCAGACTGCACAAACATGTGTTTTCATTACCTAAAAAGAAGGCAGAAGCCAATGTGTCACCGAATTATATTATTTTACATTAATCTGTTTCTTGGTTGCTATCTGTGCTGTTTATGCATTTTCCTTCATTGATTTATATATCACGTGGGGTCTCAATTACTTCCAGACATACAGGATTTTTATCTTTAAATACAAATTCTGCATGAACAGACACACATATACATACACTTCCCCCACCCTTATTTTCCTCTAGTATAGAAAAAAAGCTCTTCTGAACTTCTACCATGTAACTGAAACTTCCTTTAAGATGTCAACCATGTTGTAAAATTCAGTTTTCTTGCTATCTATTGTATCAGATGTGGAGAACCGAGATTAGAGTCAAAACAAAGAGAACAATACTGAGAGGCATGAGGGAGAAAGATGCCATTCTTTGTATTCCTTACCAGACAGCTACCTGGAAATTATTTTATAGTCTCTTCTACCACTGGCTTTTTTTGGCTTTTGTTTTTGTGTTACTTTTCACAATATTTCACAAAAGTAATGATCACCTAATAATTTTCTACCATCACTTATCAACAGATATGAGAGCTTATTTGACTACCGTGGGGGGTTTTACAAGACAAAGATGGTCATTCAACTCTGCCTTTCTCTCTCTCTTTGTCAGATGAAATAGGCACATCTCACAATCAAATTTTCAAAATAATTCACTTATGTTTTCCCCTATGCAAGGAACACAGGCTTGTATTTGTCTTGCTTTAACATTAGGCAGTGGTTTGATTGGTGACAAGATGCATAGGGAGATAGAATTGTTTTACGTAATGGGAATTGCAGGGAGAAAAGCATGCATGAGCATTGCTCTGTGCTTAATAACTGGGAAGCCATGCCCGGCTTTTCCAGATCCAGTGTTTGCAAATTTTGTGTGTGTCAGATATGTTTCTTTAAAGTTGTAGTTCCAAAGTGAGCACTAGTATCAGCCTTCTGTCTCCCAGAAGGGCCTAGCCTGAGGAGGAAAACTGGGGCTGATGTGCCCATGGAGGATGTACAATGTTTTTTCCTTTGTTTCAGGATTCTGGATTTCTTACCACAGAGAATTTTTTCATTTTTTTAAGTTCTCTGAACCTGAAAATATCCAAGTGAAATGTAGTTGGAAAAGTCCCTCACATGCAAACCTTGTACAACCCATAAGAGGCATGTCTGTCTGTGTCTGTGAGTGTGTGTGGGTATGAGGAACCCTGAATTGTCCTTTAGATCAGAAGCAAACCCTCCTTGCACATCATGTCCTAATTAGTCACAGACTCTCTCCCACAAACCTACCCAGACTCCTCCAGAAACCAGGCCTGATGAACTATCAAATTTGCCCAGTCCTCAAGGGTCACAGCCACAAATAAGCTTTTTGCTGAATTTGGCCCATGCTTTAGGTTTTCAGTGAAACTCGAGCTCAAGGAAGAGCCTTAATTTAAATTTGACTATGAATATTTCCTCCAAGATGCTTAGAGTTTCGCTCTTCTCACCAGGACCCCAAGACACACATACACACACACACACACACACACACACACACTCTCTCTCTCTCTCTCTCTCTCTCTCTCTCTCTCTCTCTCACCAGCCCCAGAGTTACAATTTCACTAAAGGAAAACATCATAAGGAATTGATTTCAATGACTCTATCTTATCCTTGAGAAGAACCGTAACTGACTGTTAACTAAATTATTTCTCTCAGAAAAACAAGTCACGTTCTGAAAGCTTACTAGAAGTTTAAAAATTAGATAAAGTCGCAAATGTTGTTGCTCTTTGTAATGCAAAGTTTTAATTTTCATCATATAGCATTTACAAAAATGCCTACCAAGTGGTAGGGGAAATGGGGCAGAACCAAGACTGAAAAAATGGCTCCTCTCTTTTCTGCCCATAGTGAGATCTAAGAAATGAGGAGCTCTAGGGAATGTGGCCAAATAACTCAGGCACTGGAAGATTAACTCCATGTCTAATCAAGCCACTAATTTGTTCTGAGGAATCTATCTGCACCTCATTTTGCCATTTGAAAACCAGAGCTCCTCATCATTGTGCAAGAAAATTAAATTACCCCAAATACCTGGAGCCATAGAAGTGAGCAGACGAGATTAAGTTTAAGACAGCATCTGATGTTTTAGACCTGGCACACTGAAAACCTGGGAGGCTGGGAGGTCGCACACCCCCAGGGGCAGGCACTGGGCAAATGAGAAAATTAAGGCATCTTCATTATATAAAAGCTAGGGGAGCTGGAAAGAGAAAAAGACCTGTGTGCGTTGAGTGTTGAGCTATTTCACCAACATCCCTCCAAAAGGTAGAATGGTCACTGGGAAGGAAATGAGATTTCAAAATATCTTTGACAAATCAAAGGGGCAACTGGGAAAACTGATGAGTAAGAAGACATTTCCGGCACAGTTAGGAGATAGAGAAAGTGGTAATAACCTTCTCTTGGGGGGAAGAGACAGGAGGACACAGCTGTGGAGCTCTTAAAGACTTTGATTTTGATAGTAGGAGACTTGGTCCCTCCCCAGGTATAAAGTAGGAAGAATTTGGGGGTAGGGTTTGGGATAAAGCTGTAACAAAAAGAACACATTTCCAAGGCTACTAAAAAGTTTGAAAGATAAAACCCTAAAGAAAAATATGTAAGGGTAACTGGCACTGAACAAAAACACTGAATAAAGGATAGAATCATAGGCTCATCTTTTTTTTTAATTTAATTTTTTAAAACTTTTTATTAAGGTATTATTGATATACACTCTTATGAAGGTTTCACATGAAAAACAAATATGGTTACTACATTTACCCATATTATCAAGTCCCCACCCATACCCCAATGCAGTCACTGTCCATCAGTGCAGTAAGATCACAGGCTCATCTTTGTTCAACAATTTCTAGTAAATTTTCACAAAGAAACAAATACCTTAGGAACACAAATGACTCCAAAGAAAATGCCAAAATCCAGACTGCAGTAAACACCCAGGGATTTCATTACCTTTGGTGCTGGAGACCTAGGACAACTTTAGAAATCTGAGATTTCCCTTGGATAGTGACATACTGGATTACAGGGTGTAGTTTAAAGATGATTCCTTAGGCAGAGTGTGACTAGCTTAAAGTTGCCAGCCATCCTCCTTCACCTGAGGTTAGGAAGGAATGGAAATTTTGAAACACATACTGAGACCCACCTCCAAATCAGCTTGGTCAATGTACTAAGGCTGGAAGAACTGATCCAGACTAGAGAGTGGTGCAGAGGGAAAGAAAGGAGTGGACCTTAGGCGGGAGCCATTAGAAGATGACACCAAGCCATTCAAAAAATAATTCCAAGCCAGGCCAGTTCTCTAAATGAGCCCAACTAAATACCACCAAGAGACAGAGGGGCCTGCCAAGCAGTGACCAAACATTATAAGCAAAATTAGCCAATTAATGGGCTCTCCTGTCTCCTGGCTGGATTGCTGTGTTGGGTGCCACAGCACCAGCCTGGACGTGGATCGACAAAGCCACCCCCTGCTGTTGCTGGGCAGGCGCTCCACCAGGTGAGCGACAGAAGGGTGGTGGGGAGCAGGGGCTCGCCAGATGGCTGAGCTGCCAGTAGCCGTGCTAAGCTTTTTCTTTGCTGCAAGTTACTCTTTAAGCACACACCCCATAACCTTCCAGAAGAGATCCCTGATCTGTATGTAAGCGGCCAAGTGTTACCTGAATGGGTGATTTTAACCTGATGTTTCTCTTTTTTTCCCCACGCAAAAACTATCTTTTGAAAGATTTTCCAACAATGAACTACAACCTCTGCTAATGCTTTGGGTTACTATAGCAACATTTTCTCTTGAGGAATTGAAAGTGTTTGAAAGGATCTTCTTTTATTCATCTTTACAACACAGCAGACAAATGACCATCAGGAAAACAAACACTATCCCCATCTTACAGATGAGGAGAACCAGGCAAAGACATGTTAAGTAACTCGTCTGTGCATGTGCAGAAAGCTAATAACAGACTCCTGATTTCAATTACAAACTCGGTGATGTTTTCCAACTGTGCATTCTGGGCTCTGTTAAAGAATGCTTTTAAGAGAAAATAGGCAGAAACACTTCACCCCTAAATTAAGACAAGTTGAGCTGTTTGTTTTATTTGCCGCAGACAGAATAAAAATTCTGCCTTTTGTGACATCTGTAATGTAACTGATGAAGGAGCCTGAATCTATGTCTTTCCCCAATAGGAAATCATTATCATAATAATATCATTTGTAATATTAATCAAAATAGCCCAATTAAACTCAAGAAGTACATACTGTATGCTGATTTTGTGCCAGACATTGAGCTAGGCTTCTTAGAGATCATATTTTATCCTTAAAGGGAGATATTATTCCCACATTTTATACATAAGGAAGTTGAGAAAGTAAAGGCTTATGAAGGTGTGATTGGAAGAATAACTAACTTCCTGCCACTTTCTACCTCCCACCCAGAGCTACTAGGGAGGAGGAGAAGACCTGGTCCAAGAACATAGTTATGGCCTTGACAAGCTTCGCTATGGGAGGCCTGTGAAGAGAAGGAAGCCAACTCACATGAAGGCATCCAGTCTTCAGAGCTGAGATGAGAAGTTAGAGAATGGGAGCTCATGGCAGAGCCAGAAGCAAAGAGAGCAGAGCTGGGAAGAGGGTAAGACACCTGCTCACTCAACTCTTCTCCCACCACCATCACCGCAAAAACACGACTGCTCTCTGCAAGTACATTCAAGGACAATGACCCCTACGGAGGAGGGGAAAACAGACCCAAGTTTCCCAGGTGCGGCAGCCACGCTGCATTATCCATAGCTCTTGTGTAGAGACCCGTCAGGCAGCGGGCAAGGCATGGCAGTCCTCCTTTGGAAACTCTGGAGGAAATAGAGGCTCCGTGACTCCTAAGGACACAAAGCTCATGAATGATGGAAACCATACAACAATCCAGAAAGGGCAGCTCCCATCTGCTGTGGAAATATGGAAGCTGCACACATAACTCAATTCAGGGAATGAGCCACTTGACTTTTCTGAAGTTTTTTTAAAAGCCAGAAAAACAAGGAGCCAGAAGCTTCTCATCCAATTCTCATGCATTGTTTCCTTTAAAAGAGCCCTTCCCTTAAACACAGGCTTCTTTCCTGACTAAATATGTCATTTCAGCCCTGCTCATTCTGCTTGTTACCACGATGGTGCTAATTCGAGCATGGCTCACTTCAGACTTGACACTGATCCTCCTCATAAGCAATTGTTTTTCAGCCAGACCCATCAGTGGCCCCCATCAGCCCTTTCCAAGCATGGCGCCAGCTTTTCAATATGCTGACAACAGTTCCCCTCTGTTGCCTAGGACAGGTCATGGTTGTCCTTTTTGGAGCATGTAATTGTGTCCTGCGGAGAGCAGACCCCCCTGCCCCATAGGCCCAGCCACCTGTCTTCTCCATCGCAGCAACTGGTGGCCCTGACTCCAGCAAAAGCCAGGGCAAGCTGAGACAGTTCGAGAGACTGGAGTCAGAATCCAGTTAAGAGCCAGAATGAAAACAGGACTAATTAGTGAAATCCATCGGAATCTTTAAACTGCTGCCCTGGAGTATAAGATCATAGGACTGGAAGGGTTTCCTTTTCTGTTTCTAGGGAGGACCAACTTGTGCCACCCTAATGGCAGTTCCATCCCTTTTAAAAGGCAATGATTCTCCAACTTGTACATCAGGGGAACTTGTCAAAACTGTAAATTTCTGGGCTGCATTCCCAAATAAGTAGCCTGGGGAGAAGCCTAGGGAACCACATGTTGACCAGCTCCCCAGTGGTTTAGATATAGGTGGTCTTGAGCTCCACTCTATGAAACACTGCTGCAGAGTCTTAAGCAAACAAAAATCCTCGACCTCCCTTAGAACTCATCTGGAATTACAAAAGCTTCAAGGGTTTGGGGACTTACAATGACAGTCCTTGAAAATAAAATAGATGCTTTCCTCTTAGAGGAAATTAAGAGTCCCTGCCTCCCTCCCCAACATTTCCCGTCCCCGTTTCCTCACAGGTCCATCTTCTGATGAGCTCCACTTGCAAGTCCTACAGGCCCTGCAGCCACCCAGAATTGAGGA
Organism: Manis pentadactyla; assembly: GCF_030020395.1. Taxonomy (NCBI): domain Eukaryota; kingdom Metazoa; phylum Chordata; class Mammalia; order Pholidota; family Manidae; genus Manis; species Manis pentadactyla. Next base: position 169,495,621 of record NC_080021.1, on the reverse strand, counting down.
AAGGACTATGTTTATAGCCTCAGTCCCCTAACTGGGTGACCATGGATCAGGAATTGAGTTACGTGCCATCTGCACAGACAGCCTTGGGGGAGGCATGGTCCCTGAGCTGTAACATGTGTCTCTACCACCTCAGGCTTCCCACCTCCGTTTTGTGGGCTCACTCTCAGATCTTGGGCTTCTGCCTTGGCACCCCCTTTCCTCATTCTCTGTATTGTCTTCTTTTTACTCCCCAACTGCCCTGGATCTCAGGTGCTGACTTGGATGACACTCTCTTCATTATTTCCTGAGCACTCCATGGGATCAGGAAGGGGTTGCACTGGTCATTAATTCTATTCACCAAGTGTTTCCAGTTCTCCTCCTCTACCCACCTACTCAGTAGATGGTATTTCCCCTCATGTGGGTGTTGTAAAACTAGTTCTGGCCAATAAGCTGTAAGCAGAATTTATGTGGGTCACTTCTAGGACAGAACATTTAAACACGAGGACAAACCACCCCTCCATCCAGCCCTGTTTTCTCCCAGGCAGGGTGACTGGCGGCATTTGAGATGGCGACCACTCCACCAGCCTGGGCCTCTGAGTGGCCGCAATGAGCTGTGTCTCCTGCTGATGTGCAGCGTGCATACAGTATGAGCAAGAAACCAGCCTTCATGGTTTTAAGTCACCGAGCTTGGGGATGATTGGTTTCCACAGCATAACTTAGCTTGTCCTAGCTATGGAAGGTCTTTGTGCTGTTTTCAGCTCTTGCTACACCCTTTCTTGGGGACTTGAGTCCTTTGCCTTTACCCCCAGCTATTAGCTGAGGCACTTCCATGGATCAACAGACAGACAAACTGAGCAGAATAAGAGTGCAGCCCTGCGTCTGCTGGGGTCATGATTCTCGCCACTTTTCTCTGGCACTGTTGCTTGACTCAGGATCACCTCCACTTTTATACCCTTGAGACACCGTTGACCCTCCAGTCAGATGCATTCCCTCTAGCTCACATCTAATGCCTTGGTAGGGTGTCTCTGCCAGGTCATACTTATTTCCCCTCCTCCTGTCCAGTGTTGCTGCACTGTCTAATCAAAGACTTCTCAGAGCCTGTTCTCACAATGACAAGGGAAATAGCTATCTTCATGATTTCTAGAGATATCTTGATCACTAAAAGTTTTTGCCTAGAGCTGGAAAATTATTACAAGTAGGTCCAACCTGGCTGCCTCTATTTTTCATGATGATGATAATCTAACTGCTAGAAATACTTCATTTCCAGCAGTTGCCCTGTCTACTTTGTGTTCCGGTTCCTAAGGACAGTTGGCAGTGAACCTCCTCTGCTGCAGGCTTTGGCAGCTCATGCGGCTATCTGGTTTTGCAATGATGACAAATGAAATTACTGCAGGTCCTGGAGCCTTGGTCCCTGGAAACCATCAACAGGATGACAGCTCCTTCTATTTGGCTTGTAACAAGCTCTTCCAGGCAACTAATCACCAGACAGGGTCTTCTATCCAGAATGCAGAGTTTCTTAATCTTATTTTGCAGAATTAATTGTGCAACCTCAGTACTGGGATTATTCCTCATCAGGAATTCCAAAACTGAGATAGAGTGTAAAGAAGTAATTATAACCCCAAAGACACGATGATATAGAAAAGAAAAATCTAAAGGAGTGGCATGCTTAAAATCAAAGTGAAATTTCAGAACACATACGAGTGTAAAATAATTTCCCATGTAAATTTTTGTCACAGTTACAATAAGTAAAACAGATTTAATTATGAGTCAGTGGAAAGGGGTTTTGCTGTAGAGAGAAGACCATTTTTATTCCTTTTTCCAGGACTTTCCTCTTGCCCCTGAACCTGGTAAAGGGCTTTGCACTAAAAAAGTTTTCAATTAATGCTTAATGAATCTGAAATAACCTTATGCCTAAATGTTTTGTGTTTAGTTTATGTGTGTATTTGTGTGCATGTATGTGTGCCCGTGGGGGGAAAAGGCAGGTGTGTGTACTTGGAAAAAATAGGTGTGGAAAGAGATATAAAGATATGTGAACACTAAATATAAGGCATTTGCTTCTTCCACAAATATTTATTGAACACCTACCATGTGCTTGGCACTAGTCTAGGAATACTAGCCTCATGATATCCTTCATGAATGAAGGAAACAGAAAATAAATAATAAGCATATTAGTGATATAAAGAAAAGTAATATGAGGGAATGGAGAATGATGGATGGGGTGTTACAGGGTAGTCAAGGAAGCATCTTTGAGCAGAAATATGAATAAATCAAGAATCAGATGTGTGGTTGTATGGTGCAGAAAACATTCCAGGGAGGTCAGACAGCAAGTATAAAGGCCCTGAGGCAAGACCTGTTTTGTGTATTAGTCAAATATGCCAATGTGGTTAAAACTAGTGAAAGACTAGTGATAGGAGGTGAAGCTGTGGAGGTGGGCAAGACACAGATCACTGGGGCCTTTTATGTTATGGTGAGAACTTGGAATTTGTTCTGAGAGTGAAGGGAAGCCACTGGAAGATTGTGAGCAAGAGAATGACATGATAAGCTTTGAAAATATTTTTTGCTACTGCAGCACAAAGAATAGGCTGTGGGCTACAAGGGCCAGTTATGCCTGGTTATGTTGACTTCCATTCTTCATGATTAAGATTACAACTGGACCTCCATTTCAAAACAGGGTAGTCACCAGAGCCCTGCATGTTTGACTTTTCAACTGGATTTCTGCCTTTGTGTGACCACCCTTCTCCCTCAGATTCTCCCTATAGGAACACTGCAATAAAATCAAAGAACCAGGGCACCAAAGATCATTCCATATGGATCTGAGAACACAGGGGGTTTGCTGGGCTCCCAAGAGAAGAGGGTAGGATAAAAATAGAATTTGTACCACCTTTCTAACCTCTCCATCCTCAATGCTCTATCTCGTAATTCTCAGCTCTGAAAAATGATGACATAGAATAATACCCACATTTATGGGGTCTCCAGTTTGGAGCATAAACCAAGAGTAAGCACTCTCTGGTATTTTGGCTCCTTACCAGTTTGCGTTGGCATCAAGACATTTTCAAAAGAAGAATAAAAAGTATTTCAGCAAGCTTTCCAAGTTACTTTCCTTCTGCCACTAAGAACCTCACAAGATATTCTGCCTAATACAGGCACGCCCTTATAGCCTTTCGCAAAAATACAAAAGACCTCCATATCCTTTGTTTTTAGAGCTTGAAGCTGCAGAGAATGGAAAGACAGAGAAGACAGTAGCCCGCAAAATGAGGTGAATTAATGAAGCTGGTAGTTGCCTCTGAAAGTTTTTCATGCTCCACCAGGAAAAAGAAGGGCCCCTCAGTCTGAGGTTGCAACTGGCATCACTTCTCCAAACTCAGACTTTAGGACTCATCTGTGTGACTCTTTTTCAAGAATCTTAACTTCTCTGGACTTCGTTTCTTCCTTTGTTAGAATAAAAGGGAATTGGACTATATGATTTATATGGGATGAGTTTAAATGCTGTAAAATTCTGATTCTTAGAATCACACACAAAGAGAATCCAAACCAATGTATTCCAAGACTGATGACCTAGTTCTATAATATGGAGATGCGTGCATAAACTCAAGACCTACTCTATGTGATTTTGCTTATTTACATCTTTTATTGTATGTATTGTTCCATTTTCATCAAGGTAATGAAGGCAGAAAGACAGATGGAAGGAAGAAAAGAAGGTAGGAAGGAGTGAAAGAAGAAACCTAAAAAATATGCAATTGATATCTGCTAGATAGAAAATAGACTTATTTTCCAAATACCAGTGGAAATCTGTTTCCTGCTATCCTCCAGTGTAACCCATATGTTGTGGGGCTAATAAATTTGGTGGCCCTGGCTCACACGCCAACCTTCCTGCTCACATCATTCTCTTTAGGAATAGCTGTTTTGAAAGACATGTTCTTCTTTTTTATTTTCCTCTGACATGAGTGGGGAGAGTACTAATTTCTGCAGTGGGTCTTCACATGGCAAAATATATTTTTGTGCTGTAACCAACTCATGGCAATAAGAGACATCTGGCCACCATAAGGAACCCTTTACCTGTTCTCTGTTTTCTTGCCCTTAACTAGTGCTCACTGGAGAGTGGATCTGGCCATCAGAGGGATCTTGTTGGTGACATGTATTTAATCAGTTCTCTGATAAAGAAAATAGAAAGGAGACCCAGGTTTCTATGCAGAGCATGAGAACCAATCCATTGACTTACTCTGACCTACGGAGCAACTTCAAGAGCTCACACTGCACCATCCCTGATTTCACATCTCTGCCCATTATGAGGTTCTGCCTCTCCTTGTAACCTGACTACCTTGACTCAAGTTGGGAAACACCTGTGGGATTTGATTCTCATGGAGCCAGTGGCTCTTAAAACTCTGAAACCTGAGAAGCAACATCTGTCGGCCTTTCTCCTCTTCCAGCAACCAGTTTGTGGCACCACAAGGGGGTAAATGCTGAATAAGGCCTGGTGCCTGCTCCGAACGAGGAGACCTAGCACAGCAGTCAACACCACGCCCTCAGCATGTGGGGCTTTCTGTCCAAGCTGGCCGGCTTTCTCTTTCCTTTCTCTCTCACACAATGGAAAGGAAATTTATTAGGCAAGTTCTTCTACAGCAGAAACAGTATGGGAGTCTCAGCAATCGGTGTGCACTTGACTTCTGGTCTGCAACACATCAAGATCTTGATTTGTAGAGGCCAGAATCATTTGTCTTGTGTTTACAGACCGTCTGAGGGACATCAGTTAACAGGAGTTGGGGTGGTCATTTTGTTGACAATTCTCCACCAGTTCAGAGGGGGAAGAGGCTCAGAGACCAATAGGAGAAAGATGACATCTTGCCTCATTATCTGGGGTTCTTCACCTTTCTTTAGGGGGCCTAAAGCTGGAAAAAAAGTTTTACTTTTCAATTCAAATTCATCATTTCTCAAGGTTCTTCATGGGAATTTAAAGTTCTCTTGCTTTTCAGTCCTTACCTTTGACTGGAAGTTAGATGGATGTCCATGTTGCCGAGCACAGGCAGGAGAATAAAGGGGTCTTGACCCCTGATGGTGAAGGTAGGAGGTGGATGTCCTGGTTCTCCTGAGGCTGATGGACACCCCAGCTTCCAGCTTCCAATCTCTGGGAACCAAGCCTCTCAGACAACTACTGTGTGCAGTTTGGGACAGGAGAAAGCCCACACCCAATCTGATACCCTTTGGGAATCAGAACTTCTGAGAAGTGAACTTCTGGGGAGGGTCTCAGAGAGGTGATAATCTGAGAATGCTAGTGCTTTTGGAGTGTGACATAGAAGAGTAGAGAAATCACCAGTGTGTTGGGCATCGCCCCTAATGCTGGGCATACCATTAATGCCAGTCAGATGTTGGTGCTCCTGATGGGAAAGGTTGAAAACTGCTGACCCAAGGGGCAAAGGCTGATCAACAAGACCGATTCACTAGCATGTCTGGCTCATCAGAGACACTCCCAAAATATTTGAATGATGGAATGAGCAAGAGATTCACGGATTGTTTAACATGTCCCCTTACCAAGCATATGTGTTTTAAAACAGGGTCTCTGGGAGTAAAACCAGGGAGGCAGTGCAGTGCAATGGCTGAGGGCAGCCTCCAGATTCAAATAATCCTGAATCTGAGTCCTGGCTCTGTCTCCTGCTGGTGGTATTTTGACAACTTGTTAAATGTCATCTCAGTTTCCTGGCCTGTAAATAGGGATTACACTATGGCCTACTTCACAAAGTTGTTGTAAGGATTAAAACAAGTAAAGTATAGGTGATGGCTCATTTTACATATCAGCTTGGCTAGGCTAATGCCCAGTTGCTTGGTCAAACACCAATCTAGATGAGGGGAAGTTTTTGAAAAGATGTGATGAACACTTAAATCAGAAGAGTTTAAGTAAAGCAGATTACCCTCCTGAGTGTGGGTGGGCCTCATTCAATCAGTTGACTGCCTGAATAAGAAAGACTGATGTCCCCTGGAAGGAAAGAATTGTGCCTCCAGACTGTCTTTGGACTCAAGACCACAACATCAACTGTCCCAAGGTCTCCAGCCTGACAAACTGCCTACAGATTTCTGACTTACCAGACTCCACAACTGCATGAGCCAATTCTTTAAAATAAACCTTTTCTCTGGATAGATGAATGGATGGATGGATGGATGGATGCATGGATGCATGGATGGATAGGTATACAGAGAGATCTCCTGCTAGTTCTGTTTCTCTGGAGAACCCTAATACAGTATGTATAAAGGACTGAGTAGAGTTCCTGGACTAGTATATATATGCTCAATAAAAGTTTTCTGATTATCCCTAATTCCCTAAATGATAAAGCTTTCCACACCTGGCCAGAATTCCAGGTGCCTGTAGGAAAGTTATTAGGGGGCTGGGATCAGGAAAAACAGAAGACCTGCTCGTTGGCCCTGCAGCATACTATTTAGGTAGCACCAGCTCTGGGGGTGGCATTGCTCTGACATTTGCTATCGTGGGGGACAGAAGGCTAGACTCCTTCAGCCACTAGCCCACCTGGGCCTCCATCCCCTGCCATCCTTGCAACTCCTCAGTGCTCACCAGTGAGATGTTTGGCGATTCAGGCTCTTGGGCAGCTATGCCAGTGGATGCTGGCTCCTCGCTCCCCATCCCTGCAGCCCAGTCTACAGATGTTCCTTCTGGGCCTTTCTTCCTCAAGACCCTGTTTCCTCCTCTGACCCAAACTCCTGGTGAATCTTTTTGGTAAGTTATGCTCTTCCTCCAGAGTGTCTTTGTTCTGTTACCATCACTAAAACATCTGAATCATCAGCTCAGTATGGAGCCACTGACACAAGACATGGACCCCCAGCTCACCCTCCTCCCTACTTCCTCCACAGGGTAGTTGTTACAGGCAGAGAGTGGAGAGAGAGGGACCCCTCAGCACCAAAAAGCCTGTTGTTATCTGTCCCTGAGCTCAGAAAAGCCACAGTTTCCTCCCTGCCTGCCCTTTGGCCCACCAACTTTGGGCTTTTCTGGCCTTACCGAGAGGAGCCCTGTCCAGTAACTCACCACCAGCCCGGGGCATTCTTCATCTTAAATCTCCATCCCTCTTTCCAGGTTCTCTGGTTATGGCTTCAAGGACAAGCATGTGTGCAAGACCGGAAGCTACCCTGCCGGGCTCTCTCACTGCCTCATTCCCATGAACTGGAAGATGTAATGTCCGAGCTTCACATACTTGATAATTCAGTGGAATCTAAAGAGTCTGTAGCTTTACCAAAAGATGATTCAGACTTTGGCTCCTGCACCAAAGGTCCCGTGCATGATGGCTATGGGCACCTTGACAGGCCACTTAGAACCACGTTTTGATGGGCTCCATCAGACTTCCTAGGCCACACCCTCCTTTGACAGAGCAAGCACTAACGCCCAGAGAAGGGGAGTCTTAATTAAGGACACACAGTTAGCTGGGAGCCAGACTGGAGCTCAAATGTGGGTCTCCTGATCCAGCCCAGTGCTCCCTACAGACTGCCTGGAGTAGACCATGGAGACTGTATTCACCTTGGCAAGGACCCTAGATACTGTATCTGAGGATTGTTGATAGATTGACCAAAATTTTGTTCATGCAGAAAGTAAGAGACAGCACCTTTTGCTTGTGAAATCTGTATACAGAGAGAGAAAGAGAAAGGAGAGGGAGAACCAGGATAGATCTCCCATCCTCAGTCATGCAGTTGTTCTTTTATTCTACTACTGAGCTGGAAGGATAGCTCCCACCAAACAATAGCACAGGGTCTGCCTTGGAGAATTCCTGGCTACACTCCAGAAACAGGAAGTTTGTGCTCTGCGCATAACCATGACCTTCACACACACACACACACACACACACACACACACACACACACACACACACACACAGGACTTTGACCAAACTGAAGCCCATGCCATGAGAACGAGAATGGTGGGCTTTAGGGTCAGCACAGGTGTGGGGTCCTCCTTCCCACAGATCCTGGAGTCACAGACTTCTCTCTCTGTTGCTCAATGGATCACTAAACCTGGAGATCCAGGGGCTACCATGGCCGTGTCTTCACAGGCAGGCTCTGGCCAGACTCTGTGGGTGGGCACCAGCTCTCCATGCTTCCTCCCGTCTCAGACCTACTCGTCAACCTGACTGTGTGACCTCTTCCTGCTTCCCAGCCATCTCCCCTCGCCCCTACAGCTGCTAGAGCTCAGCCTGCCAAGTCTCCAGAGTCGTGTGGATCTCACTGCCCAGTGTAGGTGGGAAGGACATGGAGAGGTAGTCATCTCAGTGGGAAGGCCGCTCCCAGAAGGCAACACTCAGAGGCCCAAGCCAACACCACCCCTCTGTGATATTTTCAACAATTCCATGAAGAGCAATGGAAAAGGCATTTGGCCAAAAGACCACTGCTTTTCAGAGCTCAGCTGCTCAGAGACATGGCCGGAGTTCTTTCCAGAGGCCAGGAGCCAGTGCACGGGTTGAGGGAAGGAGAAGCAAGGAAGCAACTCCTCCCCAGGGGGAGGCCACAGACCATGGGCCCTGGGCCTCAAGTGCCACTTGTGGTCCCTGTGTGGCCCATCAAGACAGAGAAAAAAGGGGACAGAGAAAAAGTAGGAGGCTATGAATTTCCCTATGAAAAGCTTAGACTTTGGAGTCAGACAGCTGCTAACACTGCTAGCTCTGTGCCTTTGAGCAAATTACTTAACCTCTCTGAGCCAAACCTTGAAAATGAGGATAATGGGTATCCTTCTTGCTTGGCTAGTCTAAGAATTAGAGGAAAACATATGCAGAGCAGTAAGGCAGTGCCTAGTAGCTCTTTAATGATGGTGATGACAGTTAAAGTTTGGGGAACACCTACTATGTTCTCAGAAGCTGGTAGCTGTTAGGTTGATTTTTATTCTCAGTGGAAGAGAACGGATGTTACAGGTACCAACACAGACCACACCTCTGACTTTGTGGCTCAGCTCCTTCCACAGGAGACTTGAAGCCCCATCATCTTCTCCTGGGGCAGGTGACTCAGAAGAGGGGACTGCCAAGCCATGAGTCACCGGTCCCACCCTCTCAGGGCACCTCTGTCCTCTTGGGCGCATCCACAGCACCCAGAGCTCAGGCCCAGTCCAGCTGTGCTTCTGCAACCACAAGGTGGTATGGCCAGCAGCCAGGAGAGAGTTCTCCTTTTCCCAAAGTATGTTTGCAGTATAAACACAATCGTAAAAGGAAAGCCAAGTGTCAGCGATGGTGGGGTTGAAGCAAGAGCAGGAGCGGCTGCGTTCCTGGCGATGGCCAGCCACGCCCAGCCCAGCCCGGTGGTCAGTGTGGAGGAGAGGAGAGGCCCTGCATCCCATCCTGTTGTCAGGCCGCACAGAACCTAGTCTCTGCAAACTTTGCTTGGCTGAAGCAATTTAGAGAGGGCGACGGGAGGAGGAGGCAGCAAGGGAGTTATGCTAAAGGCCTCTTCCAGGCTCCAAGGCCTTGTTGGACTCAGAAAAATAATACGGCTTAATAAACTGACTTGTCATTTGATCCATAAAATTCACTGCTCCGGTACTTAAGAAATTCCCCTGGGGCTGCATCTGTGGGATTCAGATTTAAAAGCAGAATTACTGACCATGGAGATGGCTCTACCATCAAGTCACCTAAAGGATGAACTAGCTCTCAGAGACCCTCTGGCTACGTCTCCACGGCTATCATCAAATGGAAGATTGGAACAATGATTTTAGGCAGCTCTAACCTCTGCCCCTTCAAAACACAAAACAAAATGCAAAAACTTGTATACTTTAGGGGGAAGTAGGCATGAGGACATGAATTCTCACAGCTGTCTCAACCCTCAGTGTTACTTTGGCTGTAGAATCCCATCTCTTACACCCTGTCCCCTTGCTCTGCCTGCCCTTTTCCCCCATGCCCACCCCTACTGCCACGATGTGGACTTTAAGGTCTTGGCAAAATAATTCCAAATTACCACCAGTTCTAGCCACCCCATGTCCCATCCCTTGCCTCTCTCAGACCTGCTTGGAGAACTTTAGTTCAAGGAGGGTGAGGAAGAGGAGGAGGGTGTAAGGGGTCTGGAAAAGGTAGGCTGGGTTCCGAATCTAATTCAGATGTACTGTACTCTGTCTGCTCCAAAGGAAAACTTACGACTCACAGCTGTGTTGCAACAAGCACAGGGATGAAGCCATGGAGGCCCCCGCATGTTTCCCTTGGCCTCGGTGCAAGCTGTTGACATCATTTCAGACCTTGCCATTCATCCACTGCTGTTGGAAGCTTGTGGCTGTATGCGGCTCTGTTCCAGAGTCTGGGGAAGGTCTGACTGCAAACTGGGTGGTGGTGGGGATTGAGGTGGTCCCATTGAGTTTGTAAAAACAAACAGAAATGCACTGAACCTTGCCTTTCCCCCACTGGAATGATGAGTGAAATTCACTCCCACCGCCTCTGCCCAGCCCACTCCCCCAGTGCAAACAGACCCAGGCCAAGCTTGCCCAGAGACCCAGAGATGCCTTTGTCCTGTCTGCACTATTTTGGGGAATGATGACGAATGTTCACCACAGGTAAGAAAAGCAGGGGTTCCAGTAGCAAATTCTATCACATCCTTCCAGACGTCATGAGGCCGCTCTGGGCCCGTCTGTGTTCTCCTGCAAATCCTGGGTAGCAGGAAAACCCTGCTAATGGCTCCCAGAGGTCTTAGAAAAGAAAATGGCCAAAGTCAGAAATGGTAACATTAGGAAATAGGGCTTGTGCATAGGTGCATGAGGAGAAGGATTAATCATCATTTTCAGAAGACAGCTCTTTTACATGGGGGATGCTGTAAAGGAGAGCCTCTTTTCGCCAAGCCTCCCAACTCCTCAAAATCTCTCAATTCGGATAGCATGGACAGCAGCTGGGGCAGCAGGCAAGAAGGGGTAAAACGGCAAGCCGGATAAGAGAGTGCAGGGGGTGAGGGCCTCGGAGCTACCCGAATGGGGGGTCCCGTGTTTCAGATTTGAGATGTCATGTTTCCCACCACGGGCAAAGCTCTAGACTTTGTCACTAAGATAAAGTGTAGCTTAGTGAAAAGTACTCAGCCTCTGAATACCGTGGAACTGAAATTCAAATCCTGCCAGAGGCTACTATTCTCTAGCATCCAGGGCCTGCTCCTCGGTGTGGACTTGGGAAGAGGATCACTTCTCAAACATCATTTGACACAGTGTTTGAGGAGAGTTCTTAGCCGTGGGGATGGTCATCTAACCCAGAGATGGAGGGGAACCAGTGATGTTCTTGGAAATGTTTACCAGTTTTCTAGGCGGAAATAGCCCTGATTTCTAGCAATTTCCAATTTCTGTGGTATAAACACTCCCATAATGTTTAATTTAAAGCTACCAACAGTTGGAACACAATTCATCAGTCTCTTGCATTTCTGCACATCATTTGATCAGAGGTACTGACAGTTTTGTTCTGGACTGTACTTTTTAGAATGTTTGTATTTCTTCCCTCCCTCTCTCCCTATATCTCTCTTTCTTTGTCTCACTCAATCTCTCTCTCCCTCCAATGCCAGAAACAGGACTCTGCATCCCTAGATGATGAGAGATATGTACTATGGAAAGGGTCCTGATCTTTGAATCAGTTCTCAAAGAGGAGCCATCCAGAAAAGCCATCTATCACAAGCATCCATAGTAGACTCTGATGAATGAGAAATAAGCTGTTCTCACGGCAGCTCATTGACATTTAAGGTTGTTGGTTATGGCATGTAGCACTACTTACTTTGACTAATACAAGTAGTTGCCACTATTATCTCCATTTATTGATGGGGAAACTGAGGCTTAGAGGTTAATGTACTAGATCTAGTACTAGTAAATAGCAGAGCCAGGATTCAAACCTAGGCCTGTCTGTCTCCAAAGTGTTTGCTCCACCCTGCTGAAGCTTTGTAACAAAGGCCCATTGGAGGCAAGGGTTCTGAGGTCCCCATTTTTTCCCAGAGTGGGAAGCAGGTCTCTCTGTCAGAAAAACCCCATACCCTTTGGCAATCAGCCCCACCTTCAGGGAAGTCTAGAAGGAAGTCGGACCATCTGCAGCTTCCAGGAAGATTGATTCTTCATGTCCAAGCCACTGCTGTTCAGGGCAGGGCAAGAATCCCGTGAAGAACTCTTAACCTGCTGAGTATTGCACATTCAGGACAGCTGGCAGGCTAAATGAGAGCCCCCCATGGCCATTGAGAGACCCCTGTCACCATGGGACTGCAAGCAGTGCAGTGATTCAGTAGAGCTCATACCATGAAACTGCTGAACACACGCAATCCACAGTCAGATGGGAGCTCCCAGGTCTAATCACAGCCAGAATGGCCAGGACCCTAGGAACCAGCTGTCTGGCTTTAACTTCCAGAGAGTCTCATGTGACTTAGGTTAGGCACAATTTAAGCACTTATGGAGCACCTGCTGTGTACATTGCAACTACAATTGCTACTACTTATGAGACTGTTTCAAAGACTGACGAAGGATTTGTTGTTCTGATTTCTGGGTACATTTAAAAGAAAAACCTGACAAAGATACTAAATAAGGTCATATTTGGCTTGACATTTAATGAACCAGCTTTGCTGAAAAGGACAAAAATATATAAATTCAGGACTCTCTTGGAAAATACCCAACACGGAAATGCTGCTGGGAGATACGAATGAAAAGAAGAGGAGAAGGGGTACCCATCCAGTATCTTATCCATGTCTATGTCCCAGCGCCAACATAGAGTAAACAATCAGAAAATAGCTATAAATGTTTAGCTTAATAAACAAGAGTTTTCTGAGCTGCTTCGTAGTTCTTACATCTTTTTGGCCTGCTAAGAAATCTCTGAGGTTTTCCTACATGCTAACTCAGGGTGGCATAGAGGCACTGCTGCTATAGCCTTTCCCAGGATATTTGAGAAACACAAAGGCTGCTCAGCAGGGGGTCTAAATAACTGTTCATCTCTGAGCCTGTGCTCTGTGGTTCCACCATCACCACCTCCAGGTTCTTGGTGCTTCTGATGCAAACTGAAGAACACAGCCCGAGGTGGGAGTGGATGAGCATAAAATGACTAGCCACAAGGCGAAGCGCCTGTTTGCTGAGCTCTTGGAAATGCAAACTTCACAGACCATTTCTTTCTCTGGGTCCTGCCCAGCTCCTTCCAAGCCTTGGCATTCAACATTCCAAGAGTAGTAATAGTAACTAATAATAGAAATAATTTCCAATCGTAACACGTGGCCTGATATTACTATAGAGTCATAGGACTTAAAATACTCTCTGTATGAAAGAAACTGTTTGTTTCATGGTTCAAACTTTGGCAAACATAGCTACTAGATCCCCAGCTGTCTCCCCTGGCTGGCCTTTGCATACGTGCACAGGGAAATTCCAGTCTGTGCATAATTTACAAGGGCCCCAGCCTGAACACAACTTGTCATCTTACTCCCTTCCCTTCTCCACACTGCCGCCATTTACATTCTAGAAACTTGCAAAATTGTTTGTTTCTCCCTTACTCAAAGCCCTGGGTTTTGATTGTTTAGGTAATAAAATCCCCATTGTTTAGGTAATAAAAGTCAAACTCTATACCAATCTTATATGCTACTATATTCTATTCCAATTCCTCTGTCTAGAACTCCATGCTCCAATCAAAATTATCCATTCATTTTCTCTGAATGCTTTCTTTTCTATTTAGTTAATATTAAAGAAAAATTTACATACAGGGAAATGCACAGATCTTCAGGGTACCATCCGATGAGTTTTGATGAATGTATACAAACACGTAACCACTTCTCAATGTTTCCACATCTCAGAAAGTTCCCTCATGTCCCTTTCCAGTCAATTCTCTCCCCTACAGGCTACTGCTATCCTGATTTCTGTCACCATAGATTAATTTGCCTGCCCTAAACTTTAGTATATACTCTCTTATAGCTGGCTTCTTCTGCACAACATAATGTTTTGATATTTACAGATATTGCTGCATGTTTTGGCAATTTGTTCTTTATTTATTAATTATTGCCAAATGGGATTCTACAATATGAATGTGCCACATGTTTGTATCCACTCACCCATTGGTAGATACTTAGGCTGTAAGCAGTTTTCGGCTACCACAAATAAAGCTGCTATGAAACTCCAGCCCAAGTAATTTTGTGGACATGTGTTTTCATATCTCCTAGGTAAATGCCTAGGAGTAGAACTGCTGGAACATAGGATAGGTGCATTTTTAAGTTTGTAAGAAACTGTTGAACTTTTCCAGAGTCATCCGTTTTATACTCCATTTTACACTTTTACCAACAATGTACAAGATTGAACAAACCCTTTATTTTCTTGCCCCTGAGACTTTGTGTTCACTTTCATACACCTGGAAAGCTCTCTGCCTACTGCCTCACTCCTGTCCTTACCACCTCTATTAAGACACCTTATGTTATATTGTCTATAACAAATAGTCCCAAAATGTGTAATACCTTAAACTCAGGAACATTTCCTTTTCATTCACATAGTGCCCAAGGCAGTTCTATGGCAGCAGAACTGCCACCTCCAAATAAGGCTTACAAGGCAACCCTGCAAGTCCATATTTAGCCAAGGATGGAGAATGAGCAGATAGAGAAAGAAAACCTATTTCTTTACCGACTTGGCTCAGAGGTAACCATCTTCCCTTTGGTGACATTTCGCTATTGAGAACTAGTCCCAGGCCTCATCTAGATGCAAGGAAGGATGTGAAATGGGGACCTCAGCTGAACAACTGCTTAGCAGCCACAAATGTGTGCAATGGAAGGCAGAACACAAGCCTTTGGTGGTGGACAGTTAGCCATCCCCACCATCCCAGGGGTTAAAGTCTTAACCTCCTTTCCCATCTGACTTGCCTACTTCAGCTGTCTCACAGTCTGCACAGAATTAATCCCTCTTTCCATATGTCCATCGTACTTGCTGTCCCTTCCCGTACAGCACTTGAATGCCTTTCATTAGTTATTTCTGTGTTTCGCCCACTAGATGGCGCCCTCTCGGAGGGCACTGGCCGTCTGATCCCGGCGTTTGGCACAGGAGTCTGCCAAGACGTTTGCTGAACTAGCTGTGGTGGATACACATTTGGCGCCCACCAACCTTGGATGTACCACTTGTCTGCTCTCCCGACTCCCCACTGTGACCTGCCTGTGGCCACGTACTTGTCTCGCCACCGCACCATGAGGCACAGCAACCTGGCACCTCCAGGTTGACACAATGGGACGGGGTGTGCTTCTCCATATTCTGGATCTCTTCCCTCACCGGACGGCTGCCCGTGGAGGCTCCGAGGAGGGCCCAACACCCAACAGGCAGGGCCTGTGTCCTGAATACTACCTGTGGCTGAGCCCCTCCGCTGACCCATCTGCTGAGATTGGGCATTGTTTGTTGAATCCCTTAGCCTACCTGACACACTCACATTGTGTGAACTAGGGCCACTAAGCTCAGGGAGGGACAACCAGTCCCCCTTTCTTTCCATTCCCTTTCATTACTTGTCATGACATGCAGACTATACCGTATCTGGCCCCATGCTGGTGTGTGATGCCTGCGTCCAGATAAAGAGGGTTTTCAAAGTAAAGTTTAACTATGATTTTGTTGTTAAACCTGCTAATGATTCTATTGATTCTTAAATTTTATGCATTTCTTCTGCATCCCATTCAACTATAAGCTCTTAAAAGTCAGGTACTAATTCTTCCTCTATACCCAAGGTACATACCCATAGTAATGGGTAAATGAAAGGTACCCATTCATTTAGTATTTACTGAGTGTTACTATGTGTCACTCACTATTCTAGGCACCAGAGATAGAGCAGTGCATCAAAGAGATCAAGTTCCTGTCTGGGGGAACTTATGTCATAGTGGGAGAGACAGATAAAACAAATATGTATGATTTTTGAAAAAGCTGGAACAACAGAAATCTCCTCATGTAGCATCATGTCCTTCCTCCCAGCTCCTAGCACAGGAGCATTTTCATATTTATTTGGGTCAATGATTGATTAACACCTGTCTCACCCAAAGAGCTGTAAGAGCTGTGAGTCTGGGGCACCACTCTCTCCCCAGCACCTAGCACAGAGCTGTGGTAGATGTAGATAACATCTACATCTGCTGAGGGCCGATTATTTTCCAGGCACCTTGCAAAACGTTTGCATGCATTATCTCCTTTAGTCCTTACACCAGCCTGCAGAGTGGTCACTGTCTCCGTTTCACTCATGAAGGAACTGGGACTAGGTTACATGACTGACCCAGTGTTACCTGGCTAGCAGAAGGTGACAGACCTGACATTAGAATCCTCTCACTTTCCGCAGGACTGTGCTGCAACACAGAACAAGAAGTGATCTTCCATGTCCCATATATTCTCTCAACAGCAAGGAGCACCAACTATGGGCCACCATTCCTGTGAGCTGGGCAATTCAGCCCCTTCTGCTCCTTGCTCTGGCCAGTCTAGGCAGCCTTCCCCAACAGATGGAGGTTGTGTGCTTGTGGTAATTACAGACTGTGTTGTCCTTTTCATTTATGTCTTCACAATCCAGCTTGACATTGTGTCATAAAAGTTTATGTACTGTGTTCTCTCCGCTCCTTACTAATATTCTCTGGCATTCTCTCTGGCCATCCAAAATCAATACTATCACTCGTCTCTCAATAAAGTAGGGAGCTATGAACAAGGCCCAAATGTGCACAGTGACTATTTGCAGCAATTAGACGTCACACTGAAAAATGGCCACGCAGAAGGAGAGTAGGCAAGATCTAAGGACCAGCACATCACTAATGCCCCTTACCAGGACCCTGGAAAACAGACTGCTTAAAAAAAAATACCCTCTCCTCTCTCATCCCTTCTCTTTCTCATACTCTCTTTCTTTCTTTCTCACAAGAGATAAGGAGGGAGAAGTGCATTCAAATTAGGGACCCCAGCGATCAATATTTACTTGCAGTGGGTGGACTGTAATCAATGTTAATTAACCAGACTCTTTTTCAGTAAAGGTTGGGACAGGAGAGTAACTGCACAATATTTTTGACCAAGACAACAGATATTAATGGGCTTTGGTAGGGTCAGAGTGTAGGAGGGAGAAGGTAGGCGGGTCCTGAGCAGCTCAGTGGGAGAACGTGTACCCAGGGAGAGAAGAGACTTTAACAGTTTTAAGGTGGTCCTATCAGTGGGCCCTGACAGTCCAGAAGCTCTGCTATTTGCACATCCTCCACCAAAGTGCAGGGTTCCTGCCCCCAGAACAGTGAGCTTCATCCATCAGGGGATGAGTCCCACAGTGTCAGCTAGTCAGTGGCAGCCACCAGGAGGGCGACAGGTGACTCAGGCCACCCACCTTCCCATGATGCTAATCACCTTAAGCATCGTTCATACCCAGATGATGTTGTACAACAGGAAGAGCAAGGAACTTAATGACAGAAGGTCTGGGATTTTTCTCTGGGAGGTGCTTCTGGCTATGGAACTGTGAGCAAGCCACATGACATCTGGACTCTCAATTCACTCACTTATTACAAAAGTGATTACAACTGACCTCATGAGCATGGGCTTGTAAGATTCAAACAAGGTTCTCTGTGGAGGCCCATTGTAACACGCTTCAGGAATGTCGGTAGCTACCGTTGTTAGGAGTAACAAGGACAAAGGCCCGGAGCCTCTGACTGCAACCAGCAAGCATACAAGATGGGACCTGAGGTTCCTTTCTGATCTCCAATGCTGTAGAAAGTTGTCTTTGCAGTTACTCATGCCAATTTTTATTGGAAAAGATTACTTATCTCTAAATAAAAGTATAGCATTGAGGAGAAGACCCCCCCAATGTGCCAGTGCTACTTTTCAATACCCCAGAAGTAAAAGAAAGTTATAACAGTTGGAAACATGACAGAGCTGCCAAAAATAAAACCAGAAGTTGTATCTGCTTTGAAACCGTGCACACATTACCAATTTTTGGTCAATGTAGAAAATAAAAACGAATGAAACCTATGGGTTCCACCTCCCAGAGATACCTACCATGGCCAGGTTCCTGGGCTTCCCCCAAATACCATTTTGGTCAAATGGTAGTTCTACCTACAAGGGAGGGTCCCACATCCTTCAGTCAAGAGCAGAGCTCCAAAACTGTCCTGTTCTTCTTGTCCACTGAGGATGAGGGAGCACTCGGGGGAACACTCATAGCAGGTCATACTGTCATGCAGGAAAAACATTCTAATTACCCGAGGCACCCCCTTGGCCCCTGGGATAGGGTAGTCCCAGTGGTGGGGATAATCACTAGCTCTTCCTTTCCCAGGCATGTTTAGGAGTCTTCCATGTAAGGGAGGTGAATGAGAGAACCAAGGGTTCAACAAACTACTGAGCATCTGCCATGAGGCAGCACTCCCCACTCACACGCTGGAGACCCAGAGGAATACACCACCTCTGCACTCAGGTTGCTTACAGAATACTGGGGTTGCCTGGACAGAGAGGCAAATTAACAGATAATCGCCACACAGGGCAGGGAGAGCACAGAGGAGGGGCACAGACCCTCGCTGGGGCTGGGGTTGGGGGAAAGGAGGAGTCTCTAAAGAAAGAGACAGGCAGTATCTGCTCAGTGGGCTTATCAGGCAGCCCATTGCCATTTCTTCCCTTCCCACCCCCTCTTCACACTCTTGTCCAGCCACAATACACGAGTCTGAGTCTTTACAGCTCCACTCCCTTTGCATAAACTGGGATTCACTCTTCTCAGTGAAGAGAAGGACAAGAGAGCAGAAGGGAGAATAAACTGAGGAAACAAGAAAGGGAGGGGAAATCAGGAGATAGCAGGGAAAACAAATGATTACCTCACCCTGAGATTTATATACTAAGCTCATATGCAAATCTTGTCCCATTGATCTGTGACTTCAGTGAATAAAACTGCCTTTTCTGGAGCTATCGATTGTGAAGCAAGCTGAGAAGGCCAGCTCTGTCCTGAACAGAGCTCAGAGTGAGCTCTCAGTGGGTGGGCCTTGCACTTAATTAGGAAAGAGCATTTGTCCACAGTGACCCAGGCACTTCCTTGTGGGAGGAAGAAGCTTCAATAGCACCCAGCCCAGCAGAAAAAAACACTGTATTTTGGCAAACAGGACCATGTCCACCATCTCAGAGCCCAGGGGCAGGGGCCTCTCTTGGCCTGGTCTAAGGGTGGGGAGCCTGGCCTGCCTTCAAGGAGACTGATCCCCAGAAACTAGTGGGGATTCAACATGGACCTCAGAGGAGCTGAGCCTGGAGTATGGGCAAACCTGAACAGTTGGGGGGAACGGGATGTGCTTCCACACAGCGCTCCTGTGAGCAAAGGTGAAGGGATGAGGGTGCAGGGGCCCCTCCCCTGGCTCTCTATAGCAAACATTCCCAGAGCTGGATCAGACTGTGGAGGTATAGCCATAACACAACAAAGGTTTTTGAAAGAGGAACGTAATGATGAAAATTCTGTCACTCTCCTGTTGAAAAATTTTCAATGGGAAGATACTAAAGTTTATTGAATCACTTCTCAGATTTTTCTCTCTTCACTGTTAGAAAAGGAAGTGCCCCAATTACATCTGATACTAGGGTGCTTTGGGGTCCAGAGAAATTGCATCTAACAGCTTAGAGGGAAGGCCAGGGAAACTACCTGAATAAAACAATGACAGATGAAAATTAAAGAGGAGGAGAAGTTAACTAGGGAAGGGATTAATGGGGAAAAGAATTTTCCAAGATAAAAAAATAACCCATTTATACAAAGGGAGTGGGGCCATAATAACTCACAGTAGCATAGTATGGCTGGAACAAGAGTGTGAAGAGGGGGTGGGAAGGGAAGAAATGGCTGTGGGCCACCTGAGAGATATGGCTGCCAAGGGGTGGAACGTGGGTGTCCACATGACGGAAGTCAGACACCTGACCTTCTAGAAACCACTCCCCACCAAACTCAGAGAGAAACTTACAGAAGACAATGTTATCTGCTAAAAATCAGATTAACAGCCATTGGTTCTGATCTCATCTCTGAGGAAGGGGATCATGCTTGGTTTAGCCAAGTCACTCACCTCTTTGGATTCCATTCCAAATGTGCAAAACAGGCTTCATGACCTGGTCCCATCCACCTCACAGGGAATTTTGAACAAAGCTTGTGAGAGCCTACAAAAAAAGGAATGTAAAGATGTCATGCTCAAGGCTCTCCTTTTACTGATAAGGAACACGAGGGTCAGAGCAGTCATCCCAGCTAAATGGACAGTGCTGAGCTGGAATTTAGATTTCCCAACTTTCAGGCTATTATTCTTTCCCTGCAAAGAGCTGAGCATTATTGAAGCTGAGGGTTATCGTTCCTGCCAAAGGGAACACAGCAGAGCAAGATGATAGAGTTTCTTATTTCAAGAAACCTAGTACTTGAAGGTGCTTTGGATAACACATACTTTTGAAACTAACTAAATATTTGGAGATGTCTTCCCATCCTTCCTTTCTGCTCTAAAAGCAAAAACAAATCTCTGTAATTTTGTGGGGTGGGGGGTGAAGGGGGATTGAATTAAATAAAAGGGAAAATCTAACTCAGTAACCACAGATATGAAAGTGCCCCAAAGTATTTAGACCAGATTCACATCTTTGGAGGTAACTCTTAAGTTTCCACTGAATCCCTGAGAAAACACAGCCAACCGCCTTGGGTGACTTCACAGTTGCTCTCTGAAAAGGTCATTGTAATCCACCCTCTCCATTCCATAAACTAGCAACTCCGAAAGTACTGTAGGGACAACCATTATCTGGGGGACTACAGAGAAAGTTCATAACTAAATGAAATAATTTAGAGTAATAACTGTTACTTACTCAAAGTTTGCCTATTTCACTTGGTGCTTGTAATAACCCTTAAGTACAGGAATTGTCCCCATTTTCTAGAAGAGGAAATTGTGCCTGTACCCCTCACTGACTTCGTTCACATCCAGTCAGTACCCAAGCCCTACTGAATCATCCTCCACAATGTCTCATTTGTGTATCTTAGCTTTCCCAGTGCTTCCTGGAGTGTCTGGTGCCTTCCACTCTCTCCTTCCCAACTGCTCTTACCCACCCAACACCCTCCATTCCCAGACGGATGTGGGACCTTTCTTCTCTGGTGTCATCACACCACTGCAAATTCATAATATCTGAACTGCTAGAATTTGTGTACCCTTGCAAGCTCCCCCTTTACCTTTTCAATTGTATGTCAATTGCCCAAGATTGAGACCACACAACCTGTACTTCACCCAGAGATCTAGTTACTGATCCCCAAATAAACCTTATGCTCTCCACCCTTGCTCATGCTGTTCCCTCCCCTGGGCTCCAGTAAAATTCTTCTACCTTTTCTCTGAAATCTTTCCTGATCTTCCCAGGAAGTTCCCACATACACATTCACCATGTGAAGAAAAAGTAATGAACAAGGGTGTTCACTACAATACTGCTTCTAATTGAGTAAAAAGCCTCAGAGAACAGTGCCCAACTGTGGATCAGTAAGAGACATTTTGGGACAAACATACAATGGAATATTATGCCACCAGGGGAAAGTAAGATGAGGATAAGATACATCTATTTGTGGTGATACAGGTTATAGAAGAGTATGTATATGATCTCATTACAGAAAAATACATGTTTTTGTATGCATAAAAATTCTGAAAGGCTACATCAAATTCTTAATAGTATCTATCTCTGGGATTAGAGATAGATAAGGGGAAACTTAATTCTCTTTACCAAAAACATTTCTAATTCATATTAATCTTTATGGCAGTGAATTACTTTTAAAATATAAACATTTCCCATTTTGGAAAAAAGAAGTTATTTTTTTTCTCTTTTGAATGGCTTGTAGCCCATAGCATACCTGGCCTGAATGTCTTACACCTCTTTATCCCCTGTGGCATGTAGCACATTGTCTCACATGTCAAACATTGTCTTAAACTGGGATATTTTCATTGGTTGCAGAGCACTGACATAGAAGATTAAATTTAAGAGCCCTACTTTCTGGCATTTCCTCATATATATTGTGGATGCTCCTGACATATAAACACACATGTAATTTACCACCATCACCTTCACATACACAGATGGAAATGAAGCAAGGCAAAAATGCATGACCATTCTTCAAGAGGAAAACCTGCTCATCAAATTTGGACAGACAAGCCAGACCACTCAGATACATAAAATAAAAAGGAAAAAATGAGGACAAATTTGTTGACTCTTACCCAATCCCTGTTTTCTCTTGATCTTAAGGTTTTAAACTGTCTCTGGGAGATACTGTATTATAACCAGGGTCAAAATCTATCACCAAGTTCAGAGAAACTCTGTTAAAGTGGCAGGGAAGGGATGGGAATGTACAGGCCCCTATATTTACCTCTCCCTGGTTGGTTGGTTGTTGGGAGTAGGTGTAAATAATTTAAACTCCTGAGCTGTATTTTTGAACACCAGTTATTGTGGCAAGGTGTGAAACACAGAAAGCCAGAGCATCTTGTCAAAGGACCTTCTTAAGGACAGAAAACAGGGTGCTGGGTGCCCTATCAGCAAACAGTAGTTGTGACTGTAGGATTCTTTAGAGACCCAGAGGGACATATGTAAGAAGAGCTTCAAAATAGAAATGCTTGGTAGACTAAGAAAACTGGGCTCCATAACTACCCACAGATAACAGCAAAGTAGTCTCCATGGCTTGACAAGGATATCAGCGTGTAACATCACTTCCAAAAAGAGCCCTCTCTCTCCAAAAGATGTTTTTAAGTTAATTAGTTTATTCTGGTCCTTGAGAGGCTTAGGACACCAAAAATGTTTTCTGGAATTGTGATCTGTGAGGAGACACTACTTTAATATTCTCATCCATTCATCACAAAGCCTTTATCGATGCCAATTCTGTGCCTGTTGGGGTATAGGGCAAAGAAGCAGGTGAGAACTTCTACCATCAAGGAACCGAGACAAACACGCAAGAGTACAGAATTATGAACTTAGGAAGGATTCAATATTGTACAAGGTTTCAGAGGATGATTTCATCAGGAAGTTTAGATGCTTCTTATGAGACCTACATATGCTGAGAATACATAAGATACTGAAGAGCTATGAAAGGAGACTCATATGCTGTTCCCCAGGGCCTTCACATCTTCTTAGGGAGTGCAAGACTTTCGATGGGAAACAATGCGAGAACGACAGTATAGAATAAAATACTAAATTATGTGGTACTAAGATACGTGATAAATTGAGGGTTATGAAAAAGGAGTAAAAAGTAGTGGAAGACTTCAATTCAATTCAATTCAATTCTAAAAACATTTATGGAGCCCCTTACTATGTAATAGACATTAGGCAAACACATGGAAAAGGAGATTAACAGGACAATTTTGGACAAAATAGACTTCTTCCCTTCAAAGAACCTATAGTTTACTAAGGCAAACAAGACACATGAATAAATACAATTAACACCAGATGCTGTCTATTGGACCCAGTTGCTGGGATATCTATGCACTCAGTCCAACCAAGGATAGGTATTGAGTTCTAAATCACTAAGGAAAATTCTGGCAGCAAAAAAAAATGAAGCGAAACAATAAGGAGGATGAGAAGACAGAAAGAAAAAAAGGAGAAGAGAGGAGGAAGGGAAGGGAAGAAAAAACCTTGAATCGAAATGCTTAGATGCTAAGAAATGTGCTATTCACGTGACTTCAAGTTCAGAGGTAGGATGATCCTGAGCTGACGTTACTTCCAACTCCATGCCCTGCTGTCCTCTTCGTTCTTCCTAAAGCTGTTTCCAGCTGGACAGCAAGACGGCTGCAGCAGGTCCAGGCACCTCTTCCAGATAGAACACCAAAGAGAAAACAAGGGACGGTTGTTTTGGTTCTCCCTCCCAGGGACACTTAACAGACTTTTTCTCACGTATCATTGGCTAAAGTCAATGCAGTTGTGGAACCATGACCACTACAGGGACCTACCATGATCTGGGCCCTATGCTAGGTGCTTTGAATAAGACAAAGTCTCTCTCCTCAAAACAGGTAACATAATACCCAGTTACAGCATCATGTGCTACCCAGAGCACTCAAGAGTGGCATCTGGGAGGGATGTGACGGATGAAGGAGAAAATCTGTGAACAGTAAAACTGGCTGGTAGAAGAGGTGGGAGTTATAGGCAGAGAGAGAAGTAAGTTTCATGGCTAGAGGCAGATTCCATGAACAGACCATGTTCTAGGCACTGCCACATGTAGTATATTCCCAGTGCCTAGCAAACTGGCTGGAAAATATTTTTATTTTTATTTTTTATTTTTTTAAATTTATTTTATTATTTATTTTTAGATAATTATTTTTTATTGAAGGGTAGTTGACACACAGTATTACATTAGTTTCAGGTGTACAACACAGTGATTCAACATTTATATACATGATAATTCTAGGTATCAGCTATCACCATACCAAGTTGTTACAATATTTTGACTATATTCTTTATGCTATACATTACATCCCAGTTACTTATTTATTTTACAATTGAAGTGTGTATATATATATATTTTTTTGTGTGTGTGTGTGAGGGCATCTCTCATATTTATTGATCAAATGGTTGTTAACAACAATAAAATTCTGTATAGGGGGGTCAATGCTCAATGCACAATCATTAATCCACCCCAAGCTTAATTTTCATCAGTCTCCAATCTTCTGAAGCATAACGAACAAGTTCTTACATGGAGAACAAATTCTTACATAGTGAATAAGTTACATGGTGAATATTACAAGGGCAGTCATCACAGAAGCTTTCGGTTTTGTTCATGCATTATGAACTATAAACAGTCAGTTCAAATATGAATACTCATTTGATTTTTATACTTGATTTATATGTGGATACCACATTTCTCTCTTTATTATTATTATTTTGAATAAAATGCTGAAGTGGTAGGTAGATACAAGATAAAGGTAGAAGACATAGTTTAGTGTTGTAAGAGAGCAAATGTAGATGATCAGGTGTGTGCCTGTAGACTATGTGTTAATCCAAGCTAGACAAGGGCAATAAACATCCATGTATGCAGAAGATTTCTCTCAGAACAGGGGAGGGGGTGATGTTCTAAGCCTCACCTCTGTTGATCCCCAATTTCTCACCTGATGACACCCCTGCAACTGTGCCTGTCTTAGGTTGTTCCTCCCTTGAGGAATCTTACCCGTCTCTGGCTAACCAGTCAACTTCCGGGGCCATACAGGGAAATGTAAAGTTGGTAAGTGAGAGAGAAGCCTTATTGTTTGAAAACGTTAGCTTTTTACTTCTTTGCATATTTATGCCCTGTGGCTTCTATGCCCAGCATTTGTCTTGAGGTGTCTTTACCACTTGGAAGAATTATGATATTCAGTAAATTTGATATGAGGCACGAATTCTATTTAAGGGTTGTAATTAGGCAGGAAGAAGAAAAGCTATAGAAGTAGCAGGCAGAAGAAAACATGGGAAGATTGATTATTTCTTTGACATATCTTCTTGTAGAGTAACTTCAGCATGTATAGGTTTTAAACTACTAATTAAATTGCGCACACACATTAATATAATAGGAGTACAGTTACGTAACCAAAGCATACCTGTAATTACCAGCCATCTCCAGTGAAACCAAGAAAACCAGTTAGGCACCCTAGGCATTTGTGAAAACTTATCTATGATATGATGGATATTGTCCAACTGAACTTGAACAGTCTGAGAGAAATCAGACAAATTAAAATAACCCATTCCTGGGGGCTGTTCACATCCCATATGTTCTTTTAACAGTAAATAGTCTGTAGTTGTAAGATTTTGGAGCGCTACAATTTGCACTTCTCCTAATTCTTGATTGAGTTCCAACAGTATAGATCCAGTCAAATTTGTTGTTTTACTGTATGCACAGGCCAGCTTAGATATCTCCTTCCTCATTCCCGTGGCAAGTCCAGGAATTGGTGGGATGAGTGCATCTACACCTGTAGCAGTGCGTGGATCTTTGTTGGGGTTTTTTGATGATCATCTTCTGGCATGAGTCTTCCCGAGAGTGCTGATGTTGGAAGTTCTCTTTCATATTGTATCTTAGTTCATTTTCGGGGTAGCCCAATTAGGCTTTGATCCTCTGTATAAACACAAACAGACCCTTTGCCTACACTTTTATATGCCCTTTATATCATTGTATAGGACTCATTGGAGGTCACCACACAGGAAATGCTTTTTTTTTTTATCATTAATCTACACTTACATGACGAATATTTTGTTTACTAGGCTCTCCCCTATACCAGGTCCCCCCTATATACCCCGTTACAGTCACTGTCCATCAGCGTAGCAAAATGTTGTAGAATCACTACTTGTCTTCTCTGTGTTGTACAGCCCTCCCCTTTCTCCCACCCCCCCATGCATGCTAATCTTAATACCCCCCTACTTCTTCCCCCCCTTATCCCTCCCTACCCACCCATCCTCCCCAGTCCCTTTCCCTTTGGTACCTGTTAGTCCATTCTTGAGTTCTGTGATTCTGCTGCTGTTTTGTTCCTTCAGTTTTTCCTTTGTTCTTATACTCCACAGATGAGTGAAATCATTTGGTATTTCTCTTTCTCCGCTTGGCTTGTTTCACTGAGCATAATACCCTCCAGCTCCATCCATGTTGCTGCAAATGGTAGCATTTGCCCTTTTCTTATGGCTGAGTAGTATTCCATTGTGTATATGTACCACATCTTCTTTATCCATTCATCTATCGATGGACATTTAGGTTGCTTCCAATTCTTGGCTATTGTAAATAGTGCTGCGATAAACATAGGGGTGAATTAGTCTTTCTCATACTTGATTGCTGCATTCTTTGGATAAATTCCTAGGAGTGCAATTCCTGGGTCAAATGGTAAGTCTGTTTTGAGCATTTTGATGTACCTCCATACTGCTTTCCACAATGGTTGAACTAATTTACATTCCCACCAGCAGTGTAGGAGGGTTCCCCTTTCTCCACAGCCTTGCCAACATTTGTTGTTGTTTGTCTTTTGGATGGCAGCCATCCTTACTGGTGTGAGGTGATACCTCATTGTAGTTTTAATTTGTATTTCTCTGATAATTAGCGATGTGGAGCATCTTTTCATGTGTCTGTTGGCCATCTGTATTTCTTTTTTGGAGAACCGTCTGTTCAGTTCCTCTGCCCATTTTTTAATTGGGTTATTTGTCTTTTGTTTGCTGAGGCATGTGAGCTCTTTATATATTCTGGACGTCAAGCCTTTATTGGATCTGTCATTTTCAAATATATTCTCCCATACTGTAGGGTTCCTTTTTGTTCTATTGATGGTGTCTTTTGCTGTACAGAAGCTTTTCAGCTTAATATAGTCCCACTTGTTCATTTTTGCTGTTGTTTTCTTTGCCC
Source organism: Manis pentadactyla (assembly GCF_030020395.1). Lineage (NCBI taxonomy): Eukaryota > Metazoa > Chordata > Mammalia > Pholidota > Manidae > Manis > Manis pentadactyla. Next base: position 169,468,457 of record NC_080021.1, on the reverse strand, counting down.
GGGGAGATATGTTCAAGAAGAGGTCACTCATGTTTATGTCTAAGAGGTTTTTGCCTATGTTTTCTTCCAAGAGTTTAATGGTTTCATGACTTATATTCAGGTCTTTGATCCATTTGGAGTTTACTTTTGTGTATGGGGTTAGACAGTGATCCAGTTTCATTCTCTGACATGTAGCTGTCCAGTTTTGCCAGCACCATCTGTTGAAGAGACTGTCATTTCCCCATTGTATGTCAATGGCTCCTTTATCAAATATTAATTGGCCATATATGTTTGGGTTAATGTCTGGAGTCTCTATTCTGTTCCACTGATCTGTGGCTCTGGTCTTGTGCCAGTACCAAATTGTCTTGCTTACTGTGGCTTTGTAGTAGAGCTTGAAGTTGGGGAGTGAGATCCCTCCAACTTTATTCTTCCTTCTCAGGATTGCGTTGGCTATTCGGGGTCTTTGATGGGGTCTTTGATTCATATGGATGAATTTTTGAACTATTTTTTCCAGTTCATTGAAGAATGCTGTTGGTAATTTGATAGGGATTGCATCAAATCTGTATATTGCTTTGGGCAGGATCGCCATTTTGATGATATTAATTCTTCCTAGCCAGGAGCATGGGATGAGTTTCCATTTGTTAGTGACCTCTTTAATTTCTCTTAAGAGTGTCTTGTAGTTTTCAGGGTATAGGTCTTTCACTTCCTTGGTTAGGTTTATTCCTAGGTATTTTATTCTTTTTGGTGCTAGTGTGAATGGAATTGTTTTCCTGATTTCTCTTTCTATTAGTTCATTGTTAGTGTATAAGAAAGCTACAGATTTCTGTGTTTTAATTTTGTATCCTGCAACTTTGCTGAATTCCCATATTAGTTCTAGTAGTTTTGGGGTGGAGTCTTTAGGGTTTTTTATGTACAGTATCATGTCATCTGCAAATAGTGACAGTTTGACTTCTTCTTGACCAATCTGGATTCCTTGTATTTCTTTGTTTTGTCTGATTGCTGTGGCTAGGACCTCCAGTACTATGTTAAGTAACAGTGGGGAGAGTGGGCATCCCTGTCTACTTCCCGATCTCAGAGGAAAAGCTTTCAGCTTCTCGCTGTTCAATATAATGTTGGCTGTGGGTTTTTCATAGATGGCCTTTATTATGTTGAGGTATTTGCCCTCTATTCCCATTTTGCTGAGAGTTTTTACCATGAATGGATGTTGAACTTTGTCAAATGCTTTTTCAGCATCTATGGAGATGATTATGTGGTTTTTGTCTTTCTTTTTGTTGATGTGGTGGATGATGTTGATGGACTTTCGAATGTTGTGCCATCCTTGCATCCCTGGGATGAATCCCACTTGGTCATGGTGTATGATCCTTTTGATGTATTTTTGAATTCGTTTTGCTAATATTTTGTTGAGTATTTTTGCATCTACGTTCATCAGGGATATTGGTCTGTTGTTTCCTTTTTTGGTGGGCTCTTTGCCTGGTTTTGGTATTAGGGTGATGTTAGCTTCATAGAATGAGTTTGGGAGTATCCCCTCCTCTTCTATTTCTTGGAAAACTTTAAGGAGAATGGGTATTATGTCTTCCCTGTATGTCTAATAAAATTCTGAGGTAAATCCATCTGGCCCAGGGGTTTTGTTCTTTGGCAGTTTTTTGATTACCGCTTCAATTTTGTTGCTGGTAATTGGTCTGTTTAGATTTTCTGTTTCTTTCTGGGTTAGTCTTGGAAGGTTGTATTTTTGTAGGAAGTTGTCCATTTCTCCTAGGTTTCCCAGCTTGTTAGCATATAGGTTTTCATAGTATTCTCTAATAATTCTTTGTATTTCTGTGGGGTCAATTGTGATTTTTCCTTTCTCATTTCTGATTCTGTTGATTTGTGTTGACTCTCTTTTCCTCTTAATAAGTCTGGCTAGAGGCTTATCTATTTTGTTAATTTTCTCGAAGAACCAGCTCTTGGTTTCATTGATTTTTTCTATTGTTTTATCCTTCTCAATTTTATTTATTTGTTCTCTGATCTTTATTATGTCCCTCCTTCTGCTGACCTTAGGCCTCATTTGTTCTTCTTTTTCCAATTTCGATAATTGTGACATTAGACCATTCATTTGGGATTGTTCTTCCTTTTTAAAATATGCTTGGATTGCTATATACTTTCCTCCTAAGACTGCTTTTGCTGTGTCCCACAGAATTCGGGGCTTAGTGTTGTTGTTGTCATTTGTTTCCATATATTGCTGGATCTCCATTTTAATTTGGTCATTGATCCATTGATTATTTAGGAGCATGTTGTTAAGCCTCCATATGTTTGTGAGCCTTTTTGCTTTCTTTGTACAATTTATTTCTAGTTTTATACCTTTGTGGTCTGAAAAGTTGGTTGGTAGGATTTCAATCTTTTGGAATTTACTGAGGCTCTTTTTGTGGCCTAGTATGTGGTCTACTCTGGAGAATGTTCCATGTGCACTTGAGAAGAATGTGTATCCTGTTGCTTTTGGATGTAGAGTTCTGTAGATGTCTACTAGGTCCATCTGTTCTAGTGTGTTGTTCAGTGCCTCTATGTCCTTACTTATTTTCTGTCGGGTGGATCTGTCCTTTGGAGTGAGTGGTGTATTGAAGTCTCCTAGAATGAATACATTGCATTCTATTTCCTCCTTTAGTTCTGTTAATATTTGTTTCAGATATGTTGGTGCTCTTGTATTGGGTGCATATATGTTTATAATGGTTATATCCTCTTGTTGGACTGAGCCCTTTATCATTATGTAATGTCTTTCTTTGTCTTTTGTTACTTTCTTTATTTTGAAGTCTTTTTTGTCTGATACCAGAATTGCAACACCTACTTTCTTCTCTTTGTTGTTTGCATGAAATATCTTTTTCCATCCCTTGACTTTAAGTCTGTGCATGTCTTTGGGTTTGAGGTGAGTGTCTTGTAAGCAGCATATGGATGGATCTTGCTTTTTTATCCATTCTATTACTCTGTGTCTTTTGATTGGTGCATTCAGTCCATTTACATTTAGGGTGATTATTGAAAGGTATGAACTTATTGCCATTGCAGGCTTTAAGTCTGTGGTTACCAAAGTTTCAGGGTTAGCTTCTTTACTATCTTACTGTCTAACTTAACTCGCTCTTTGAGCTATTATAAATGTGGTCTGATGATTCTTTATTTCTCTCCCTTCTTATTCCTCCTCCTCCCTTCTTCATATGTTGGGTGTTTTGTCCTGTGCTCTTTTTAGGAGTGCTAGCATCTAGAGCAGTCCCTGTAGGATGCCCTAAAGAGGTGGTTTGTGGGAGGCAAATTCCCTCAAATTGCTTGTCTGGGAATTGTTTAATCCCTCCTTCATATTTAAATGATATTCGTGCTGGATACAGTAATCTTGGTTCGAGGCCCTTCTGTTTTATTGCATTAAGTATATCATGCCATTCTCTTCTGGCCTGTAGGGTTTCTGTTGAGAAGTCTGATGATAGCCTGATGGGTTTTCCTTTGTAGGTAACCTTTTTTTTCTCTCTGGCTGCCTTTAATACTTTGTCCTTGTCTTTGATCTTTGTCATTTTAATTATTATGTGTCTTGGTGTTGCCCTCCTTGGATCCCTTGTCATGGGCGTTCTGTGTACCTCTGTGGTCTGAGAGGCCATTTCTCCCCCTAGTTTGGGGACGTTTTCGGCAATTATTTCTTCAAAAACACTTTCTATCCCTTTTTCTCTCTCTTCTTCTTCTGGTATTCCTATAATGCATATATTGTTCCATTTCGATTGGTCACTCAGCTCTCTTAAAATTCTTTCATTCCTGGAGATCCTTTTATCTCTCTCTGTATCAGCTTCTCTGCGTTCCTGTTCTCTGTTTTCTAGTCCATTAATGGTCTCTTGGATCTCATCCATTCCGTTTTGAAGTCCTTCCAGAGCTTGTTTTATTTCTGTATTCTTCTTCCTTAGTTCTTGCATATTTCTCTGCAAGTCCATCAGCATGGTTATGACTTTTGTTTTGAATTCTTTTTCAGGAAGACTGGCTAAATCTATCTCCCCAGGTTCCTTCTCAGGGGAAGATGTAGCAGATGCCGAAGCTGTCTGGGTTAGTCTTGTCTGGATCATATTTTTTTGCCTTTTCATGTTGACAGGTGCTATTGACTGTCAGCTGGGAGGGCCAAACTTTTCACTTGCTACTGGCCTTTCTTTACTGGGACAACTGCGACCCCTAGTGGCTTGTGTTTGTTAATTGCGTGTAGGCTGTGTCTTTGTGTCTTGCCCGGCCGAAGTGTAGGTATTTTCCTTTCTGTGGGTGTGTTTTGCCTTAGGCTGTTTCTCTGCTTTTGCAGCGCCCAGAGGGGTAATGGCCGGGGCGGGGGCTGTTTGGCTGTTTACCTCCGTGAGGGGTCTCAGAGCAGTTGCCCAGGGGGTTAGTGCGCCCGGTTTTCCCTGTAATTTCCAGCCACTGGGCTGTGACCTGTGTTGTTTCCGTCTAGCTGTTAAATCCCTGTCCCTTTAAGACTTTCAAAAAGCACTCGCTTTTCTTTGTCACAGGGGCATCAGCTTCGGCACCTGCTCAGAGGTCTTGCTGCCCTATTTCCCTAGTTTCCAGCCCTCCATGCATTCACTGTGTCTGCACTCTGGTGCGGGTGGCTGGGGCTGGGTGTTTAGCAGTCCTGGGCTCCCTCTCCCTCCCGCCGGGAGCTGGGGGGAGGTGTGCTCGGGTCCCACTGGGCCGGGGGTTGTATCTTACCCCTTTCACCAGGCACTGGGCTCTTGCACATGTGGATGTAGTCAGGCTGTTGTCCTGTGTCTTCTGGTCTCTCTTTTAGGATTAGTTGTATTTGTTGTATTTTCAAAAATATATATGTTTTTGGGAGGAGATTCCCACTGTCCTACTCACGCTGCCATGTTGGCTCCATCTCCTGGCTGGAAAATATTAACCTCTCAATAAATGCCAGCCTGACATCTGAACAAATGAATGAATTAATGATCATGGAGTGTAAAAAATAGCAGGCAGTTTTGTACATTATGTACATCATCTGTACTTGCAAGGGGTCTTTCATGCTATGCTAAGGAGTTTGACTTTTATCTTGAAGACTATGGGGAGCCATTGAATATTTTAAGTACAGGAATGGCATGATCAAATTTTGGTTTTGTAAGACATCATTCCTGCTGTAGTATAGTGGAAAAGAAGGCTAGAGGTAGCAAGATAAACTAGTCAGAGTCTGCACACTAATGAAGGCCAAAGAGGATTAAAAATGAGTCACCACCACCCAATGGTGAGCTACCACAGAAAAATGTGGATCTTTTTGTTCCATCCAACTGGCAAAACAACAACAACCTGGGAAATATGTCTCAGATACCTGACCAGGAATTTCTGCCTTCATTTCCTGAGCTCAATGGACTACAGTTTGCAGTACTTCTCTGGCCTTAGCAATGGCTCAGGTATAGCTGCAGTGGTATTCCCACAAGACTTGGAACCATCCTCCTAGAAGAGAACTCTCTTGCTAGTTAAAACCAAAATATATCAGAATTTTTTAAATTGTTGTGATCCTTTCAAGGGCTTATCAGGACTGAGCACAGGATTAGCAGAGAGCTCTTGTGCCTCCATAAAAGACTCTTTCCAAATCAGCTCTTCCCTGACACAGCTCATTCCCAGGGACCAATTGCTATGGGCTGTCATTTCCTCGGCTATTGGAAAAAAAAAAAAAAGGAAAGGGGGATCAAAACCTGATTTGGTTTCAGGGAGTTGTTGAAGGTGAAGAATATCCTGTCTTCCTGTCTGCTGGGTGCTCTGAGCTCTTCAAAAGAGCTAAGGAGACAGCATATTATTCTTGCAAGACAGCAGCATTTTCCACTCTCCTCACTGGGGAATGGAGAAGTAAGTTTCAAGGCTAGAGGAGCATGATCCCCTACACCCTCTCTGCAAACTCTTTCCCCAAGCCCAGCCTCGGGGAGGCTCCAGGAGGGAATAAATCGCCTGCAGCATGGTCCTGAGAGTTGAAAAGCCCCAACGCAGGTGTGCAGTAGGCAGCCCTGGAGGAAGCGCCCAGCCCATGGCCAGCTGTGGGCTGAGCCCGGCTCGGAGGCTGCCTGCTCAGGTCTAGCTACTCTCCAGCGCAGACACCCTCCCATGGCAGACACCCCACCTCCTAAAGCCCCGTCACATAAGCTCCATCTCCAACCTCAGGTCAGAACTTGAGGCCCATTAGTAATGAATCACTAGGACTTGAATTCAATTCAGCCATTTGTCAGGGTAATAATCAGCGTTTTTATCCTTCTTGCATGCTGGCCTGCTTTCCCTTTTTGCTACAGTTACCACCTGAATAGGATTAGAGAAAGCAAAATACTGCAATTCACTGGAGATCACATTTCCCTTTCCTCAACCCTCGGCTCCACTTGCTGCTGAAAAACAAAGGATCAGAGAGCCCACACGGGGGCTGAGGAACCAACGGGGTAGCCATGGGACTTGACCAGGCTCAGCTCCACCTGCTCAGGTCCTCACCTTCACCGGCTGGCATCTTGGGGCCCACTCTGCCACACCCACCCCAGCATTTAGGCGGTTATTTATGTAGCCAAACACAGGCTTTCAGCTTCCAGAAGGCCTGTGCAGGGGCCAAAAGAGTCGATGTTTTTGCCTTGAGGCAAAGACCTCTGGGTAGAAAATGTCCTTGGAGAGAAGTTATGTTGTGTCATGTGTTTTTATGGGGGAAGCAAAAGATCCAAGCGTCCCTACCTCTGCTGATAAAGCGGCAACAGCCGGTCTCCAGCGCCAGGACTAGCAGCTCTCTTTCGCACGCACGTACGCACACACACGTACACCTGGGCCTCTCTGCCGTCTTGGTAGAGAGGAATTTGATCATCTTTTTGTGAGTACCCCGTGTGGTTAGGGGGTATTTCCTAGTTTGTTTCTTCTCTGGGACAGTTGTTGGATCGGCTCCTAAGGGAGTCTTGCTGGGATATTCAATATCATGCATTTGAGGCTTAAAAAATATCAATGCCCCAGCAAGAGAAGGTCATGTACTTCATATTGGCACAGGTCCCAAGACGTGGTGTTTTCTGTTTTGGAGAATCGCTTAGGTTTAATGGGTGTTGCACACAAAGAATGATGGGAATTTGGTAATCATTTTTTTAAAAATTAAAAAACAAAAATAAGAGAAATCAAACAAAGACAGGCTGCCCTCAGTGTTTGTACAGGACCCTGAGAAACGACTCTGAGCTGTTCCAATCCTCCCTCCGGAAGTCTTTGGTGGCACCAGCAAACCTCTGGATGTATCTAGTGTCATAGAAGACCTTCTCTAATGCCTTAGGTCCTCATTTTCTCTCCAGGGACCATATGAGCAATCACACTGTGCCTATCCCATAGGCCTTCTTCTGCTATACCTTAACCAATTCCATTCCTTCTTCCTCTGGGAAGAGATTTTAATGTAGTCATTTCCTGGGTAACCCCTGCAGATGTAAAACTCATTCCAGGGTGTTTTCTCCTAAAATGTCCCAGTTGTGCCTTACACCTCAGTCAGTCATATTAGATCCAAGAAAAACATGGTAATAATTAGCCTGCATTGAAGAGTAGGGTGTTCCAAATGATCACTGATTTCTCCCTCAAGCAACCTGTTCTGTGGGTGCCTGCTTTGGGGCATGTTAACTGGGTGGGAGGGCTCCACCCCTACATTAGAAAAGGGACAGAATACTGATCCAATAAGGGCCCTGGACATTCCACCCCGGGCCTTTATTTGCCTGTCCTATGCATACTTCAAACAGAAATCTTTATTTTTCTTTATTTAATGAGGGCTGCTGGCCTTTCAAGGCAACCCTGGAGGCATATCCCTCAGCAAGATCTGCTTTATCTTCCCAGCATGAGCTCCTTAAGGGAAGGGGCTTGTTCTTGTTCACCTCTGCATTCCCAGTACTTGGCATACCATAAATGTAATAATAGTAACTACCACTCACTGGATACTGTAACTTGCACCATGTGCTTTGTAAATATGATCTTTCTCCATTAAATATGCTGAATTGAATTTACCTGACCCACATAGTAGGACTGGCATTGCTTTAAGGGGCATGGTGGTACCCCAAATGTGGATCAGAGAGGCTTCCATTCAAATCCTGACTTTGTCACATAACAGTCACTTGAAATTTGAAACTCTGACCTTGGGTTTTCTCTTTAAGTTGGGGAAAATAATATCTGCCCTTCCTGCTCCATAGAGCTGTTAGGAAGGAAATGTGAAGAAATATTTGTGATATATTTCTTTGTTAAGTTCTAAAATTCCCTAAAAGTTGAGTTGCATCAACAGCCAGATCACACAGTGGGGTTGTCACAGTTTATGAAGAGGTTTGGTATGAAGAAAGGTCACATTTCCCAAAATATCTTTCCCATTGATCTATCATAAATTTGTTCCTTCTCATCTAGCCCATAATTCCCATGACTGGCACAAGTAATAGCTTGGACAGCAAAATAGGCTGTTGCCAAGTCACTGTATTACTTATCTATTGCTGTGTAACGAATTAGTCCAAAACTTAGGTGGCTTAAAACAGCAATAAACATGTGTCATCTCACATAGTTTGTGGAAGTCAGGAATTTGGAACCACTTTGTTCAAGGTTTCTTGTAATGTGTGCAGTTAAGATTTTGGCTATGACTGAAGTCACTGAGTGCTTTACTGGCACTGAAGAATTCACATTTAAAATAGCTCGCTCCTGTGGTGCTGGTTGTTGGTAGGAGGCCTCAGTTCTTCTTCATATGAGCTCACCATGAGCTTCTTGAATGTCTTCATGACATGGTGTTTGGCTTCCCCCACAGTGAGCAGTCCAAGAGAGAGAGCAAAGTGGGACCCACAATACCTCTTATGACCTGGGCTCGGAGATCATATACTTTCACTTCCACCACATTCTGTTTTTTAGATAGGAGTTGATCAATCTGGCCCACACACAAGGAAAAATGAATTAGGCTGTGTCTTTTGAAAAAAGAATTGTCAAAGAATTTGTTGGATATACCTTAGAACCATTATAGTCACCATGAAAATTCACCTGTTATCTTTCAGACCTTTCCTAGTAGTGCTTAGCTGGGTCAGACTGGAGGGGGAGTTGAGATGAGGACAAGATTCAAGATCAGGAGAGGTCACAAAGCAGGCACAGAGATGGAGGACTCTGGACTACCAGCTCATAAAGTAGTTTGGCAGAGACATTCATGACTGTGGGCCATTACCTGGAGAGCAGTTGCCCTGATCTTGCCTAAAGGCTGACTGGAGGTTTTTATCTTGGCACAGTTAGCCTTACTCTCTCCTGTTGTTGAATGGCTATTCTCTCTATTGGCCGGGAAACATGGAGAATCATGGAAGGTTTGACTAGTTTGGGGGATGGAGGTGAAATCTTTTGCTTCTCCTGGTATGGGTCAGTCCTATTTTCTCCTGGGTCTTGACCCTGATAAGGGTTGAGCAAGGGATTAAAGGAGGGGTTTAAAGGATTCAAGAGCCAGCAGGCGGGGATGATCAAAGGGAGCACAACATAGGTAAAAACAATTAGAAGTGGTAAGCATTGTGGCAACCTGGAAAGCAAGTTACAAATAACATCACACTAGAAAAAGAGACATCTGGACCACTTAGGAATTAATGGACACTGATTCTGAAGTCATGCTCATCCTTAAGGTTCTAGGAAAATCACCATGATCCATAGGTAAGAGTGAATGTTTTTGGGAATCCATTGATAAACTGAATTTGGGGCTACTCTAATCTCTCAGTGGGCTCAGTACAGGGGCATTTAGGGCCTTTAGGGACTTGGTAAGGACATACGGAAAGGAGATGTAACGAGGAAGTAAAATCAAACTTCGCCTGCCCAAAACCCCTAGTCCCCACCATTAAGGAACAGAGTAGTCTAATAGAAACTCTACAGGTATCTGAGTTAGGAAAGAAAGTCTTTGTCCAAACTCTGCCAGAGCTTCATGGAGAGCTCACAGGGCCACCACTGCCTTCAGCTAGACCCTATTTTTCTTCATCTGCAAAATAGGGAAATTATGAATGGATGAGGACAACTATTCTATTTCTTATCTTAGGAGTTTACCATGACACTTAATTGGGCCCTTTGATAATCTCAGATGGTGCATAAAATATCTAAATTTTTGTAGGCTATTTCTTTTGAAGAGGTGGAAACAAACATATTCCCATCCATGTGTCTTCAAACTTTCCAATGAGGCCACTAAAAAAAAAAAAAGTGTCCCCCTGTCTAGACCAGGAGTCAAACCTGGATTTTAGTCTGAGCTCTGCCAGTAACTTGTTCTGTGACCTTAACAAAGTCACTTCCATTCCCAGGGACTTTATTTTGTCTACAAAACTACAGGATGAGATGTCCTTCCCCCTGTGGCCCCTCTCAGCTCAGGCTCAGTGGTGAGGGGCCTTCTGCCATAACTTCTTTCAGCCCTACAGTGATTTTTTTCCTGGATGTCTTGTGTCAGAGTTTGGAAAACGTAAATAGCTTCTCCTGGCTATTTGTTGTAGAGGAAATGAAAGGCACAAAGTATGGAAATATAAATTGTGAACACTGTGATTCAGACAAAACCAGTCTTTGATATACTCATTCTCTATCCATTGAATCTCACAGCTCTCTCCTCAGCTCTCACCACGCAAGCCTCTCCCCCAAGCCTGGGGACCCTCCATGAGATTTGGGATAACCTGGGGAGGGGCTACCTCCAAAATCTACATGGAGTACAAGAGTCTTAAGGATACAATGAGGTCTGGCAGTCTTCAGAAAGGTCAAGAACATGTTTACATACTGGTCAGAATAGCAAGTACTGACAATTTCTTTTTTCGTTTATGCTTAGGACTGCCAAATAGCATTGTGTCATTATTGGTAAAATTTAATACAGCAAAATCACTTAATATAAAGACAATGTATTTATATTGTGAAGACACACATGTATTTCACATGTTTTATACATCATTTGCATGTTTTGTGGGACTGGGTCTTCATTCAAACTGAGTATAATCATACCTAGGAAGCAGCACAAGGCACAATGTGTAGATACCCATTTTGCAGTCAAGGAAATCAAGGCAAATAAGGGCTAGGTAACTTTTTAGTACATAGAAAACAAAAAATAAAATACAGGAGCCTCAATATTTGCTTGTCAAGTGGAAGGTTGTCAATAAACATTTGTGAGTGAACTCAAGAAGGCAAGAAGTGTGACAGTTCCTACTGCCTTCCAAATAGCAATAAAAGTTGAGACTGGGATGGCAAATGCCAACCTCAGTCAACTCAGAATATTGCTCTTGGCCTATGAAATTGATATCAGATAAGTACTTTCTTGCTATTTACTGGCTTTGAAACAAATTCCAAAGTCTGTAAAATTTCAGCCCAACTTTTTCCAGTTTCTAGATGCTAGAATACTTTGTGATTGAAATCTGTAATGCAGACCCCGAGATTTCCATTCATCTGAATAAAAAGCATACTATATTTTGTATTATATATTTAGTATTAAAAGAAACTATCATGATATTCATATTATATATAAATTATATAGAAGTGCATTGAATATACCATGTCCTAATGAAATGCATTATTTTACAATAGCCCTTCTGCATACCAGGCCCTATCCTGGTACTTCAGTTTCCAAAGATGGTAATGCATAGCTTCCTGACCTTGAGAAATAGCCGAGTGGAAGAAATGGAAATTTTAAAAGAAATCTTTTGTTAAAATGCAAAAGAGAAAGTCTTTGTTTGTAAGAAATGATTTCTTAAATATTTAGGGGTAAAGAGGCATCATGCCTGCAACTTACTCTCAAAGAGTCTGGAAAAGAATATTTATATATATATATGTATGTACATATATACAGATATATAAATGTGTATATTTATGTGCATATATTTCTGTGATATATGTACAAACACACACACACATGCACACACATTTAGAGAGAGAACAATAAAGCAAATATGGGGAAATATTAGCATCTGGGGAATATGGGTAAAACATATATAGCATGCATTCTCTGCAAGGCAATACTGCAGTCAAAGGAATAAAGATTGTTCTTGGGGGCAAAAACATCTTGCTCTTTTTCCATGTAAAGCTCAAATACTCATAAAGTCCACAGCAAATATACAGTACCTGTGATATTAAAATTTCATGGCAGAGAGCAATTAGGGAAAAAAATGTCTAAAAAGGTTCCTGGGGAATGATAATGAGAAAAAGATTGAGTAACACTAGTATATCAGATTCTTTATATTCTTTTGAAACTTTTCTATAAGTCTGAAATTATGTCAGAACAAAATGTGTAAACATTGCAAATGTGACAGTGTTTGGAGAATTTATGGGAGCACAAATGAGGTGGCCTAATTTTGCTGGGTGGGTGAGGGTGACTCTGGGTCAGAGGAAGGTGACACTTGCCCCAGGTCTTGAAGGAGAATCATGAGTGTGCTGGGTAGATAAGGACACAGCCTAATCCCTAAAAGCCTCAGAAGATTAAATTCTACATCATTTGGTTGTATTATTTAGCATATTTTACCATATTATAGTAGGATACAAATTGATAAGCCGTGTCTTTTCTAAAGGATGACTTGTGATTAAATAACAGTCCTTTCTTAGGCAAAGAACACAACTTCTAAACTTTCTAAAGAAAGAGAGGTTGAGAGGGATCATGGAAGATGGCGGTGTGAGTAGTTCAGAGGAAATCTCCTCCCCAAAACATATATATTTATGAAAATACAATAAATACAACTATCCCTAAAAGAGACACCAGTGGATGCAGTACAACAGCCAGGATACATCTACATCTGCGAGAACTCAGCATCACACGAAGGGGGTAAGATACAAGCCGCAGCCAGGTGGGATCTGAACGCCCCCCCACCCCAAAACCTGGTGGGAAGAAAGGAGTCAGAATGGGGAGGGAGTGAAAGCCCAGGACTGCTAAAAAACCAGCTCTAGAAATCCGCACCCAGAACGCAGACACAAGGTGCACGGGGTGCTGGATATTAGAGAAACGGAAAAGCAAAACCTGTGGGCAGGTCCCTGCAACCAGCACCCTAGAGACAAAAGAAAAGTGAGTGCTTTCTGCAAGTCTTAAAGAGACAGGGACCCCATAGCTGGATGAAGTTGTCCCAGCAGCTGGGAATACCGGGGAAACTTAGGCACCCTAAACGGAGGCAGTACAGCTCTGAAGCCCCTCACAGGACTAGGCAGCCTGCCACTCCCTGCAGGGCTCCGCGCTGCTCTGACAGACACCCCGCCCACAGCAGCTTAGGAGTAACCCGGTGGCTGCTCCAGGAGAGCAGGTAGCCGTCACAGGCAGCGGAGAAGGGCAAGGCATCCAGCAAGCAGGAAAGGACTTTCTTCTCCCAGCTGACACACCCGCAACCTGCCTACAGCCACTGCAATCACCATGAAAAGGCAAAACAATCTGGTCCAGACCAAGATAGTTACACCTGAGAAAGGATCTGCAGAGGCAGACCTAACCAGTCTCCCTGAAAAAGAATTCAAAATAAAAATCATAAACATGCTGACAGAGGTGCAGAGAAATATGCAAGAGCTAAGGGATGAAGTCCAGAGGGAGATTACAGACGTCTGGAGGGAGATCACAGATGTCTGGAAGGAGACTACAGAAGTGAAACAAACTCTGGAAGGATTTATAAGCAGAATGGATAAGATGCAAGAGGCCATTGACGGAAAAGAAACCAGAGAACAAGAACACATAGAAGCTAATGCAGAGAGAGATAAAAGGATCTCCAGGAATGAAACAATATTAAGAGAACTGTGTGACAAATCCAAAAGGAACAATATCCGCATTATAGGGGTACCAGAGAAAGAAGAGAGAGAAAAAGGAATAGAAAGTGTCTTTGAAGAAATAATTGCTGAGAACTTCCCCAAACTGAGGGAGGAAATAGTTGCTCAGACTACAGAGGTACACAGAACTCCCAAGAGATGGGATCCAAAGAGGTCAACACCAAGACACATAAAAATTGAAATGGCGAAGATCAAGGACAGGGACAGAGTATTAAAGGCAGCCAGAGAGAGTAAAAAGGTCACATACAAAGGAAAACCCATCAGGCTATCATCAGACTTCTCAACAGAAACCTTACAGGCCAGAAGAGAATGGCATGATATATTTAATGCAATGAAACAGAAGGGCCTTGAACCAAGGATACTGTATCCAGCATGATTATCATTTAAATATGAAGGAGGGATTAAACAATTCCCAGATGAGCAAAAGTTGAGGGAATTTGCCTCCTACAAACCACCTCTACAGGGTATCTTAGAGGGACTGCTCTAGATGGGAGCACTCCTAAAAAGAGCACACAACAAAACACACAACATATGAAGAATGGAGGAGGAGGAAAAAGAAGGGAAAGAAATAATCATCAGACTGTGTTTATAACAGCTCAATAAGCGAGTGAGGTCAGACAGTAAGGTAGTAAACAAGCTACCCTTGAACCTTTGGTAACCACAAATCTAAAGCCTGCAATGGCAATAAGTACATATCTTTCAATAATCACCCTAAATGTAAATGGACTGAATGCACCAATCAAAAGACACAGAGTAACAGAATGGATAAAACAGCAAGACCCATCTATATGCTGCTTACAAGAGACTCACCTCAAACCCAAAGACATGCACAGATTAAAAGTCAAGGGTTGGAGAAAGATATTTCATGCAAACAACAGAGAGAAAAAAGCAGGTGTTGCAATACTAGTATCAGACAAAATAGACCTCAAAATAAAGAAAGTAACAAGAGATAAAGAAGGACATTACATAATGATAAAGGGCTCAGTCCAACAAGAGGATATAACCATTATAAACATATATGCACCCCATACAGGAGCACCAATATATGTGAAATAAATACTAACAGAACTAAAGGAGGAAATAGAATGCAATGCATTCATTTTGGGAGACTTTAACACACCACTCACCCCAAAGGACAGATCCACCAGACAGAAAATAAGTAAGGACACAGAGGCACTGAACAACACACTAGAACAGATGGACCTAGTAGACATCTATAGAACTCTACATCCAAATGCAACATGATACACCTTCTTCTAAAGTGCACATGGAACATTCTCCAGAATAGACTACATACTAGGCCACAAAAGGAGCCTCAGTAAATTCCAAAAGATTGAAATCCTACCAACCAACTTTTCAGACCACAAAGGTATAAAACTAGAAATAAATTGTACAAAGAAAGCAAAAAGGCTCACAAACATATGGAGGCTTAACAACATGCTCCTAAATAATCAATGGATCAATGACCAAATTAAAATGGAGATCCAGCAATATATGGAAACAAATGACAACAACAACACTAAGCCCGACTTCTGTGGAATGCAGCAAAAGCAGTCTTAAAAGGAAAGTATATAGCAACCCAGGCATATTTAAAGAAGAAAGAACAATCCCAAATGAAGAGTCTAATGTCACAATTAATGAAATTGGAAAAAGAAGAATAAATGAGGCCTAAGGTCAGCAGAAGGAGGGACATAATAAAGATCAGAGAACAAATAAATAAAATTGAGAAGAATAAAACAATAGCAAAAATCAATGAAACCAAGAGCTGGTTCTTCGAGAAAATAAACAAAATAGATAAGCCCCTAGCCAGACTTATTAAGAGAAAAAGAGAGTCAACACACATCAACAGAATCAGAAACAAGAAAGGAAAAATCACGACGGACCCCACAGAAATACAAAGAATTATTAGAGAATACTATGAAAACCTATATGCTAACAAGCTGGAAAACCTAGGAGAAATGGACAACTTCTTAGAAAAATACAACCTTCCAAGACTGACCCAGAAAGAAACAGAAAATCTAAACAGACCAATTGCCAGCAACGAAATTGAAGCGGTAATCAAAAAACTACCCAAGAACAAAACCACCAGGAAAGATGGATTTACCTCAGAATTTTATCAAACATACAGAGAAGACATAACACCCATTCTCTTTAAAGTTTTCCAAAAAGTAGAAGAGGAGGGAACACTCCCAAACTCATTCTATGAAGCCAACATCAACCTAACACCAAAACCAGACAAAGACACCACAAAAAAAGAAAACTACAGACCAATATCCCTGATGAATGTAGATGCAGAAATACTCAATAAAATATTAGCAAACTGAATTCAAAAATACATCAAGAGGATCATACACCATGACCAAGTGGGATTCATCCCAGGGTTGCAAGGATGGTACAACATTCGAAAATCCATCAACATCATCCACCACATCAACAAAAAGAAAGACAAAAGCCACATGATCATCTCCATAGATGCTGAAAAAGCATTTGACAAAATTCAACATCCATTCATGATAAAAACTCTCAGCAAAATGGGCATAGAGGGCAAGTACCTCAACATAATAAAGGCCATATATGATAAACCCACAGATAACATCATACTGAACAGTGAAAGCTGAAAGCTTTTCTTCTGAGATCGGGAACAAGACAGGGATGCCCAGTATCCCCACTGTTATTCAACATAGTACTGGAGGTCCTAGCCACAGCAATCAGACAAAACAAAGAAATACAAGGAATCCAGATTGGTCAAGAAGAAGTCAAACTGTCACTATTTGCAGATGACATGATACTGTACATAAAAAACCCTAAAGACTCCACCCCAAAACTACTAGAACTAATATGGGAATTCAGCAAAGTTGCAGGATACAAAATTAACGCACAGAAATCTGTAGCTTTCTTATACACTAACAATGAACTAATAGAAAGAGAAATCAGGAAAACAATTCCATTCACACTAGCACCAAAAAGAATAAAATACCTAGGAATAAACCTAACCAAGGAAGTGAAAGACCTATACCCTGAAAACTACAAGACACTCTTAAGAGAAATTAAAGAGGTCACTAACAAATGGAAACTCATCCCATGCTCCTGGCTAGGAAGAATTAATATCATCAAAATGGCCATCCTGCCCAAAGCAATATACAGATTTGATGCAATCCCTATCAAATTACCAACAGCATTCTTCAATGAACTGGAACAAATAGTTCAAAAATTCATATGGAACCATCAAAGACCCCGAATAGCCAACACAATCCTGAGAAGGAAGAATAAAGTTGGAGGGATCTCACTCCCCAACTTCAAGCTCTACTACAAAGCCACAGTAAGCAAGACAATTTGGTACTGGCACAAGACCAGAGCCACAGATCAGTGGAACAGAATAGAGACTCCAGACATTAACCCAAACATATATGGCCAATTAATATTTGATAAAGGAGCCATTGACATACAATGGGGAAATGACAGTCTCTTCAACAGATGGTGCTGGCAAAACTGGACAGCTACATGTCAGAGAATGAAACGATCACTGTCTAACCCCATACACAAAAGTAAACTCCAAATGGATCAAAGACCTGAATGTAAGTCATGAAACCATAAAACTCTTAGAAAAAAACATAGGCAAAAATCTCATGGACATAAACATGAGTGACTTCTTCATGAACATATCTCCCTGGGCAAGGGAAACAAAGGCAAAAATGAACAAGTGGTACTATGTCAAGCTCAAAAGCTTCTATACAGCAAAGGACACCATCAATAGAACAAAAAGGTATCCTACAGTATGAGAGAACATATTAATAAATGACAGATCCGATAAAGGATTGACATCCAAAATATATAAAGAGCTCACACGCCTCAACAAACAAAAAGCAAATAATCCAATTAAAAAATGGGCAGAGGAGCTGAATAGACAGTTCTCTAAAGAAGAAATCCAGATGACCAAGAGGCACATGAACAGATGCTCCACATCGCTAATCATCAGAGAAATGCAAATTAAAACCACAATGAGATATCACCTCACACCGATAAGGATCGCCATCATCGAAAAGACAAACAACAACAAATGCTGGCAAGGTTGTGGAGAAAGGGGAACCCTCCTACACTGCTGATGGGAATGTAAACTAGTTCAACCATTGTGAAAAGCAGTATTGAGGTTCCTCAGAATGCTCAAAATAGAAATACCATTTCACCCAGGAATTCCACTTCTAAGAATTTACCCTAAGAATGCAGCACTCCAGTTCGAAAAAGACAGATGCACCCCTCTGTTTATCGCTGCACTATTTACAATAGCCAAGATATGGAAGAAACCTAAACGTCCATCTGTAGATGAATGGATAAAGAGGATGTGGTACATATACACAATGGAATATTATGCAGCCATAAGAAAAAAACAGATCCTACCATTCGCAACAACATGGATGGAGCTAGAGGGTATTATGCTCAGTGAAATAAGCCAAGTGGAGAAAGACAAGTACCAAATGATTTCACTCATATGTGGAGTATAAGAACAAAGGAAAACTGAAGGAACAAAACAGCAGCAGAATCACAGAACCCAAGAATGGACTAACAGTTACCAAGGGGAAAGAGACTGGGGAGGATGGGTGGGAAGGGAGGGATAAGGGCGGGGAAAAAGAAAGGGGGCATTATGATTAGCATGTATAGTGCATAGGGGGACATGGGGAGGCCTGTGCAACACAGAGAAGACAAGTAGTGATTTTACAGCATCTTACTACGCTGATGGACAGTGACTGTGAAGGGGGATGTGGGGGGGACTTGGTGAAGTGGGGAGCCTAGTAAACATAATGTTCTTTCTGTAATTGTAGATTAATGATACCAAAATAAATAAATAAATAAATAATAAAATTAAATTAAATTTTAAAAAAAGAAAGAGGTTGAGAGAAAATGACCTTCTTTCTTCTAGAATTCACTGTTGATCCAAAGTTACAGTCTCTAGGGAAATGTTTCTTGATTTGTGATTTACAGGCTTTGGGACACCCCTTGGGACTTTGGAGAGGGAAGGTGCCATCCTGTGAAACTTGCCTTTAGCTCTGATGTTGCATTAGGTTGGGAGGTCTGAGAGAGGTGGAAAGTAGCTTCTCCATTTAGAAGCAGCAAACTCTGCCTTTACTGTGGACTGGAAATCTGACCCCGAGCTGTGGAAATGCGCAGTCAGAAAGCATGCTGTGCGAAGGGGTGCAGAAAGGGGCAAATGCTGGAAAATTTGTACTTTTCTCCCCATGACAGTTGCCTTTTGTTTGGACAAATAATTTGAGGAGAGAACAAAAAAGCCATTGTTTGCTTAATGCCAATCCACAAAAACATGGAGCCTTTCTGGCCCCAACTAGGAGAAAATTCCTGCTCCCAGGCATTCCTGATGACTTGCCTCCTGGTCCTACAGACTGAGGTGACACAGAAAGCATCCACTGTCCCCAAAGCCCCTTTTACAGGGCCAAGGCCACCTCGCTCATTCATAACTCAGTAAGATAGGTGTACAGGGAGGCCAGAGAGCTGAGCATCAAGCCAGGCCAAGCCAGAGGGTGGCATAGGGTGGGGTGGCCTGAAAACAAGTCATTAATGCACATAGATGCCCTGACTGCCAGTTGCCTGTTTTCTTGGCCCAAAGAATCTGCAAAAAGAGTACAAAACCTTGTGTTCAAAAGTTTTGGAGTTTGTAACATATACAGACTCATACACACATACACACATGCCCAGAAACACACAAACTGCTTGTGATACATACATTTGGAGCCAACATAAATAGAACCCTGGCCAAAAATCATGTTGGTTAGCAACTGGCCAATGAAGTGTTTAAAGTTAGAGGCCAACAGAAAAACTCAAACAGTGGTGTTTTTCCTAAACTTGAAGTCACCGGTCAGTATTGCTTTTCCTTTGCAGAAAGGTTTTCTAATATTTTCACTCAGAAAAGATCCTGTCTGCAAAGAGGTCTGGGATGGAATTGCTATTCGGTGAGTTCATTACCGTAAATCTATCCAAGGCGAGTTCCAATAACAATTACAAGGCCATCTAGCCATGAAACCTAGTGGCTGCTTTGAATTTGTGACCAGTGCCAGTGAAAGGGATGAGGGAGGTGCTGGGCTTCTAGACCTGCCTGGTATCCAAAGTTTATGGAAGCACTGAGGCCCCAAATGAGGAAGGAGCAGCTTGTTGGACCAGACAACTGACACCTGGAAGAGCAAGATAGGGAGGAATTGTGTGCTGTTACCCCAAGCCCTCAGAGTCCACCTATGTAGAGTAAGCCCGTCATCCTTGGGGGTACCCACATACTAGGGACCTCTTCCCTACAGTCTCCCACCTCCAGATATTAAATGTCCTTTACCCCCTAATAAAGCCTATTTCCAGGGAGGGACTAATGTCCATTATTTACCGTTTAGCCTGAATATATTTAAGTCATTGTTACCAGGTCATGTGATGTTCTGCACTTGACTCTGTGGCCTAATAACCTTGACTTGTGCTAGGAGAACTAGAGTCCTTGGACAGCAAATGGGAGAGGATTTGGTAGAGATAAGGAAAGGCAGCCTTTCTCAAAAGCTGGCCCCCTGGCTGCATGTTCTTCCCTCTCAGCCTTCAGATCTCAGCCTAATTCTCCATTCCTAAGGAGGTCAACTTGTAATGAGACGGTCTTGATCCCATCTCCTTAGCTCATACTGATTTCTATATTTGATCACCGTTCTCTATCATGTGCCTACCCCAGTGCCTGGCATAAGGCACATACGCAAGCATTATTCGTTGAACAAATAAATCTATGAATGGTTTTATGAAGCCTTGGGTGGGTGGATGGGTGGATGGGTGGATGGGAGGATGGATGGATGACAGGTACATGAATGATGATTGATGATGACAGAATTCCAGCGTAGCTCCTTCTGGGTCTGTCCATCTTCCTGTGATCCTGGCTCCTTGAGAACTGTTGCTGGTATAACTTACAGAAGCGCAGGCAATAGGTGACAGTGTTACTGGATGCTCATGATGAATTACTGCCGTAACAGCTGAGAAAGACCAAGAGAGTGGCCAGAGAGAGGGCTGAGAGGATAAAAGGCAGACAGGGAGAACTAGAGAGGTTGGGAGAGGGGCAGAAAACCAAGCCTGGGAAGCTGACAGAGGAAGGCAGACGCTTTGGGCACCTGAGGGAAAACAGAGGCAAGGGGGACATGGGAAGTAGGCCTGGAGAGGGGAGGCCACTGAGCAGGAGAATCAGGGGAAAAGAAATTTTATCACCAGGAAAACACAGAAGGAAGGGGCTTTTCTAACAGAACTGTAGGGGGGTGAAAGTTGAAAATGGGAGGCTTGTAAGAGGAAGAGGAAGAGGGTGGAGGGTAAGAATCTTAACCAGAAAAACAAGAAAAAAGCCGAGAAAGAGAGAAGAAAGATGAGAGAAGAATTCTGGCCCCAAGAGCTACAGAAGGGGCACCCGGTGTGGGGACGCCGAAGCCACAGCCACTCTGCCGAGGGAGGAAACCTGAGGAGACTCTCCCAGCCACAATCATGAAGTCTCGGACTTTTTCCACCTTATGAACTGTAAATTGATCTATTCAGTTAGAGAAACCTGGTTGTTATTGAGTAATTTCCTCTGAACGACCTCCAGTTTTAAAAATGTCCCCAAAGTTCTCTGACTCCCCCTTTGCCTGTGGGCTCCCTGCGTCATTGGCTGTAAATCACCAGGGGACAGGCCCCCTCCCCCTTACTGCTGGTCAGGTCGCTTGGCTAATCCTGATGTGGCCCTGGGTCCTCTTAGTGCAGAGGCCTTGGGTCTGTTTGTTCTGCAAGCCAGTTCCCTGCAGGCCCCTCGCTGAGCTCCCACCCAGCAGCAGCACAGAAGCCCCCGCCACAGAAAGCATTTCTAACTGGTCCAGAGCCATGTCTACCGTCTGGCCTTGATATCAAGAAAATTTCTCAATATTTCTTCCTAGCCCTCAAATGGGGCCTCTTGCAGATGCAAACAAGGGGCCCTTTATGGGAAACAATACCCATCACTTGCTTTTACATTGCATCTTTTATGCCAGCATCCCTCAAAGCCTTTTCATAGACAAGTGTCATTGTCTTCCCCCTTACAGATGGCACCAGGGGAGAGCACAGAAAGTTAAGTGGTTCAGTGAAGGTCGCTCAAAAAGTCAAAGCAGAGGTGGGAACAGAACCCAGAGCTCCCTGCTCCCAGGCCTATCACCTGCCCACTCCCAGGCCTACTGGGAAACAGCCAGCTTCTGTCTGTGAGCACCCTTCCCACACTCCAGCAGCATGCAAACCCCCCTTATCTTTGCTACTTAAAGCTCGGAATTGAAGCCCTGTCTTCCTAACCAGGATTGCACAGATCTTTGGATGGAAGGGGCCATCTTGCAAAGTCAATTGAAGGCCGATGGACTTGCCAAGACCCAGTCTGGTGGGAGGAAGCCCTGAAGGTTCCCTCAGGAGGTGAGATGCAGGCGTCAGGCTCAAAAAGCAATTGCATTACCTGTGTAGCTGAGGTTTTACTGCCTGCTCAGTCTGAAAGTTAGCAAAGTAGTAATCAATGAAAAGGAAATATAATTGAGAAGATTAAAAGCTGAGGGTGGGTATGGACTGGGGAGGGAAGTGATTGCTAAAGAGGTCCATTTGTATCATTCAAAGGTCGATGCCTCTCATTACACTCGTATCTCCAGACACTCAGGGGATGAAAGAGAATCTCTCCAGGCTGACTGGTTGACACCTAAGCGTTTCCTCTGGCCACCTTCAAGGGCAGTGTGAGGCCAGAGGGACAGAAGAAGTTGTTGGAAAGAGAATTTAGGGGAATCCATAAGCAAAAGAACATTTGGAGAAATGAAACACAAAACCAAGTCTTCTGACCCTTTTAAAAAAGATATGTAAGTTTCTTTTAGACTATGAGGGCTTGTTTACATGGCCTAAATGAAAGCTGCATCGATACCCAGGGATGTTCTAGACTGGCACAGCCTCGCCTCCTCTGTTTATATTCATACCCACCCCACAATACACACATACACCCATACACCACACACACATACACATTTATCCTTCCATGGAATGCATGTGTTTCTACAGCTTTGGCTCAGGAATGGGCTGACAGCACGTGTTTACTTGAAGCACTGTCATCTGCATCTGTCCCTAATCAAGTGACAAGCTAAGCTTATCCCTCACACTCCTTCCTGGGAAGGAAGAGATGCAGGAGTGTGTGTGTGTGTGTGTGTGTGTGTGTGTGTGTGTCTATAGGTCTAAACTGAGACTTGGGGGCTGCAGAGACCAGGAGGCCAGGTCACCCTGCCACCCAGTCTGTCCAGAGTGGACGACACTATTGCCTTCCCGCCATTGATCTTTTTCTGTTGAAGTTTGCCTATGAGAAATGTCCACTGTATTCTGCAATCCCTGTCACTTCATTCACCTTCTGTCCTTGCTGGCTACACCAGGAAACCTACAAGCGTGTCTTGGAGACCACAGGATGCACATAGAGCAGCCAGATTGAGCAAATGTATTTGTTTACTATTGCTGCCTGACACATTACCACAAACTTAGCAGCTTAAAGCAGCACAAATTATTCTCTTATGGTTCCCAGGGAGTCTGGTGTGGTATGGAGGGGTACTCTGCTCAGGGTCTCTCACAGCTGACATCAGGGTTGGCCAGGCTGCCATCTCTCCTGAGGCTCGGGGTCTTCCTCCAAGCTCTTTTTGGGTGTTTGCAGAATCCCATTCATTCTGGTGTTGTTGTCCGCATCCCTGTTCTCTTGCTGGCTATTAACTGGGGGCTGTTCTCTGGAGGCCAATTGCTATTCTCTTCCACGTGGCCTTCTCTGCAGCATAGCAGTTTTCTCCTTCAAGGCCAACAGAATTCTTCACAGCTTCAAATCTCAGACTTCTTCTGTCTTTGGCCTCTAGATCCAGATTTAAAGGGCTCATGTGGTTAGGTAGAGCCCACTCAGATAATCACCTTTTTTATTAACTCCAACTCAACAGAGTAGCTTTAATTACTTTGCAAAAATCCCTATTGCCACGTAATACAACTTAATCACAGGAGAGATGTCCCATATGGTCATAGGTTTTACTCACACTCCAGAGAAGGAGATTACAGAGGTGAGGGTCATTGGGGAGCATCTGAGAATTCTTACCTAACACAACAAATAAAAATATAGGCTGGCCAGTTAAACTTGAATTTAGAAACAATAAATCATTTCTTAGTACAATTATGTCTAATACAATATTTGAGACATATGTACTTGAATATTATTCACTGTTTATCTGAAATTCAGATTTAACTGGGCATCCTATATTTCATCAGACACCCTTAGACACAGGGCCTTGGAGCCTCTGCTCCCCGTGAAGGCCAAGTTTGGCCTGTAGGAGGAGAAAAAGGCATTTCCTTTGTGAAGCCAGGGCAACAAAACTTTCTTCAGCTGGGGGCCCTTCCGGTGATAAGAAAGGCCTCTGTGGCCTTATTTCTGCAGCATTGCTTTCTCTGCTTCCCTCCCCAGCTCCCTCAGCCCACGGCTGTCAACACCCTGCAAACTCATGGAGAGCAACTGCTGTTCCCAGGCCATGTGCGGCAGGCCCCCGGAGTCAGCCGCCGTCTCCCTCGCCTTAGTACAGCCTGGTGGGTGAGGCAGGGAATCCAGAGGGGGTTTCCATGCATGGGGAGGCAGAAACAATCCCAGGCTCTCTCCCCTCTGCCTGTGTGTCAGATTCCTTCCCCACAAGAAGCTCTTGCCCGGAAGCGGGGGCCTTACAGGCTCCCTGGGGCATGGAAAGCTCCCTTCACCAGCAGAGGAGTTTTCCTTGTGAGCCACACTTGGCTCTGCTTGTGGCTGTACCAAATCCTTGCCAGCAACACTTCAAACTCTGGCCAGCCCAGTGTTACATCTTAACAGGCCAGGCTCTATTAGCCTGATCCTAGGATGGGTTATTCTTTCCAGTTTTCACTAACAAAAATCCCCTTTTATTTGGACACTCAAGTGGCCTCTAGGAACGAGGCTTTTCATGTGTTGCCAAAAATGTTCAGATGCAGCAACATTTGTGTGTGTGGCCAATTACATCGGTACCTCTGGGGCTGATCCCACAGGCCTTTCTCAGGCAAAATTCCTACGAACTTCCAGCAGATCCCCCACCCTTTTTCCTGAGCTCTATCTGTAAGAGGAGGCGCTGGGTGGCTGCCTGGGCAGCTGGAGATGGGCTCGTGCACAGTTTCTACCTTTATGAAATCAATCTGAGTGGGGAGAGTGATTTATATGAGCCCTAGCCAATGCATTATTAGAATTAATATCGTTATTTTGCTGCTTCCCTTTTTAGGTTTTTCCTCTCGTAAATCAATTTAGTTCGATAAGATTGGGCTGCGTTTTGGCTGCACACAGACTAGAGTGTTCTGTGCTGCAGGAGCAAAGGACTGTTTGGCGAGTTCAGACAATGCCTCCATTGTGTTCTGATTTATTGAAAGCTCAGGTTTTGCTGGTATTACATGTGCTCGTTGATGTTTTGCAAAGCAGGGATTAGCAAGATGTTTCTGACCTGAAGGCTATCTCCGTGCAGCACTAGCTTCTTGGAGTCTCTAGTCTGTCGTAAGCTGCCTTTTCCACAGCCAAGTAAGAGCCACTGAATGGGTGGGTAGGTGTTTTTATAATCATTCTTTCTTTCCATCTTCATATTTGGCCAGTACACACTAACATGTCTCATGTCTGCTCTGAATCTCCTAACTGCCTACCAAAGAGGATCTAGTCAAGTCTTTCTCTTCATCACCATATTCACTAAATAGCTTGGTTGTACTATCTGCTTTTCCTTCCTGGCGATGCTATCCCATTGCCAAACAGCACAGGCTGTAGCCTTCCATCAGCCGCCCACTTCTGTGGGCCTTTGGGGCATATGCATGGACGTTTGCATACCTTTGTCAATTGGCCTCTTCATGCACTTTACACAAAGCTTCCTTCCACTACCTGCTTCTCAGAAACTTGTTGCAGAAGAAGTCACTAGGGAAGCCTAAGTTATTTTTCTTATGAAAGAGACATCAGAAATGCTTAGTGATTAGTGTACAACAGGAGATCAAACACAACTGATTTATCTTCAAGGCCAATACACTCCCTTTGCCCTTCATCTCAGTTACCTACCAGTTCTTCACCCTTGCATCTGCTGCCAACCAGCTCGCCAGCCTTCCCAGAGCCCTGTGCAACAGCTTTTGTTGTCTACACTCCTTGCCTGGGCTCTCCTCTGGTGTTTCTCCCTTTGTTCTGAAAATGAAACTTAGGAGAAAAGGGTGCATTCCCACTGGCACATATGGCTTCTCCTAAGAGGAATTCAGATGTGAACCAGTCTAAGGGTGGCCAAAGGCCTGGTGGTACTTTGTTTTATTAAATCTAGCAGAGATTAATATTTAAATGAATCTTAAGGAAATGGGGTTTCCAAACCCAGAGTCTTACATATAACAGTCACTCACCAGACAGTTGTTGAATCAACTGGATTTTACATTGATTAGTTTTCATTTTAAAAGATTATTAAAATAAAAAGCTTTCCCAAAAGAAAGCTTTCCCACATAAGTGCTTATCAGTACATCCTTAGTGACACCCTCATGTCAGAGCTACAAACTGAGACTTCTGCTCCAGTCAAGGTTTGAAGCTGGGAATTCTCAGAGAAACCTCAAGTCTACTAGAAACATAACATGCCCACATGTGAGCACAGCACCTTGTACCATTATTGCTCCCCCAATCCCAGTTCACACACCTTCTCTGGCTAACACGTGTGAGTCTCTCTCTTTCAAGGGGAACATTACAAAGGAAAATGAATCAAGAAATTGCTTTTGGAAACTGAAAGGGAACTTTAAAATGTTAGTTCTGGAATGCACACCATTAAGGTGGCAATCAAAGGTGGCAAAATCTTGACTAGTGTTACAGGTTAGAGCTCTCGTATTACCTTGTAATTCCATGTTCAAAGGTACTAGGTTTCATTTCATCTATGTCATTAACACAGTATTCTGAGAAGCTGACACATTATTAGCCCCATTTTACATATGCCAAAATTGAGGCTCAGGGAAATTAGATAGCTTTCCCCAACACTCAAGTGTTTGGACCAAAGCCACCTTTCTTGTTCTCCTTTCAAGAAAGAGTGTTCAGAGTGAATGCATTTTTTTTTTCTTTCTGAATAGCAGCTCTAAGTCACACATCTTCCCAGCCAGGCAGTGAAATCCTCAATGACGATGATGACAGCAATGATAATGGTGATGGTGGCAGTGGTGCCCTATTTATTTTGACCCACTACATTTCAAGCACTGCATGATACTTGAATGTAATTTAATCTTCAAAATGACCCTGTAAGTTATAGTAACAATATTAGCCCCATTTTATTAGTTAGGAAAAAGGGCTCAGAGATGTTGATTAACTAGCCCAAAGTCACATAGCTTAAAGATCTTAAAGATAGCTAAGCTCTGATTTGGACTGTGCTGTTCAGCAGCTAATGGATTGCATGGAATTGAATACTTGGATAGAAAGGCTAGGCTGTTTTCATGTCTCTTTCCCTTTAAAACTCAGTCTTTCTCCTCACTTCTCACAGTAGGCCTTTCCAACTGCTAGCCACAAATAATATTTCATAGTGTGAAACAGACTGGTACTAACACAGAGCTGACCATTTGGAGCACAAGGCATGGGGTGCAAAAGAAGGTAAAATGTAAGCCTCTCTTGCTCTCTCTCCCTCCTACAGTCCCTGTCCCTTTCCCCCTCCTTTTCTCTCAATAGCTACACTTGAAGCTCAATATTGTCCTACCTCTGACTTCTCACCCAGAACATAGATCAGGGCCACTGAGAGAGATCCACCTATTTACTTCAGTGAGCCTCGTTGTAAATAGTGCACCTTATATATAATGCATCCTAGCAAGGTTTGCTGTGGAAAAACTAGTGGAACATTGAAATGTACAGTCATGCCTCAACTATTAAGAAATGTTCATGAATCATTCTAGATAAGGATTCATTCATTTTTGAAATAATACAGTTGCTGAGAGAAATCAGAAAAGCTCCTGCCTCTGAAACACTCTAGCTGTGTAGCTTCAGGCAAGTGACTTAATTTCACGGAACACAGCTCCTCACCTATCAAATGGAGATATGCTATTTTACTTTCAGTTGCCTTGGGGATTCAAATACACCTGTCCTGGCAAGGAGCAGACCCTCAAAAAATACTGTTTTCCTTTTTGGAACATATGGAATATAAGTTAGCTTTATCTCCAAGATGCTAACTTACAAAAACTGTAACCATCAACTCCCAGCCTGTGCCTTCACTAGCAAAGCACACAGAGGTTCCTGACTTGGGTGGGGCTCAGTTCACCCTCACACTTAGCACACCAATCCATCTGCATGGCCGGCTTGTGTGGCTTCACCTTGACATACAGGAGGGTCTCAAGGGCTGCCGGGTCTGTCACGGGTGGTCCCAGGCTGCTCGGTAAGGGTGGTGCATCTCTGTCCCATGTACCACTTCCCCACTCCACTGGTCTTATGCCAGTTTGCTTCTCGGCCTTCTGTACTCCTCTCCAGCCTCCAGTGATACTCTCCATTACCCTCATCCTCTCACTTCCTCTTCCTGATTTTGTTGTCTCCTTTCCTCCAGTTTTCCCCTGAGCATCCTTCCCCAAAAGAAGTTCAGCCTGCATTTTCCCCTGGGTCCAAATGTTTATCTAAGTTCTTTGAAGAAGCCCACCCTCACTGAACTTGAGTACACACTCACAGACTTGAGTACACACCAGAGCTCACTGTTTCAATTAAGGCTCAGCAGGAAACAGGGCACATTCACATTCAAAGACCCTACAGAGGATTAATAAAAAGCCTATTTGCTAAGTGTGGGCAGAGCGTACTACCCAAGGGAGGGTGGGCACAGAGCACCGGGTCTGAAAGCGAGGGCACTGTGACCACCTCTAGGGCAAGGAGTAGGGATGGGGGGAACTGGGACTTAACTTCTAGAGCCTGGAAGGAGAGGGTCACAGAGAGGGGCCCCACTGGAGATGGACAGCAACCTCAGCTGAGAAAGCCAGGGCACTAAATACCTCAAACCTTCTCGAGTCCTCTATATCCCTCCTTTCCACATCCTGCAGGGTTTCCCACTAAACACTCCCCACAAGAAGCTTCTCGGGGGGCACAGAGCAGAGTAAGGAAGGTCTGGAGGGTCACAGAAACCAAGGTGAGCTAGTCTTGCTCTGGTCCACCAGCCCCACAATCACACATCTTCAACTTTTTGCAGCAGCAGTTAATTTGCTTTTGGGTCTGGTCTCACCATGATTCTAGACAGCCAACAGTCCTGGGTTCGGCGGGTGGGGAGTATGTGGCTGTCATTTTATACAGACTAACAGGTGAAATTGTATTTTCAATCCTCATTTCGTTTTCCTTCCTTTCTTTAATTTACTATGGTCCACTCTATGTTTTATGAGCTATTTTAAGCATACACAGGAGATCTTGCCATACACAGGGAACAATCAATGTTCTCACTTAATAATTCATTCTTTCATTAAATGCCCTAAGCAATTAAATAAAACATTAATAAATTCCACACTGATATTTGCTAAAGTTTTGTTTCTAGAGAATTTTACCTGTTGGAAGATATGCTGGGACCATTATTCACTATGATGTGCAATGAAACAAGGAAATCTTTACATAGTCACATAGTGCTAATTTCATTCTGATATTTATCAAATGCCTGCAGCGCAGTAGACGTTTTCTAGACATCACATCCAATACTGAAATAGCCCTGCGAAGGTTTAAAGAAGCTGACGTGCAGAGCAGGTCAGTGTCTTGCCCAGGGTCACAGCAGAATTTGACACCAGGTTTGTCTGGCACCAAAGTCCTTCTCTTTCTACTATTCCCACCACACCATCTTTCTAACACTTCTGTGGGGAAGTAGGTGGTACAGAAAAAATACCCTAATAACTCACAGAGTTGCCCATATTTCAGCACACATATGCATGTGTGTGTGTGTAAGAAAGAGAGATTGTGAGACAGAGAGCTGAGTGTGGATTTCAGAAGCTTGGGAGACCATCTCTGAGACAAGTTCTAAAAGAATGGAAGTGAGGAAGAGAGAAAACTGGCAGAAAATAGGATCTTCTGCTGTTACTTCATACCCCTGAGCATCCTTCCCCAAAAGAAGTTCAGCCAGCATTCTTCCCCGGGTCCAAATGTTTATCTAAGTTCTCTGAAGAAGCCCATCTCACTGAAGGTGATGGTGTCCTGGCCCTGCTGTGAGTCATCAGGAGGAACAGATCTCCTGAAAGGGTTTTCACATTAGTATTCGGATCACACTTCTTTTTAATAATTTGTTCCTTTGACAACTTCCCTGTTAGCACTTTCTGATTGTTTCACACCATCATATAACATACTTCTTCACCATTAGTTTTGTAGACGGTGTGATTGATGCTCAATCACTTGGAAGTCCTCTGAATGTCAGGACACTCTCATTGCCTAGGGAGGAAACTCACTTCTGTGTTGCTCCCCTACATGTGTTCCTACAGGTCCCCTTTGGAATACTGGCCCGATCAGATCCTGCGTGGTCTCAGAAGCCCTGGAACTCCCCTCCCTCCCTGATAAGCAGAGCAGTCATCAAGTCTCGCTGGATCTGTGTTGTGAATCTCTTCCTCCTTCTTTCTTATGATGACCACCACAGTTTAAGCCTTTATTCTCTCTCCTTTGACACACAATGAGCAATTCATAAAGATTTCTTGAATAACTGGACAAATGAACCATTTTGAGATTCTCCTAACCACCTCTTCACCCCCTATGCATGCTCCACTGAACCACTAGAGTTAACTTCCTAATATTTAGATTTGATCATTTCACTTCCTTATAGGACCTCCCAATGTCTGCCAGTTGCCTAAGAGAGTATCCCAAATGCCTTTACCTGATACAAGAAGGGCCCCTTTCTAGGTGCCCCCTCCAGCCTACCAGGCATTCTCGTCCTTGCTCCCGGTTCCCTCCCCACCCACAGTGCTTACTACATTACTTCTCACCACACCTCGGTATTAGCGTGGCCCATGCCCTCAAGCACTACACTGTTAAGAGAAAAAATTCATTGGCCCCACTGGCTCTGTTAACTGTGGCTAGGGGAACAGAGCCACTTACACACATGGCCACTGGAAGCACTCATCGCGGGGAGTGAGCACAGAAGGGTAAACCTTTATTAACCAGGCAACCACCCCCAGTTTTCTGTTATATATCCTACGTTGCTGTAGGACCATATATATGACAGACTCTCTGTCCAAGAGCTAGTGTGACACAGAGGACCCAGGCATCCCACAGACCTGTCTGCCAACTGGGAGATGCTGAGGCAAAGGATTCATTATATTGATTGGCTAACATGCTTTCCTTGTCATTAACAATAGAGAGAGACATAATTCTTTGCTGATTCTTCTGGCTTTTGATGACTCAGCCTTAAATTATCATACATACCCTTAAAGGAAGGAGCAGAGGGCAAAAGAGGGAAAGGGTGGGCAACATCAGAGATGAGCGGCACAGAAATCAATGTGCTTCTCATAAGATCACTGTTCTTTTCTCTTCCTTTCTTCACTGGAACCACCCACTAGATGCATGTGAGATCAGAGTAGACTAGAAGATTTCAAATATCCTTTACCTGCAGAACCATTCCTTCAAAAGAGAGGTTAGTGACACTCTATTAATGAATGAGATGGACATGGAGCTGGCCAGTGCAGGGGGACTTAGAGCACTGCATGGCCTGCCCAGACCTCCTTCCACAGCAGCTGGGACCTGCCAGGGCAGGAGAACATCTGGAAAGCCCCTGGAAAAGACCAGTGTTGGTAGGTCTGCCCACCAGGGCGGCTGAGTCTCACCCAGGTCAGGAGCACCAGCAAGGGAGGACGCAAGAGGTCTCATTACAAGCTCTGGTTGAGTTTTCTGTATTAGCTTTTCATCAAAGAATTGGAACAAAGCCGTTTTTCTTTTACCTTTGCAGGTCCCTTATTTGAAACGAGAAAATGGCTGTATCATTTGTGGCCTGCATGTGTTGTGTCTGGTTCCCGTGGTTTGTTTTCCTGCTTTGAAAACGAAACTGTTCATGGCTCAGAGATGGAAAGCAGACCACGGTTTGTCAGCAAGGCCATTCGTCATGTCCCCCAGAGGGGGCTGTGAACTCCCGCAGCCTTGTGCTCTGCCAGCATGTAGACCACCCATGTTGTGGGACTCAGCCAGTCACCAGGCAATGCAGGGCATGAGGCTCTGCTCCCAGCTGGCCGGAGGCCTCAGCCAGCTCCCACTCACCCCTGGGGACACAGATCTGAAATAAACCAGTACAGGGGGCCTTGGAGACTAGATGCTACCTGGTGGCCCAGTCTCTTGCACAGTGAATCTGAGGTGGGCCCAGGATAAACCTGCAAAAAGGTTCAGAGTGAACAGAGCTTCTCAGATCAGCTGCAGAGTAAAGCCCAGTGAGGAAATCACTTTACTGCTCCGTTAAAAGTTGCTTGGCTCTGTTTAGGCTGAACTTTTGTTTTTTACTGTTCTGCAGAAAGCTAGTTATAAAAGGCTCTGACATACAGCAAAAAACTGTGTTAGCAAATGTCTGCACCTGCTGGGTGGGGGGAGCCAAAGGAGGCATGAGAGGCATCACTGCAAAGACATTCCTGATGCAGCTGTCCCACGCACACT
The DNA here is from genome assembly GCF_030020395.1 of Manis pentadactyla. Taxonomy (NCBI): domain Eukaryota; kingdom Metazoa; phylum Chordata; class Mammalia; order Pholidota; family Manidae; genus Manis; species Manis pentadactyla. Next base: position 169,436,179 of record NC_080021.1, on the reverse strand, counting down.
GGCACTTCCCAGCATTGCTGGCAGACTCCCCTGGGACTGTGGTGAAGCTGCAGTGCTCTGCAGGGGCCTAGCAGGCCTTTGCGGCTAGCAGCCTGGATTCTGCATTTATAACAAGTTCCCTAGTTGACTTCTATGTGAATTCATTTGAGAACCATGGTGCTGGGGCAATGTTGTTTACAGGACTCCATGTCTGGGACCTCTCTCTCCCTGTGTGCCCAGAAGGGTACTCGCATCTCTGAGAAGCAGAGGCAGCTGAGGCTGGTCTCAGAGCTGATTGGCAGGACCAAAGAGGAGGATCCTGTTTGCTTTGCCAAGTTGTGGAGAAAATGAGCATAGAGCTCAGGACTTCTGAATCCATAAAAGACTGGTGTAAATAGGCCAATTTGACCTGGAACACCAGCAGAAGACAGAGCAGGAACTGGTTGTGATTGGGCTCAGAGAGGAACAAATTGAGCCTAGAGCCTGTATTTAAAACCTTATTCACTCTTATGTCTTTGTTCAGTTTTATAAGAAGCAGTGACTGGCTCACATTGTAATTTTAATACAGCTAGAGCTGCAATAGGAAAAGCATGGAAGTACGTGCATTTTCTCTTGCTCTCATTTATTGCACATCCTACTTTACTCGTCTTCAGCAGATGCAGCTGGTACTGACTAAACCACTCACGCAGGGTAGACTCCAGGCACCCTCGGGACAAAACACCAGCATCCTTGGGACTTCCCCTGAGACTGCAAGGGTACAAGCCCATAGTTCACCCTGACCCTGGAACTGATCTGACCTTTCAGCATTTCCCAGAAGGTGCTGAAGTAGTCCCAACCCTCCAGTCTCCCTCCGACTGACCCCTGCCCAAGAAAGCTCTCAGACCAGGCCTGTGCTCCAGGGATTGGCTGGGCTACCAGTTGCCCCAGACCATTTGGTGCTTTGTCAGCTCCCACACTGGACGGTGACTCCTGAGTCAGGTCTCTAACTTCATGAGTTCAGCATGTGTGGCCGGAGGGACCGAGCAGTCACGCACTCTACATCTGGCAGGCTCTGTCTCTTGGGCTTCATCTTGCAAATTTTCTAAGGAAAAAATCCTGATTATCTCATTTCTTTCCCATTGGGTACAACAGTGAGCTCTGGTGGGAGGAGAAGATGCTGAAAAAAAATGTCTTACTTCTCCCTGTGCATCATCTGTCTTTGCAATCCAGGGATAATGATAAATGTGGGAAGGAGGAGGGGCTTTGCCAGGAGGACACATTCCAAGACCTATTGGCCCAAGCAGTCAGCTAATCATATGTTAACCACAAATGATCTATAAGAAAACAATCAGTATTCCCAGGGTGAGGAATGGTCATCACTGGCTAGGGTCGAGTCTCCTTGGAAGAACAAAGAAAGGACACAGAAACTGGCACAATTGGTGTGAGGACAGAAAAGGAGTTTAGAGAACAGGAAATGACTAACAAGAGGAATAGAAAGAGAAATAGCTGGAGGAAAGAACTAGGAGACAATTCTCAACAAGGATTTCTTTTTCTATTTCCCTTATCATCATCCTTTTATTTTTAAAAAGAAAGGTACTTTCCTTCATTGTATTAATACCATAGCTATACTTCACTGCATCAGACAGTTTTGGGAACTGCTGATTTAGGAGTCTCTCTTTATGTTGGAATATACAACTCTTAGCCAATATTTGAAATTCATTCAGACTTGGTAAAGACTCTGTGAGTAACAGGAATGACTAATTTATTTTAATTACCTTTACTGGTGAGTAAAGTTGTTTGTTGGCTAGGTAGGTTAAAGTGAGGCCATCATTGGTTTCCTCCTCCACTTTTATTTCCCTACTTTCTCGCTAAAAGTAATTTTTAAAGAGGATAAAGACTATTACATAACAATTAGCACTCACACTCATATTTGTGATTATCACTATATTTGTGATCATTACGGACCCTTAGTCTCATGCATTCTTAAAAAGCAAAAGTGCTTTGCCCATAGTGAGGACTGAAAAATGTCTTAAAAATGAATGCAGGCAATGTTTTTGGTTGTCCACTGATAACTTGGCATCAGCACCACCTCTGGCTGCTTTCTCCTTTCCATCGCCAGGGAGGATCCTGGAAATGCACTTCTCAGAAGTCTCCTCCTAATGGTTATGGGTTAAAGTCTGCCTCTCAGAGGCCCTTGTGCAAAGTTTAGAAGCCTGAGTTCCCCAGCATGAGTTCCAGGCAGACACATGGTCAGTCGGCAGATGGGGGGGGTTTCCAGGCAAGCTCTAGAGATTCACCTGCTCCAGAGCTTTACACCAGGGGTATTGGCTTCCTAGAGACTCGAAATGCACAATGACTTCTGGGCAAGTGTTTGAGAATTCTCCACTCCAATGCTGCTGGCAGCTGAGATCAGCAGTGGCAGTTTCCCTCAGTGTAGTTCCCCAACCCTTCCAACAGTTTTGCAAGCCTCCAATTCTCTGAGTTAAACCCATTACTGCTTATAGTACCTACAATGGCTTCTATTTCCCTGACCAACCTCTGAAAAATGCAGCAAGCCATTGGGATGGAAAAAGATCACTTCAGGAGGGAGTGTAGATAGAAAAGAGGAAAAGAAAACATGTAAGCTACATCCTTCCTTGTCAGCTTGGCACTGTCTGACATGCTGCCCTCCAGCTAGATGGGGACCCCCCGATATACAACCAGGTGGCTGTAGACCACTGCTGATGCACCTCAAGGCTAAACAAAAATGGCACCCAGGATCAAAAGATATCAACCACCAATTTAAAGAAACAGCCTCTTCTTTAAGTATCCTGCTTTACAGATTTCAAACATTAATAGTACAACTTCTGGAGTATTGATTCGGCTTTAAAAGGAACCACTGTGTTCAACATCCACTCGATGGAATATTCTGTAAGAGCAAGGGAACTCAGCTAGAAAAAAAACAATGTTTCAGTCTCTTTAGTCTATCACTAATCTCAGCAAAATTGACTGTTTGCTCCCGAATACATTCTCTGTAAACATGAAAATATGGTGAAATCACTACAGGGAGGCGCCGAGCACTGCCAGCATATGTAGACACTCAAAGGATTGTTAACTGAGTTTTTGCAATCACAAAGAGAATTCCAGGTGATATGGTTATTAGGACAAAATAATCTCTCTTAGATGCAGACAGAGCACTGAAACTTTTTAACTCTCCCAGGGGGGAATCATAACATCAAAAGAGCCTTTCAATACTGAACCTAAAGAGGCTCCATCTCCAGAGAATCTGAATTTCTGGATCTCTAAGAAAGGAATGTGAAGCTATATCTTTCTAGAACCATCCTACCATTGCTCTAAGAGATATTTAACAACACAGAAATGATTTAACAGGCACTCCAGCCAGGGTACCCAAAGAAACAGTTCCATTTCCAACAAAAGGAGTTTTTAAAATCTCCATGAACTATATTAAAAAATCAATGTCAAGAACAACATAGACAACATTTTGGAATGATCGCTGCATACTGTGATACCTGTGTTTTCCTGTGGTAAAAGGAGAGTGGAAATTAAAAGTTCTGAATTTGCTCCCCAGGACTGGCCACTTTTTAACTGAGTGGCCTTGGGAAAAAAAATCACTTTGCTTCCTTCAACTATAAAACAGGGATAAGAGCATAGATCCTCCTAACCCCCCAACACTATTGTAAGGATAAAATGGTATCAGTGTGAACATGTCTTAGGAAATAGGAATATTCTCAGCATATAATCCATTGCTAAAATCTTGTATTTCTGATTATGGCAACCCTATCTAATTGCTTAGATTTTAAGTTATTCCTCTTTTAATGACAAAATAAAAACCGTTGATAGCCAGTTCCTATGGAGTAGAAATGGGTAGTGATTTTATGCCACTGACTTACAAACACAGCCGCAAAACATTGCCCTCACACACACACTTTAAAGGAGGAAGGCTCAAAGCAAAGCTGGTATGGCAATAGCTGAACTGTGAGTATGAGATGGGAGTGGACCATGTCCTCACTAATAAATGTCAGCTTGATTTGAATTACTTGCTAAAGTACAGCTTAGACAAAGCCAAAAAGGAAAACCAAAGCTTTCTCGATAAAATGGAATCCCAAAGCATAAATAAAAGATTCTACCTGAGAAGTATGATTTATTATCTCTCACTCAAAAAAAAAGGAGGCACAATCCATTCTATGCGACCACATCTCTTAAGTTGTTTGCTACTGTTTTTTTATAAAAAGCTCATGCATGTGTGTACATAAGCACACGGACACACACAACACAGATTTATAAGTTCAACTAAAAGAAAAACGAGAAGTTACACATTGGTTACTTGAAATGAAACTAGGCAAGTTTGTTCTTTCCAAGAATTGATGCTTCTTTGCCCTAAAAAAGCAAATCAATCCCTCATCCAGGTCAGAACACTGATGAAAGTTTACATTGGCCAAAGAGAACTCGGGATTCAGGAAAGCCAAAGTTACCCGTCCTTAAGCATTAACGTGAGGTTGTCACAAAAGAAAAGAGACTGAATGTCTAAAACTTAAAAACCCATCAGACCTAGCATGAAGATATGAATTAATTTATTCTGCATTAAATCCATTTAGACAATATATAATTCACTTTGTTACAAGCTATTTGGTTAGAAATGCTGGCAATAGTCATTTTACAGCAAAAAGCCCTTCGCTCTGAGTTCTCCAAGTCACCAGAGATATGACACATGGTAATGAATATTTACATTTTTGTGAGGAAGACACCAAATACGTTTCCTAGGAGCAGCCATCTAGAAATGAAAGGCCAGAACAGATTTCTTTTTTTCTTTTCAGTCAGACATGAACTAAATGTCTCCCTTGTCCAACAAAATTTAGACAGCTTTACAAAATCAACATCAGATTTTTGAGTATTTTTAAAGGTTCTTATAGTTATGTATCACTTTTAAGATGTGAGCAGCTTTCCATGTGATCACCACTATTCTATAATTAAGACATGTGGAATAATTGGGATAATATATTGGATCTGTGGAGAAGTCATTTGAGGGCTTAGTGTCCATCTCAGTCTTGCATTTTAAAAAGTTATTCAATATGAAGCAAATATTTCAGTTGCATTATACAAACACAGGTGACACTTCACAAACACATTTGATAGTTCACCATTTAAAACCTGCATTTTCCCCCATACAAGCCCACTCAGGAGCTCTACCGTATCTGGCAAGAATAGAGATTCCTATTTTCAGGATTGGTATCCATTAAGATGTGTTTGAGTCTAAGAGGTCTAAACAGTGAAGAAATGTGTTAACTTCACATTTTTGGAAGGCTAGGTACATCGTGATCCAGGCCCCGTTGCTCTGAAATTCTCTGCATTTGGCCCTTCTTCATATGTTAGCTTTTGTCTTTAAGCTGGCTTGATTTATGATTGCAAATTGGCTGTCAACAGCATGTAGGACTACAATTTTCCTTCTTCATATTCAGTGGGCAAGAGACAAAAACTCATTCCCAACTGTGGAATAAAAATCCTTCTCTTCAGTCTTATTGGGCCAACTTAAGTCCCATGGCCACCCCTGGACCAGTAGTTGCCAGGAGACCATCAAGTGGGAATTGTCTTAAGCCCTGGTTCCAGGCGTAATGACCAGCAAAGGATATGGGGTTCTTACGACAGGCCTGGACCAGTCAACACCTGTCCCTGAAACCAGAGATTGATTGAACCTCCCTTGAGTCATAGGACTGCATTGGGTACAGAGGTTGAACATCTGAAGAAAATCAAGTTTTATTACAAAGGAAGAAAGGGAGAATGGTTGCTAGTAAACAATGGACACTGTCCATCTTACCAGAAGAAGTGTTGATAAGAATTTTGCCTCTGATAGTGTTTCTGGAATTTCTGAGAAACAGTGGTCCACTGTTAGTAGGAAGGGGTGTTTCTGATATTAACTCTGTATGCTTCCCCCTGGCCCCAGAAAAATAGATTCCAGGTCCCTTAAGACAGAGGGCTGCAAATAAATTTATATAGCCTGATGAAACCTTATCAGAGCCTGTTATAAGAGCTATAAAATCAGTAGAAACAAAGACAGGCACCGTACCAGCAAAACCAGAAACAGCAGAGACTGATTCAGGACAGCAAGCATCGTAAGGGAAACACACAGCAAGGGAACAGGAGAAAAGCCCAATGCCTTCAAGAAGTCACCCCACGGGAAGGAGGAGGCTGGGGCTGGCTTTGGGAGTCCGTATTTCTATCAGGCAAGAGCTCAGCAGATGTGAAAATAAATCTGGAGTCCTGGGTTAACACTTGCTTAGGCCTGCTTTCTCTCCCAGGCTGGAGCTGTTTCTTATGAAGGAGGACACCCCACAGACCCCCCAGAGGTGAGCAGACAGGGTTTCTCGCTTGCGACATTGCCAGGGGAAGGTAACAGAGGAGGAGAGCTGCCAGTGCTCCTCTCGGGTAGATGAGGCCTGGAACAAGACAAAGCCTTTTCATCTGAGCACGCTCCAGTACTTGTAGCTAGAGAAAAGGAGGTAGGAAACAATTAAAGAGCTTTAAAAAAAAACAAAGAAAACTATGGGCAAACCCAATTTTTAAAAACTGGACTAGAGTATATGCCAACATAAACACACACACACAAGCTATGGCCTGAAATGTTTTTATCAGTAACATCAAAGCAACTGCTTGGCATAGTCACCGTGAGTTCAGTAGAAATGATGGCACTTCCCAGGAGATGAGCTTCCCCCAACATGCCCAAACAAAACAATCCACTGTACAAAAAATGACCATGGATTAGAGAATCAAGAGTCAAATAAATTTGACAGTCTACAATGTTGGGAAAATAAACCTCAATAAAATGATTAGGGACAAGCAAAATCCATTACTGCAGTTGAAAGAATCAACTACATAGACAGGGAAATAACCTGTTTAATAGCTGTGAGTTTTGACTGGTCTGTCAGTTGACCACAGGTTTAATATGTGATCATTAATGTAATGTAACTTCTTTAAAAATCAATGATATTCAGATCATGGAAAGTGATAACTTCACAATTTTTTAATTGGATAAGACCACATCTGGGGTTCTGGATAACTGTGGTAAGTGAATGGTGATGTTGACAAAGTCGGACATGTTCAGAGGAGGGTGTCTGGAGGAGTAAAGGCTTGGAAGCCATATCAGGAAGGTGGCAGAGAGGTCATCCTTTAGAGTTGGAAATAAAGACATTCTGTGTTTCTCCAGAGAGCAAACACCGAGGCTGCAGATTTGAGCTCTATGTAAGAAGTAGACACCATTAAGAGCTCTCTGACATGCATGGAAGGCAAGAGGATGACCATGGAGCCAGTCTGCCTGGGTTCATATCCTGGCTGCCACACACTGACTCTAACCATGAGCAGGTTGTTGAAACCCTCCATGCCTCAGTTTCTTCATCTACAAAATGAGGAGACCATGAGACCCTACCTCACAGGACTCAGGAGGAATACAGGAGTTGTAAGTGCTTAGAACTGTGCCTTGGACAATCACTAGCACTGTAAAAGTCTTTGCTACTAACGCAAAGAACCAGCTTTTTCATAAACAGATTCCATGTGTATTGGTTTGCTAAGGCTGCCCTTAAGGTGACCACACTGGATGTCTTAAACAACAGAAATTCACTGTCTCACAGTTCTGGAGGCTACAAGTCCAAGATCAAGGTGTCGGTGGGGTTGGTTCCTTCTGAGGGCTGGGAGAGTCTGCTCCACACATCTCTCTTAGTCTCTGCTGGTTTGCTGGCCGTCTTCGGTGTTTGCTCACTTACAGCATCACACTGGGCCTGCCTCCACCATGTCAAGGAGTTTCCCTGTGTGCTCATCTTCCATATTTTCCCTTTTTATAAGGACACCTGTCATACTGGATTAGGGCTCACACTAACGACATAATTTTAATGTGATCATCTTTGTAAAAACCTTATCATAAGGTCACATTGTGAGGCACTGTGGGTTGGGACTTTAACATATGAATTTGGAGAGACATAGTTCAAGCCTTAATATCATGTCACTAAGGATCTTTAAAAAAAGGCCAGATGGCCTATGATCAGACATGTTGCTGGTTTAATCCTGCAATGCAGCCAATTAAGGAAGTGTTTTTTACAAAGCAATTATAGGTTAAATCATGACCAAACCATTATAGGATTCCCAGCAAGCAATGTAAGGTGCAATAAAAAGCTTGATTTCTTAATCCAGAGACCTGACTTGGCCTCACATATTACAGTGGTACAAGGGCAGAGCAATATTGCTACTACTTCCTTTGTCCATTTTCCTGTAGAGATAGCAGGGGGAAATATTTCCTTATGACCCCTTCCTTTTAGGCTGCATTCTTGCCCCAGCATTCCTTTTGCTCCACAAGCACCATGCAACCAATACAGTGGTACCTGTGGGAAAATAAAGTCCTATCACTGCTGGAACACTGCAGACTTTTCCCATCTTCATCTCATTCTATCCTACCAACAAATACAGAGACTACAGACATCAAGTAGCTTCATACTCATTTCCACATGAGGGAACTGAAAGATTAGGCTTTTAGTTTGGGGTCATGCAATTAATTAATGGCAGTGCTGTGATTAGGTTTAAATTTCCTTATAATCTATCAATTACAAGTCAATTTATTGAGCATCTCCTATTTGTTTAGCACTATGCTAAGTATGAAGATTGAGACCTGGTATCAGTCAAGTCAAATCACTGAAACTTCCAGCATTGAATCAGAAGCCACATCAGTTGAGGTAAGGTGGATTCCTGCTCCTTCCTAACTAGGCCAAAACCTTGAAAGCTTTCAGGACACTTTTTCCCCTTATCTTGGCACAATTACATGCAGTTCACACAAAGGCCCTCACTTCAATCTCCCCCTGTAAGCAGCATTGGGAAATGGTGTTCCCTGCTACTTGCTGGAACTGATCCCTCAATTCTTACTGTACACCAACAAGTGCTGGAGGCTTTCTCTGCTCTCACCTCCAGACCGCACACTGCGGAGAGGATGGCACTGCCCTTTTGGATTGGTCATCATGCCACAGAAAGTAATAGGTTAGAGTTTTCCTGGGTTCTAAAACCACCTCCACTTCTGAAACTCAGAGATCAATATAGGACCAAGTTGTACCCCCACTTCTGTCTGTGGGTAGCTCTGTTAAGTGCAAATGTTGGGCTTGCTGCATAACAGAGAACTGCAAGACACTCAGAAGAGATCCACAGAAAGCTTCTTTTCTCACACATCTGTGAGTTGACAGAGGTTTAGCTACTGATGTAGGCTGAGCTTGGCTGGGCTTGGTTCCAACCTGGGGGCTGGGTTTAGAGCTCCTCTGCATGCCTTTCATCTTCCCTGGGCTGGCACTTACCTGAGGCATATTCTTACCATGGCAAAAGGCAGAAGCACAAGAGCACAAGACCAATCTTACAAGTGTAGTTCACAGTTCTGCTCACATTACATTTGCAAATCTCCCCTTTAGCCAAAACAAATCAATTGGATAACCCTAAAGACAAAGGGTGGAGAAGTACCCCCTACCCACCATGAGGTCATGCAAAAGGTGAGCAGGGATAACACTACTACAATCAGGTGACAGACCAATCATCTGATCTGGTAAGGCAGAGGCCCAACCCCTCAGCTTGCCATGATGGCTCACCCCCTAGGTACCTGCCCTTAGAGCAACACAGAGCTTTATCTTGGACCACTGAATTATCCTACCCTTTCCTTTCCTTCCCAAATTCCATGACACCTTCTCAAAAGCAGCTCCTCCCTTCTCACGCTGTTTTATTGAAAGCTTTGTTCCAGGCTGGGGAGTTGAGGAATCCCATCTGCACCTAATACATGATACTTTGCTAACCTGACCCAGTGCTGTCTGCATTTTTTCTCAGTCTGCTGCTTGCCCACTGCATTGTTGTTGGCCAAGTTCCAAAAATCATAATCAGAAAGGGAAAAAAGAGACTATTTAGGAGATGATTATCCAAATATCCAAGCCATTCTCCAGGTAATCAATCTATACTGAGTGGGACCAGCATTTGAAACAATAACGTAAGAGGAAAAGAAAATGAAAAATTCTGTTAAAGTAAATAGGTCCTACAAGTCTATCTTTGCAGGCCCACAATATGGAGCCTCATAGATTTAGTCGTTAACACCTCTCCCATATTTTCAGAGCCATTAACCAGGGTGGACTTGTCAGGGTTTCAAAGATGTAATTGTTTAGCTATAAATTTCCCTGCTGGCTGGGGCCTGAGGTTTCCAATAATTACAGGCAAAGGCAGAAGTCAAAATAGATAACGCACTGGGAAAGGGAGAGAACGCAGCATGGGGATTTGCTGAGGTGGGACGGCCCAGAGAGGTGTGGGAAGAGTGGGGAGCCTGCCAGAGGCACCGGAGGCTGAAGAGCAGGCCCAGGACTTGGCTGCTCTAGGTCAGGAGGCAAGTAAGGTTTCTGCTTCCCAACAGGGTGAAAACAAGCCTGAGCGGCCGGCTCCCTGTCTCCCACATAGCCAACCTGGAAGAACCACAGAAATAAGAAGCAAGACTGGACGTGGGGAACTAACATAAAATCTGTGAGGAACCACATGGTAGACGGAATACATGGTGGGGACCAGGCCAGCCCTGAGGGGTCCAGTGCAGCGATGGAGAGCAGGCTGAGGGAACATTACTTGGCCCACTGTGGGAAGACGCTGGGAGGAGGGCAGGTGGGGGACACCACGGGGGACACCCAGGGCCGTGCCAACCCCCTCCAGGGGGAGGAACTGATGAAACATGTAGACGGGCCAGGAGGCCTCCCCCTTCCCCACGCCCTTCACCTCAGGACTGGTGGGTCACAATCAAAGGCCGCGTCTCTCAGATTAATTCTGATTTCCCCCAACACATTTTATGTGTTGACTCAGTACATATACAGCCTGTACAAATAAAAGTTTCACATAACTTGCTTGCTGTTGGGATGCCCTCTATGTTCTTCAACCTATTCTATTTTGTTCCGTTCTATTCCATTTAGTCCCATTGGATTTGATTCAATTCTATTTCATTCCATTTCTTCTCCCTCCTCCTCTTACCCTCCCTCCTTCTTCTTCTGCTTGTCTCCCCTACGCTGTGGCCATCCAGAGTTTGAAAAACCTGTCCATAAAGATCATATCCTTCCCAGGCTGATCTTTCAGAGCACCGAAGGGAGGATTCTGACCAAAGAGGTGGCCTAATGGAGGCGCAAAACACAGGTGACAGGTGTCGGCTCTGCGGGTCCTGGAGCACTCTGCCTGGGCGCTCAGCCCCGCTCCTCCTCTACGAGTTAGGGGTGAGCCCTCCCATCAGGGTAGATAATCACACATGGTAACTGTGACCCCGACAGGGAAAAATAAATTTAATATAATGCTCTGTTCAAATTATGATTTGTATCTGTGGGCTCTATAGATAAATGCTCAAGTATATGAGGTTTTAGCAGATTTGCCACACAAGAAACTGTTTAGAAAACTCAGATAAGAAGTAAATCTAGAAGATTGTCAGAAGAAATATGGGAAATAAAGAGAGTCAAATAGTTTAACAGATTTATTGTTGTCTAAAAAATTAAGAAACAGAAAAAGTAAATATATCCACAATAACCCAGAACAAAAGTTTTAAACAGTATCAACAATGGGGTGGGAGAGAGGGATGGAGAGCAAAGAGATCCAAGAATGTGTTATCATGTCCAACCTGTTCAGGTAAGATTATAGAAGGATGATAGATAATAAATAATAGACAAATAATAGATGGATGGAATGCAAGTAGCTCTGAGATAGCTGGAGTGATAAATAAACATAAGTATAGGAGAGACAGACTCTCAGCTTAACTAAACATTATTTTTGCATAAATATCAACAATATGTGGTCTATGAGAGAAAGTAGAAAATAGAATGGTGAAACAGAAAACAAGGCAACATTCCCCCACCCCGCTAAAAAAAAAGAGCACAAATGATTTGGTCTCTTTGTACAGAAAGCATTTGATAGCTTCCTACTGTCCTCAGAATAAAGTCCGGTATCGGGGCTTGTGATCTGGTCTCTCCTACCTCTCCAGCCCAATACTTTCCACAGCCTTATTGAATTCACTTTAACTCTTCATGTATGCCTTTACTCTCTTACTTCCAACCTCAACATTTGTTGTTCTTCTGCTTGGAGCACCTTCCCCACCTGTTTACCTAACTCCTATCTATCTAAACCATCTTAGATTAGATGTTACTTCTCCTACAGAGCCTTAATGTATTTGTCCTTTCATAGCACTCCTATCACTTGTAAATTTCCTGCTAGACTGTCTTTCTCCCCCAGTGGATTGTAAGCACAGTGAGGACATGACTGTCTGTGGTGGTCACCAGTGGATTTCTACTGGCCAGGATATAGGAAGGAACTGAAAAAGGCATTTCTATGGAAATAATGGAATTTTTTTGTACAAAGGAAATCAGCTCATCTTATTGCTCAACATGAGCTGAGTCCTAATGAACAAAGACAAGAGAAGGAGAAGGGGATAGAGAGGACCCAGACAGAGGTAAGAGAACCACTATGCTTTGGGAGCACTTCAGTAGTTCTGGATATCTGCATAGCAAAGACCAAAAGTAGTCACAGGAGAGCTGAGATGGAGGCATCAGGCAGAGAGCAGATCAGCCAGGAGCTACAGAGCCTGGACTTCATCCCACAGCCCGAGAATAGGGAGGCTTTTAAGGGTTTTGAGGAGGTGAGTGACTCTTGTCCATTCAATCAACAATCTATTTATTGATACAGACTCTAAAGGCTGCAAAGGTATGAGAAGGGAGAGACCATTGTGGGCTGGTGACTAAGCCTGAAAGAGGCAGATGACTTAGACTGATGAAGAAAAGAGGAGAGATCACTTGAGAAAGAAGACAGAGGCGTGAAACAAGGTTGGGAAGAACAATCAGAAAAACCCTCTACATTCAGGAAATAATGAGAGACAAGGAGGAGGGTAGGAAAGGCAGGGCCAGTTGAAGTAGATACCAATTTGAGGAGGTTAGACGTGATTCAGCCTGTTGATGCTTCTTCAGACTTTCTTCCTAATGGCAGAGGAAAAGGAACCCCAGTATTCATGAGTGATGGCCAGAAGTGAACTTCTACAATGTCAGAGTTTCTTTGAAATCTATGTTTTATCTTTAAAATTCATATAAGTTTTTGCATTCTACTTCACATAAGATCAACATGAAAATGTAATTACTTTCTAGTTAGAACCCGTAACTTCCCCAATAAATCTTACAGTCCAATTAGTATTCCAGAAAGATGCTCCTGGGGCTTCTCATGCTCATGAATGCCAATATCTGAGGGGCATGGAGATGCACCGCAGTGAGAAATCTAGTTTCTTCAGGTGAGCTGTGAGGTGAAAGAGGCACTTGAGAAAGCTCGGTAAGCTGGAGGGTGCTGGCTGGGTGGGACAGTTGGAAATGGGTGTTAGAAAGTGGGGTAAGTGGCTTTCAGATAATCACGATGTAGACCAGAGGATGGTGGTAGATGGAGAAAAAAAAAACATACACGAGAGAAATGTTTGAAGATTTAATAGATGATTCAGTATAAGGAGCAGGAAGGAGCAGAAGGAATCAAAGAAAGGTCTGGCTTTGAACTAGGTGAAGCAGATGCCAGGGATGAAGAGAAGGAAATTGAGAAGGGGGGGCTCTCTCCTTCCCAAGGATCAGAGGTAACATTCTGACGTCAGCCAGCTGTGCATGAGCATATGTGGCAATGTGTTACAGATGCCTGGATGCGGAACAAGATCTAAGGTAGAAATGCAAACACAGGAGTGAGGGTCATTCTCACAGAAGTCGTGGTTGACACCACGAGAGTGGACGGAAATCCTGAGCAAGTAAGGGGAAAGGAGAAAACACAGGAAGTTGAGTACTCAGCTTTGAGGGACATACATAGATGGGTAGAGGAAAGGGAGGGAGCGGCCTCCATGCAGGAAGAGAACAAGGTACATTGACCTAACATATAGACATATTACTTTTCATTCCAAGTAGCAGGGAAAAAAAATTCAAACTGGATAAAGAAAAGAAACATACATTTCTCAGTTAGTGTGATGGAAGAGTCCAGGAGGAGAGCGTGGTCGCAGGTGTGCTTAGATCCCAGTGCTCAAACGATGCCATCGGAAACCCACCTCCATCTGCCTCTTCACTCTGCCCTCTCCAGGGACTTCGCTTTCAGACACATGTACTCCTCGTGGGAGCCTCTGGAAATTCTAGGCTTTTATTCCCTCATTTCATCAACTCCAGATGACAGAGAACTTCTCTGTCCCAAAAGATCCAACGAAAGTTTCCAATAGAAGTTCCACGTTTGGACCATCTTGGCTCAAAGGCCAATCCTTAAACCAACCCCCCTGGCCAGACTGGGTCACATGCACCCAAGCCTGCATGAACTAAGCACTGGGGAAGGGGGCTTCCCTCAGTGAAAGATGGTTATGCAACATCCATAGAAAAAGAGAAAGAATGCTCTCAGAGAAGCAGAGATGGTCCGGTGAGAGAGGGAGAGGTTTTAAGAAGCTGGGGTGTGGAGATAGGGTGGCCACACATGTGAAATGTCATACAAAGGTCAAACTGGGGCAACAGAGACCCCACTGTACTTTGCTAGACGGGAAAGAGGCAGCTCCTCTCCTCTCTGCCTCCCTCCTGCCTTCTCTGGAGAGTGAGTCTGAGGTCAGTGAAGCCCCACCCCATCCCATCCCCAGCTTTTCTCCCTCCTCATTCCCAGCCTGGCATCTGGAGGCCTGGCATGCAGGGCACACATTGCAACACCCTGCAACAGCCGGGCCACAGCCACTTTGGCTGGGGTTTGCAGTTCTCTTTGGCAATAAAAAGTCCCTCTAGCTCCAGTAAGCAGCCTTGTAATGTGAGAACCAGGTCCTTCCTGGCTGGACTTCCCCACCACACACATTATACAGTTCCTTCTTTACCAGTAGGTAGTTTTTCTGGTGAAAGGTTCTCCCCTGTCCTTGGCCTTTGATCCACCAGTTGTTTGCTGAGGCAGGACCAGTAATGCTCCCTCGCTAAGCTTCAGAGTTCCAGTTCAGCCAGGGGTGCTAGGCTGGGATTTAACCCATGACCCTGAGCAGCTCATGTTATATCAATCATCTCCCCAGTGCACAGAGATTTCAAACAACCCTTCACCTCTTGCTCTCTCCTTCTGGGTGCTTCAGCTCGTTGGCATTTAAAGCAAGAAGACGGGCAGCAGCTGCTCTAGAACAGCCTGGCACACTCCCCTTTCCAGGACAGCAAGTGCCCTAGACCTTAGAGATGAGGAGAGAGTCAGACAGACGGACAGACGGGACAGGCGAGGGGAGGCCTGTAGACAGGACAGATGAATATGGATTCTGAGCTTCCGCAGTGGGCCGAGAGCCAAGGCAATCACGTCCAATGCTGCAGCCCAGCTCCAGATCGACCAACAGCAAAGCCCCTTTGGAATCTGGGTGGGTTCTTTCCTGTGAGATGTTCTGAAGCATGTCAGCATTCTGGGGCACTGTCAGCCTCCTCCAGATCACCTGAGTGGGGGTGTGAAGAGCAAGCTCTCACCACCTTGGCTGTGCAGAGGGAAAGCCTGAGAATACTTTTCCAGAGGTTTCCTCTTGCTATGGAATCAAGGCAGAAAGATCTCATACTCTGCTCCCCAAATACCTCTGAACATTAACGAACAGATAAACTAATCTATTATAAATTCTAATGCAGTGTAGTTCCTGACTAGAGCCTCTTCTCCTTTGGTGCCCTGAGCGGTAGCCAGTATTTCAGCAGACCCAGCTCCCTAACACAGGCCCACACTGCTCCTCCCACTCACGTGATGGTGCCTTCTCCATGCATGTGCTCTCCACACACACATGCATGCACATACACATGCGCACACAATGTGAACATGGACACACATGCACGCACACACACTCAAAGCTGGACCCTGATCTTCCTTCCTGATTTATGATCCTGCCTTGCCCAGTCTGGCTTAATTATCATTTTTCATTCTCAGAATGTTTGAATCCCATGAAAGAATGGTTAAAACCCTCAAAATGATAATACACACGTGCACACACACGCATATGCACGCACACACACACACACACACACACACACACACACAAATACACATCGAGGATACTCTCAGAGCTTTTCCATGAGATACTAGCTTCTGGGGACTTGTCTCCTCCTGATCTCAGCCTAACTCCTTGCTCCATGTAGGCCTAAATCTCCATTGTAATAAAGCCGAAACCCAAGCCCTAGAGTAGGCCAGCCACTTCTAGGGGTTGCACTGTTCGGTTCTTAGCAGCCAGGTCTCATCTGCTGGGAGATCTCATACAGCTACTTCAATACCTGCTCAGTCTTAATTCTCCTTCCTGTAATATGGGAATAATAAAACTCACCAGGATTCAGGCTGTGGGAAGTCATGTGTTAATGCTGCCAGACCCTTTTGAAGATGAGCACACAGTTACCACCATTCAGCCCTAGCAGGCTGAGCCAGGAGGGGGCAGGGCTCAGCCTGACCTTGGAACCCTATCTGGGTGAGAGTTTAAGAAAACATTATTGTCTAGCAGGGTGCGAGCAAAGAGGAAAAGTCTCCTATAAAAACTGCATTCCCTGCAGAATATACCATACGATCCCCAGTTTCTATTGTACATAGTAATAATCCTAAGGGGAAACCCCTCTACAATGCTTACTGTGTGCCAGGTACTATGTTTCACGTGGATTCTCTCATGTTTCTCTTAACCACCCTCTGAAGAAGCCACTATCACTATCGTGGAGCCCTAGCTTATAGATGAAGAAACAATAGTAAAACAGTTAAATAACTTGCCCAAGTGGCAAAGCCAGACTGTGCTTTTCACCAGTACCATGTCCTGCAGCGAGGAGGGGCAGGAACCAGCCAGCACATGCGCATGCAGAGGAAAGGCCTAGAAGAAAACGCAGCACAGTTCTTACAGGTGGCTGAGTCACAGAGGATTTTTTTCCTTCTCAGTATAGAATCTGTATGTTATCCAGATTTTCTCATTTCTGCAGTACATATGTGTTGTTTTTATAAGAATAATTTTAAAGTGTTCTTTTGAAAAGGCACCTCCCATTTCTATTTCTCACCATGCTTTTTCACCCAGAGCAGCAGAAACAAGCAGGGTCAGTGCTCACAGTGTTAGGCAGGCTTGAGCCATTCCTTAGACACAGAAACCAGAACAAGGCAGAACAAGTTATGAAATGTCATCATCAAGGGAGTGGAAAATCGCCTTGTGAGCCCCAAATCCAACCAAGCTCCTGATGTCCGCAGGCAGCAGAGGGAGACCGTGGGAAAGATAGAAAGACACCGTGATGGGGGGTCAGAAGACTAGGTTTTTAGACTTATCTCTTTCTCACCTTGTGGTATCTGGATAAATTCCTCACTGTTTGAACCAGCTTTCTCACCTTGCAACCTCTGAAGTCTTCTTGGATTGTAAAATAACCATAAGAGATGCTGTGTGCCAGTCACTCGCCATGCTCTTCTCATGTGTGTCTTGTTTAATCACCATAAAAAGTCCACAAAGTCAGTGGCGATACTCCCATTTCACAATGGGGAAACTGAAGCTCCATGACTAACTTAATCAAGGTCATGAAGCAGGGAAGCCACTGAGCTCGGATGCAAAACCAGGTTATGTCTGACCCCAAATGTTAGGGTTTATTTTTCTTTTTTTAAGTTAATGATACTGCCAGATTTCTAACACCAATATTCCAAAGATAAGTAACTGACCTAATCCTCTAACTCAAGTATGTGTCAAAGTGGTGTTGACATTATCATTACTGCTTCTGGGGTTCTTTTAAGTGAAGTGCTTTTTAACTCTTACTATTTTTCAGCCTGTCTTCACTTCCTTTCTTATCACACAGAATCCACAACGCCCTTCAGGGCCTCTCAAGCTTTGCAAGGTGAAGGGAAGTCAGTCCATCAGCAAGAGAGCTCAGTTCTCCGGGACCCACAGGGAGACAATCGCACATTAGGCCCTAGGTGCTGGCCCATCAGCTTTTCCCAGAATGGCCCAGAAGCAGGCAGGAGACGGGGCGCTTGCACTCTCCCCAGCCAGGGAGCTCTTCAGCAGGCAGCAATAATGGAGAACGTGATAAGCTGTCACTGGAAGCCAGCTCAGTTCTCGGAGACTTAATGGTAGAATAACACAATAGGGTCAGACTAAAAAGGTTCCCTTATGAAAATTTTATCAGCAACTTTGGTAAATGGCTATGGGAAAGGTGCTTTGCTCCCAGGCAGACCTGGGACCTGATTTTACAAGGTACAGGCAGCCTGCATTGCATCACCCCCACAAGATATTAAGGGCACTCAAATTGAATTAACACCAAATCAAGCTGGTGCACTTAACAATACAAATGCACTTAAGGGATGCCTCAGGATGATTTGTGACTAAAGAAAGCAAAGAAGAAAACGGCCTGTAAGCCACAAGGGTGGTGTTGTGTGTCATATACAGGAAAGGCCATAAGTAGAACTTAGAATACCGGAAAACCATGAACTTCAGGGGCTCTCAAATACCTTAGACCCAGCCGTAAAGTAGAAGGCCGCTTTTGTGGTATGCAGAAACAATTGATAAATAAATTACAACCAATTTTCTTAGTGGCATGGTCTCCATTACCTCTGACAGCAGCAAAACTGCCCTGCTAAGATGATAAGAGGCGAGCAGGGGTGTATCAGGTAGGGCCCGAGGACATTCTTTGCCAGTTGCCAGGTCTCTTCGTGACAGTGATGACACAAAGGTCCTCAGTGAGGGCCAAGTGATGAGAAGTGACAGCTCGATAGGCAGACCGTGACAGGTCCTAAAAAGAATCAGCTGTAAGTGTCCCTGGCAGATGGGACCCCAGAGTCAGGGCGGGCCCTTTGCTTTCTCTCCTTTGCTGTCAGCATATGTCAGCAAGCATCTTCTCCTCGTACTAGTCTCCCTCCTTGGCTCTGTCCTGCGCACCCTCTTCCCACACCCCTATTCTCATCCCCTCACCTCTCTCAAGCACGCCCTGTCTACTGAGCTGGAAGACAATTTGGCCATCTTCATAGATGAATAGCTCTTCGGAGATTATCTCGCAGACTTGGATACATTCTGGGCTTGGGAGAATTCAGGGGGAAAAAAATGGCCTCACTGGGGATTCCTTTCCATCAAGTGAAATACACACAAAAGCATGCTTTTGCTATCCTTCCAGGAAAGCACTGTCTCCACACAGGGTCTTTCTCTGAAAATGGGCTCCATTTAGGTTGGAAGTGGCCTAATTTTGTCAAAGTTAAAGCAATTGCTTGTTGAGTCATGACGTGGCTGGGAAAGTGGGGCAGGCAGGTTCAGTTTTTCACTAGAGAGAAAGTTCTCAAATAGCTGCTGCTCTGTCTCAGCCAAGGACTTGCTCACTCCAGGAGGTAGACATTATCATAAGGGAAATGAGGGCAGTAGGAAGGTCTCTTTGTCTAGAAAGAATGACTTGGAGTCCTGGCTCTACTAGATTTCAGCTGTCTGACTTTGGGTGAATCACTTGACTTCTTTGAGTCACACTTTCTTCTTGAGTAAAATGGAGACGTGTATCTTTCCTAATATCCTCATGGGTTTGTTTTGAGGATGCAGCAAAAATGACTGTGGAAGTACATATTTATAAAATAAATAAGTCATAGGGATGTGGGGGATATAATCAACAGTACTGTAATAACTTGGTAGGGTGACACACAGTAACTACACTTATCATGGTGAGCATTTTGTAAGTATATAAACGTTGAATCACTATGTTGCACCCTTGAAGCTACTATAATGTCAACTATACTTCAGTAAAAAAGTTTTTAAGCAACTATGGGAAAGATCTTTGGATAGAAACCATCTACAAACATAAGGCATTGTCATGAGGCAAATAATCTACAAAATAGACATGCAGACCCACTTCTTAGAAAAGTAGTCCTAGGTTCCAGGAAAGAACATTCAAACTATCCTTGGTTTTCCATAACAGTTACCCCTGGTCATTGCCCCCTCAGATATCAGCAGAGAAGAGCAAACAAATGTGAATGAAATCCATTGAAATCCCCAAACTTCACTGTACCAACTACTTTTTAGCTTTGCCCATGCTGAACTTGGAAGCCAAAACAATGAATGGTGTTCCAAGATCACCAAACACATCTGCATGCTTGTGATAAGATGTCTTGCTTCTCAGAGTGGGAACCAGATATTTACCCTGTCTTCAGATCATCCACAGCAAGACTGTCCCCTGCTGCCGCACCAGGGGGCATTCCAGGACACACACTCTCCTGTGTGATTTACCTCCCTCTGGGCATCTGGAGCCCCTGCCCCTGCCTTGCCCTTTGCTCACTCTTCCTTTACATGATTCCTTATATGCTCAGGGATCACTACTTAGACGCATACTTTTTATCTATTATTAGTCCTCTTTCTTCAAACAACCTTCTTTGAAGCTCAGAAATCACGTTCATTAATGATCCATCCAGTCAACAAATAATTATTGAGTGCTTACTACATGCCCATCATGGTGCTAGGTGTCAGGAACATAGAGGTAAATCAGACACAATTCCTACTCAAGGAGCTTACCTCCTGCATCATTGTGTTTGACCCCCATCTTTGATTTCTCTGTACAGTTCTGAAATGCAGAGAGCCAAGCTGAACACACCTCTATGTGAGGGAAGCCCCTCCATAAATTGGAAAGAAAGCAAAACCTGCATTACCTCGAAGCCTCCATGCATGTGTGGCTAACTCCATCTTTCAGGCCCACCAGACAGAATTAAGTCCTCCCTCATCTAGACTCCCATAGCCTCCTACCTGCTTCTGTCACATAATGGGCTCAGTTACTTGTTTACAACTCTGTCTCTCTCCAACACACTTAAGGCTTGGGCACCTTGCTCATCTTGCTCTCGCCTGAATTCCAAGCACATTCACAAGGCTTGTTACTTAGCTGGTCCTCAGCGAGCCCTTGTGGAATGAATGAATGAATTTGTCATCTGTTTACTTTCTCTGTCCATGTCCATCTTCCCTTTCTTGTTTCTTTTCTAACACACCCGGCCCCAGCTTATGATCCATGGTGGCATGCTGCTTCATGGCTATCCACACAGGTTTTCTCTGGAGTGTTTTGCAGGCTGGCTCCTACTAGCTTGCAAAAGCAGATTGTTAATTAGTCAGGAAATTGTTTAGGCAATTTCAAACTTGACATTGGTAACTTGAAATTGGCCGTAGGTGGGAGTTTTTAAATGGTGGAAATCAGTAACGCTACACATCTGGGATTTAGGGTCTTGTTTTGCTTTTTTGGGGGGATGGGGGGAGACCATCAGCACACTACGGTTCTGATTTAGCCAGACCTGGATCCGTGGCTCACTCTGACACTCACTAACTGTGTGACTTTGGAAAACTTGCTTGATAGCTGTAAGACCCAGTTTCCTCACCTATAAAGTAGGGATGATAATTATGGCTTCACCAGGTTACAGGGAGAACTAAGTGACCTAATGTTTATAAAGTACATAGAATGGTTCTTCATATGCAGCAAGTGTCCACTAAAAGCAACTTATTCATGTTTGCATTCCTATTAATATTAGTATTATTCCCTGGCTTTTCTGTTTATGCCTTCTTTCATCCAGTCTGCTATGCTTTTTTCTTACCCCTCAAAGGATTTGTGACAACTTAGAAAAGCAAAAGCCATAATATACAAAAAACAAATTAAAAATCAGGATAAGGGAAAATAAAAATCCCAACATAATGACTGGATGGACCCTAATAGACTAAGGCTCACTAGATGGGAGTTGGTAGTTTCTTAAGTTGTTGCCAACAGAGTCACAAAGTGTTAGAGTGAAAGGGGCCACTCGGAGATCTTCTAGTTCAGTCCCTCACTTTACAAATGGAAAACTGAGGTAGGCAGGCAGGAAGGAATCCTTTCTTGAGCCTTTACAAGCATGATGCAGATGTTCTCTCTTTCATCATCTTCATGTCATTCCATTTTACAGATGAAGCCATTGAGGCAAGCAGAACAATGGGCCCTTCCTAAAGCCCCCAGGTCGGTAGTGGTAGAACTGAATTTGGGAACCTGATTTCTCTTCTCAGTCTGCTCTGATTCTCAGGGTACCAGGCTGTGTCCTCACTTTAAGAAGACCCATTTCGTGAAGATCAAAAAATTTCCCAAGATCCAACAGAATCTTCTCAGCTGCAGAAACTGCAGGCACTGTGATGAGGGGACTTCCCAGGGATTTTCCTCAGTCTGACTGTGACATATGGAAGAATGACAAGCAGAAGGCTGGTGGCAAGAACAGCTGCTCTTGCATAAAACACATCCTCATTCTGTGTTGGCCTTTGAAAAGAGAGTTGTGTTCTTAATTCATATCCATTTGTGGTCCACTCTGAAGTTAAGGTCTTTTTCTGCTATTCTTACAACTAGAATTTCTTTTTCTAACTTCTGTTAATCGTTTTAACTTCATTCTTCACAAAACCTGCTAGAGTGTTTAATAGGCACAGAAATAAAATCCCTTTTTCCTTCCTCTTTAGCTGACAGAAGTAAAAAATGCAAGAAAGGAGTTAAAAAGCAATTGATGGAATGGACATGGGAGGGTAGGGAAGAGGCTTCATAATCCACAAAGTGAACGAATCCACCCTTTATGGAGAGTTGACAGCAAGGTCTCATTTATTAGGCCACCACCCTTGTTTAGCAGCAAGCAGGCTGGTGGCGCAGCATGGGGGGTCTATTTTATGGGGATCGTGTTATTGCACTCAGAGCTGTAGCTGACTTCACACCAAATAAACATGTCAGCCATTTCTCAAGTCACCTTTACCAGGTGTGGTGTGGAGGCACCACGCAAGGATCCATGGGGCTACTGCACCCTTTCCCCATCTTCACTTAGAAATGGCTCTTGAAGTCCAAGTGTCCATGCTAACAGACCTCTCTCTTTTCCTACCCCCTTCCCCAAACCATCTGTCTTGTCTGTCCAAGAGCTCACAAATTGGGCCTGCATTGCCATCTGAGTGCAGGGCAAGCCACCAACCTTCAGAGAAACTTCTGGATAGTAAAGAAATCATAACAGCAGGAAAGCAAATATACAAGTAAATACAAATTTTATATTATATAAAATGTATATATCCATCCAAAGTTAGGATGGGCACTTGCGTTTTTTACTCTCTTTTTCTAGCTTATTTTAAAAATATGGCTTTTATTATTTTTCACAAAGCAGCATTAACTGCTCCAGACTTAATCCCAGGTTAGCTTAACCACAAGCATAATTCCGAGCCTCATCACTCAGCCACCTGTTTGGGTAAACTTGGGTAACACTGACTCACTCTTACGTTTTAAAAGGAGGCAAGCACGATAAAAAGAAACCTGCTACCAAAAATCAAACAAAAACCCCAGAATCCACTGGAAAGCCAACTTTGAGTGGTGTTTTACCCACGGTATACAAGTCCTCTCCCGATTGTTCCTCTCTGGGCACTGATGTGCTCATCTGGGGATGTCTGTAGCTGGGCTGTGGTCCCGTAGAAGATTCATGTGGATTCTAATGCCATCACTCGTCACCACTGTGACCTCAGGCAAGTCACAGGGACCTCAGTCCTTCAAGTGTAAAATGGGATTAATACTTGCCTTCACACAGAAAATAGAATGTGCTTTGGAAACGATTATGGTGTAGAACAATGGCAAACAGTTCTTTTTGTGATAAAATCAAAAGCAAGAGGAGTATGAGTTTCATCCAACAAAATCCGGGACACCTGGTTCTGGACCCACTTCTGGAGATAGCGGTGAGGCCACTGAGAGACAGGCCTGGGTGTTGGTGGGCGAAGGTGCCATCTTGGGATGGAGGAAAGTGATGCATTGCGGGAAGGCCCGCAGCTTGCCCACCGTCCAGAGAGCCGGCTTGAACCACACTCTTTAGAAAGTACTGCATGTACACCCTCAACAAAAAGAACTCAGGACACCTGGGCTTCCTCTGGGACTTTTCCCAGGGCTAATCCTGCCTTAGAATGTTGCTGAGGAATTTACGTTCCTCGTTATGAGGGAAATCAGAAGTGCAGTTGAGACAATTTTAACTCTATTCCGGAGGAAAAACGACAGTTCTGGTTTGGACTATTTTATTCCCACCCCTCCTTCAGGCTTTACCTCAAGTACCTCAAGGGAAACTGGGCTGGAAGCTGGTATCTTTGCAGGTCTATTAAATGGTCTTTTTGTGTTTTGCTTCTCAAGTTTCTGAGTCTGTAGCTTGTAAAATACAACTTGCAAAGCGCTGCTTTGGTTAGAAGTACCGTTGAAACTCATTCCCTCCTCCTCCTCCTCTGAGAACCAGGGAGAGGTGCGGGCATCCGTGTGGAGAAGGCCCTCATGCTCACAAACGTGTCTGGCCTGGGTGAGGGTGACTCGTGCCGGCCAACAAGTGAACCTGAAATGCCGGGCTGTCACTGCAGGGTAACAGACAGGGGCTGAGAAATGGAGAGAGGAAAGAGGCAGGCAAGTGTTCTCACTGTGGACGGCGAGGGGAGAGTGGAAGGATGTGGTCATGGGGAGAGAGGAAAGAAAGATGAATGGGGCTTGAGTCAGTCAGAGGCTAAAGCAAACAGGAAGGTTTTAAAGTGAGATGTGAGGAGAGGAAGTGGTTCTGAGTGAGGGGGAGGCAGTTCCAGAGGTCTGTCTTGGAAAAGAGCTACTCTTCATTTTTTTGGATAGTCTTCCTCTTGTGAATATTTCTTGGCGATACTGAAAGATGGGTGAACCAATTATTCATTATTTTTTAAAATCACAACTGGCTCCACCTTTCCCTAGAACTTGAACCAAAAAGGGATTGAGACTTCAGGTTTGAAAACATTCAGTGGATTCATTTGTGTTAAACTGCACTGCTGCCTGCTGCTCTCAGCAAACCCTCAGGGCCACCCAGATGAAGAGAGCAGGCGATGGGTGTTGGGGGCTGGCGCGCCCCTGTTCAGTTGGCGTAGTTTCTCTAATACCACGTCCACTGTGCCTCAGTGGGCCAAGCACCATGATCCCTGGAGAGCTCAGCGTCTTTCTAAATCTAAATTTCCAGATGTGGAATCACAATTGGCTAACTCCCCACCCAGCAAGAAGGGCTGTGTGGGATGGAGGGAAGAGGGATGGAGTTAGGGGCTGGGGGCAGGGAGAGTAAGCTCACATTCCCACGGAAAGCATAAAGACACAGATCCACCCAAAGAAAGGGCAGCCTTCAATAGAAGAAAGTGTCCTGCCCCCTATGAGCTGATTTTAGGACAGTTCTAGAAGCCAACAAAACAAAACAAAAACCCTTCACTTAAAGGGCTTAAAAACAACAAATCCTTCCAGTTCCTTGGGGAAGTCCCCTCCCAAGACAATGTATCAGAAATTGTTCTGTCCCTATGGTGAAAGAAAATATAATCCTCTGGGTGTCAAGAACTAAGAGGCCTTGCTTTTGTTTCTTGGTCCATGACTTTGGGGACTGAACCTTCCCAGGCTGTATTTTTCCATATATAAGATGGGAATAGCAAGCTCTGTTCCCACCTCAGAAGATATTTCTCACATGGTTTGAACTTGCTTGAAAATCTAGATATACATACAGGAGAATATTATTCACAAGAGCAGAATTTCTCACAGAACAATAACATCTAGGTGGTTGTTTGGTATCTCGGGTCTAAAACTGAACTCAGGCATGAACAAGCTTCATGCTGGGTCACTTTTTGTTACTGAACTAGAAAATAAATGATTTAAATGAAAACCCATATGCTGTGTCCACATTTTCTATCATGAGGTCTCAATTCTCTTCCACATTGCAATATAATTTCAAACCTTGATATAGTGAACACAGTTCAGATGCTTATATTATTTTTCACAGCTTTGTTGAGATCGAATACACTATATATTATATATATAATATTATGAAATATAATATGATATATTATTTTTTTTACTCTAAAACTGCACTATCAAATACAGGAGTCACTAATCTCATATAGCTATGGCTACAAAATTTTAAATTTAAATTAGCAATAATTTAGTACAAGTAAAAAATCCTGTTCCTCAGTCATACTAACCACATTTCAAGTGCTCCACAGCTGTATGTGGCTAGTGGCTATGGATTAGACAGTACAAATATAGACTATTTCCTTTATTATAGAAAGTTCTCTTGGGCAACACTGTCTAAAGTAATTCACACTCATTACAAAAATTTGGAAAATACATAAAATCAGGGAAAAGATAAACATTTTTTAATTCCTGCATCCCTTGCCCCAATGGAAACCACTACTAATATTTTGGCAGATTCTTTACGTCTTTTTTTCTGCACATCTGTTTTGTTTTGTTTTGTTTACATGACATGGTTGTGATCTAATGACTGTGCAATGCTCTACTCTGTCTTTTTAGCTTTAAAACATAAGCATAATTCTGTTTTATTTCCTACTTCTCAGAAACATTTTCAGTAGCTGCAAAATATTTCATCCAGTAGAGGTCCCGTTGCCTGATCATTAGGCATGTAAAGGGCACAGGTTTGAGCTTTTTTTTGAGTAAAATAATGATAAAATGTAAAATCTGATAGCATTTTTGAGTTTAAAAAAAGGCCAGAGAAATTACTTCACTCTATGGTAGTTTCTAATAATTGTATTTTGCTAGGAACATACACAAAATCCAGAAACAGCTGGCTGATAGCCAGGAATAATCCACCTGAAGCTGTGGCAACTTCCTCTCCCTTCCTGAGCTCCTACACATTGGAGGCCACCCATGTGTCGTCAGAACACCCATCTCCCAGTACTTCAGGGCTGCGCTCAGCAGATGCTAAGGGCAACATGCTGGGGAAGGAGGATAATCATCATGAAATGACACATTTCATTGCCACAAGCTAAAGCAGGATTATGCTCTCAGAGGACTTCTTTCTGCAGTGTATCATGGGCGATGTGAGTAGCTGATGTTACCTGAAATGGACCCACACAGCACCTGGCACACTCTCTCCAGCAAGCTTCCAGAACCTTCACTCTGCTGGTTCTCCTTCTGCACTGACTGCTCCTTCTCCATCCCCTTTGCTGGATCCTCTGTGCTTCCTGAGCTCTGAGGGTCCAGAGCCCCAGGCTCTGCTTTTGGACCTCGCTCTATTTGCATTCTCTCTGCAGGTGATCTCAACCAGCCTCCTGGTTTTAACAAGAATGAGGACCCCCAGATTTCCCTCTGCTCCTGACCTCTCTGTGAACTCCAGCCTCTTACACCCACCGGAACAGCTCCTCTAGGCATCTCAAAATTAAAATGTAATTTTACCCATTCTCCCCATCAAACAAACAAACCTGGGGGATGATGACAAATTTTCAAAACCCTGGGGTCCTCCTTGTACTCTTCTTTCTTAAACACCTAGGTCTTCATTAAATCCCATTAATTTCTACCTCCTCCACCTCCGCCACCCCAGCCTAGCCACCATCCTCTAACCGATCTCTGCTTCCACACATGCCCCACAGGGCCTCATCTCCATATTTCCTTTCCACCAAACTGTTCCACCTGTCTCACCCTCCCCGGCGTGTTTGGAAATATGGAGAAGCATTTGAAATTGTCACAATAACGCTTGTCACATTTACTGTCTGGGGAGTCAGTATCCTAAATGCTCAGGACAATTCCTTACAGCTAAGTATTATCCCACCCAAAATGCCAACAGCGTCCACTGAGCAGCACTGAACTGCAATGATCCTTTTAAAACTAAAGTCAGATTTTGTTTTGCCCTGTTCAAAACCTCCCATTGCTCCCACCCAACTCAGAATAAAATTCCAATTCCTTACCTTGAGCAGGGAGACCTCGGGTCCATCCTCACCTCCCCACCCCCCGCTCCCTGTCCCAGTCACTGTGTTCCACCCCACATTGGCTCTTGCTGTCCCTGATCTGGATTCTCACACCGGCTGCTCCATCCGTGGGCCCCCTCCCTCCTGCTCTCCAGTCTCTGCTCAAATGTCACCTCCTCAGAAGGCCTCTCCGACCATCAACACCTGTGACAGACCCCTCGCAGCAGCTGTTGGCGCTAGTCCCCTCGTTTATTTACCTCTTTATTTCTGATCTGTCCCTGCCATGACTCCATGTGATTCCAGGATGTCAGGAACTCTGTTCAGGCATGTTCTTTTTTTTTTTTTCCCTGCCGTCTCCTGTGAATCTAACTTAGAACCTGGTGGAGAGAAATCAGGACAATAATGAGCAACCTTAGGAAGCTCTACCCACAGGCCAGGCTCTGTTCTGAGCACTCCACATTCTTCAACTGTACCAGCTTCCTATTCCTGCTGTAACAAATTACTGTAAACTAAGTGGCTTAAAACCACACAAATTTATTATCTTATACTTCTGGTGCACAGACGTTCAAAATGGGTCTTGTTGAACTAAAATCAGCAAGGCAGTGTTCCTGCTGGAGGCTCCAGGAACGAATCTGTTCCTTGCCTTTCCCAGCTTCTGGAAGCCGCCTGCATCCCATGACTGCGGCCCCTTCCTGGCTTCTGGCTCCCCTGCTCCCTCTCATATACAAGGACTCTTGTGCTCACACCGGGCCCACTCCGATAAACCAGGGTGATCTTCCTTTCTGCAAATCCCTAACTTAATCACGTCTGCAAAGCCTCTTTGTAGTGTAAAGTAATGCAGTTCCTGGGATTCAGGTGTGGACACCCTGCGGGGCCGTTACCCTCTGTACCACATTAACCCACTAGGGACTGTTTTTACTCACAACACTTCTGGGTTTCCTCAACCAACAACCAATTCTCCAATTCTCTGGACATCCACTGAGTGTCCGACAATTCAATCAGTCCTGACACTGTCTACCCGATGGCATCAAATCCCACAAGCCAGTCCCACCAGACTGCCCCCACTTCAGATGCCCATTGTCCCAGGTTGTCACTGGTACTTGTGACTGACCAGCTATAAATTTAGGGGATTCCCTCCTCAGGTTCGATAATTTGCTGGGACATTTCAGAACTCAGGAAAGCACTTTATTTAGTATTACCAGTTTACTATAAAGGACACAACTCAGGACCAGTCGAATGGAGAAGATATGTAGGGCAAGGTATGGGGGAGGGGGCACAGAGCTTCCACGTTCTCTCTGCAGCGTGATGCATTCACCACATCAGAAACTCTGCATACCTGATGATTTAGGGGGTTTTATGGCAGTTTCATTACATAGGTATAATTCACTAAATCACTGGTGATTCACTCCATCTCCAGCCCCTCTCCCTGCCTGGAAGTCACAGAGTAAGACTGAAAGTCCCAGGTTTATAATCAAGGCTTGGTCTTTCTGGTGACCAGCCCTTATCCTGAAGCCACCCAGAGGCCCACCAAGAGTCACTTCATCTGAACACAAGATGCTCCTATCGCCCAGGAAATGTCAAGGGATTTAAGAGCTCTGTATCAGGAGCTGGGGCAAAAACCAAATACATATTTATTACACCCCACTCACTATCCCTCCCAGCAACTTTATGCAGTAGATATCAATATTGCCCCTATTTTACAGATGAGAAAATTGAGGCACAGAGGGTTAAGTTATTGTTCAAGTTCACAGAACTAGTAAGTGGCACAGCCTGCCTTCTAACCACCAGGCCACAGGACCAGCAGTTCCATGAATAGTATTGAAACTGATTATTCTTTATTCTTTCCACTTTTGCTGTCATGAATGAGACTCATTCCCAGACCCAACTTGGAAGGGCTCTGTACCATCAGATAGCAACCTGGACGAGATTATTGAATGGCTGCTTTGAATGGAGTTGTTTTGGAAACTTGAAGCCAGTTGTTACCATATTTAGCTCTCCCCTAGCTCCCCCACCTCCCCATGCTAACAGGGACACACAGGAGGCCTGTCACAGCCAGCCATCACTAATCAAGGAATTTCCAGGGTGGGTGAGCAGGAAGGAGAGGATCTTTGGAGAACACAAAGGTCTTTATAGGGATCCCCTATGCCTGGAATCTTCTTCCTCATCTAGCTGGTGCAAGAGAATTCACTCTAAAAGTCACCTCTTCTGGGAGTCCCTGCTGACCTCTGAACATAGCACTTTCTCTCCTGTGCCAGCACTGGGCTTTGAGCACACCTGCATCATAGCATCCATCACAATGTACCAATTTTTTACTACCCACCCTTCCCCTACTAGCTAGAGCATTCCTTGAGGGCAGTCTGAGGGTTGCAGGACAGTAAGTTCCCAAGGTATGGTCCCAGGAGCCCTTAGCAGACATCTCTGGCCACAGTCTGGC
Organism: Manis pentadactyla; assembly: GCF_030020395.1. Classification (NCBI taxonomy): domain Eukaryota; kingdom Metazoa; phylum Chordata; class Mammalia; order Pholidota; family Manidae; genus Manis; species Manis pentadactyla. The sequence continues at coordinate 169,406,150 of NC_080021.1, read as the reverse complement.
TGCTGTCTACAAAGCCAGTGTCAGGAACAGCCTCTGATATCGATGCTGAACCCTTGACTCAGAGAATGGACCCAGAAAGGACCACATCCCTCCATGCAATCAAACATTCAAAGGCCTCATGAGCACTGAGTCCTGAAGGAAAAGGCAGGCATGTTGCAGGAGGCAGGAAAGGGCATGGCCAGGACAGGCTACAGGGGCTCAGACCCAACGCCAAGCCCCTATCCCCTTGCCAAAGGCCAGCTTAGCCCTGGAACTAAAATGAGAGTGCTAACAGTGGCAACAAAATGGAATGCATCAGTGACACAAGAGGCAAAATGCCTAGGGGAAGAGATATCCATCCAGATTTACACTCACTGTGGACCCAAAAATCTTCCGGTGGAATAATTTTGAAACTGGGCCTTAAAACTCATCACTCTCAAAAGCTCATGAAATGAAGAACAGTCAGCTCTCAAGTGAGACAAGCCAGCATCCTGAAGTCCTCTGCAGGTGCCAGATGGACATCAAGAACTCTGTCTGGTCCAACAGCACAACATCTGGGGATTCAGCCTTCAGGACAAGCAGCAGCCGCTGTCATCATTGATGGGAAGGGACCACAGTCCAGAGGCAGACGGACCCTCAGGTCGCTTTCTGGAGAGGCAAAGGAGCATGAGGGGGAGAGGGGAGGCAATCATTCCTTTACTTATATCTGAGCCATGCACCCTACAAAGTTATTTCCATCCCCACATCCTCAAGACAAGCCTACAACAAGGACAGGAAACTGAGGCTCTGACAGGTGCCATGACTTGCGCAAAGGCACAGAGTGGCAGAGCAGAGATGGGAGGTCTTACTTGCCCCCTACCCCACTCCCAGGCCACTCCCTGGTCATTATGCTCGCCCACACCAGCAGCTCTCATACAGTGCTATCGTGAGGTGGAAGAAGATGGGAGAAGGTCAGAAGGTGCTGGCTCCCTGAGGTAGGGTAGGTGGGTGACCTTGGGCAGCTCCTGCGAGTCTATGGCTTCAGGCTCCTCATCTGTCTAGCGTGGAGCTGCCTGGAGATCTCCAAGAGGTTGCTCAGCTCTGACACACCATGATCTTCAGAACTTACACCAACTGGTGAAGATTTGTCCAACTACAACCTGGAAGAATTATTCCTGTGGATATGAACTCAGAAAGTTAAAACTTTGAAAATGTTGCCATTTCAGTAACAATGTGTGCATAGACTATTCTTGGCTGGGGAGGGCGATATTTGGGAAGAGTGCAAGTCTATCTGTCAGCAGTGGGCTTAAGGCGGCTGAATAGTGTGCTGGGTGATGGGAGGAGGGAATATGGAAAGGCTCACAGTCTGTTTGAAAAGAAAAAGGGTTTTAATGGGACATGCTCACTCACTCTGGATTTTAATGACCTCTCAAAATGTAACTCAGGGGAAGGGGAGTCAAGGAAGAGGACTTGAGTGAACAGAGAGGAGGAAAGAGAAAAGTGACAAAAACAGAACAAATTCAGCCCAGGGGTCACTGAGCACGTCAGCTATAGGGCAGAGTCTACAAGTGAGCTGGCCTCTGGGTAAGGAGGCCCATAGTTGATCTTAAGAATATTTTAACTCCAGAAATTAGGTTTGAAAAGCAAACATTTCATTTTTAAAATTGGAAAGCTGATACATTTAATGCAGGTCAGTCAGTTAACCTCTGTAGGCCTCAGTTTCCTTATTTCTGGTGTGAAGAAAAGCTCTTTACTTCACAGGATTTTATTATGAGAAAAAGTGAGACAGCACAGATGTACAACCCGGCAGTGCCTTTCTCCTGGAAGTGCTGTCACTCATTTGGTGACAGGAAACAGCCCCAGGAGCCCTAGCCTCACGGCGGCAGCAGCCAAGGATGGCCAGACTGGGCCCGGCCAGCCTTCCCCAGAGGCGGCCCATGGTGACACGCTAGAGAAACTAACAGGACTCTGGGCCTGGGACCAAGGAGATCTCCTCGCAGCCTGTCTTCCTGCCTCTGCTGGCCCCTTTGGACTGAGACCGGCAATTCAGAGGGATAGACAGGCTCCAACAGAACATGGGGCCTCCCACTACCCCAGGACAGAGGGCGCTCATGTCAGTGTTAGTTAGAAGACAAAAGCAGCGTGACAGCACTTGTACCCCAAGACGAGGGGGATAGTGTAGTGGCTAAGAACCCTGGCTTCACAGTGCTGGGATTGGATTTCAGATCTGTCATGCATACTCAAATGGCATAATAAGGAGAGTTTAATAAAGAGATTTTTTTTTTAACCACAGTGTGGGTTGGGTTTAGGAAAAACCAGAAAGGATGGGTGGTGCCTAAGAGCTGTTTCCACCATAGGACCCCAGAGGTCAAGGTGGGGGCTGGCAAGCAGAACCCCAGAAGACAGTTCCCTGGAGAAGGGGAAGCCATAGCGAGCCCACCAGGCCGAGGAGAACAGAGGGATGAGAGTGCAGACAGCAAGGGTGGTACAGACTGGGCCCCTCCTGGGACAGGGTGCAAACCAAGGCCTGGGGCCTGCTGTGGACACACACTGTCCCTGAACTATCTGTCGATAAGGAAACTTAGGTCAGAGGGGCTAAGGGATGTAAATAATCAGAGACACAGACAAGACCAGAACTGAGCATGTCTGTCCCTCAGTCTGGTGTTGTGGCCTAAATGCACCCTTGAAATCATTGCTAATACTTTATCCACAGCACTTACCATGTGCCAGGCATGGTTCTAAGTACCTTGCACATAATAATCATTTAAATTCTTGCAGCAATTCCATTAGATGGGTGCTATTATTACCCCCACTTTACAGAAGAGGAAACTGAAGCAGAGAGAGGTATAGTCACTTGCCGAAGGGCACACTGGTTAATAAGTGGCAGAGTTCTGAGCCCTGAGAATTTCACCCCAAATCTGTGTTCTGAACACTAAGGGAAAACTGTCAGAGGGGGACCCTTGAAGAAACTGAGGGGACTGTCACTATTACTGAGGCAGCACGAGTCCATGAGGTAACTACTCATTTGCTGAACTGTGGCTTTGCTGGGCACTCTCCAAGGCAGGCTGCTCCAAGGTGACCTCCCAGCCTCCCTTCCCCAGGCAGCTCTCTCCTAGGTAAGCCTGGGGCAGCCCTTACCTCTCCTAGGTAAGGCGGAGGCAGGGAGCAGCCCATAAGGGCTCTGGGACCCACAGCAGCCCGCCAGCCTGCACCTTTTCTGGCCAGTCCAGCTGCCATGTGGAATGTCGTCTGTATACAATGAGAGCTCCACACATTCTCGACCAGTTCAATCATCACGCACTGTTTCCTGGGAACACGCGAGACCCCTTAATTGTGCTCCCAAGGAGGCTCATAGGACAGGGTGGTGAATTCTTGGACAGGAGGCAGCTCAAGCTCAGCAGCCAGTGTCAAAACTAGATTAATCGATGGGTGCCTTGCCTGACTCATAAGAGGTTGTCTTGGACACAAGCACAGACTCAAAACTCGGCTTCTCACGCAGGCACCCTCCATGTGTCCTTAACGCCCAGTGTGACTTTATTAGGAGGCGAAGCCTTGGGAGATATTAGGATTACACCATGTCAGGAGGATGGGGCCTCAAGAGAGCTGGCTCTTTGTGCCCCGCCGCTGAGGATACAATGAGAAAGCAAGAGTCTGCAACCTGGAAGAAGACCTCACCTGAACCTGAGCATGCTGGTGCCCTGAACTTGGACTTCCTGCCTCCAGAATTGTGAGAAATGAATTTCTGCTGTTTATAAGCCATCCAGTTTATGGTATTTTTGTTACAGCAGCCCGCCCTAAGACACCCTCCCCTCTACCAAGCAGAGTCTGAGCTGGAGATCATAAACTTGCAAGTCATCAATCTTAAAAACAGGAACTAAATACATTGAAGTTGGTGAGCTCATCAGGAAAGCTATTAACGATAAAAAAAAAAAAGTCAACCAAGGATATGCTCTTTAGAGTCCATGCTTGAGAGGTACAGTCACTGACCTAAGGGCACACTGGCCAAGGAGACTGGGAAGAAATGATCAGAGCAATGGAAAAAAGAAGCAGGTAAGATGCCCAGGAAAGGACTGAAGGTGCTGATTCCCAAAACAGGTGGTTTCTTGTGTCAAATGCCAAGGTCACATGGAAGAAGACAGAAATAAAGTACATTTTGAGGATCTGTGTCAGATCTTTGCCAGAATGGCATCAGCAGAATGGCGAAGGAGAAGGGTCCTCCTGCAGGAAGCTCTTAGACTCTAAAGTGACTGGGTCTCTGGGGACGATTCTACTTGTTTAGGTCTGGATAGAAGGAAAGGTGACCACTCTTCTAACACCTTTAAATACTCCTTTAAAACCCTCAACTCCCTATGCTCAGGACCCCATTTTATTCCTCAGTTGGTTTTTTCAGCATTCATTAATTATTTGGAGCCTTCTGAAAATATTTCTCTTCCTAAAACATTCTTCACCACCTGCCTCACCAACTCATTGGGAAGACAGAAAACTCATGCACATCAGATACAGGAATAGCTGAGTTCAAATCCGCACTGTGCTGCTCAATAGCCGGATGTCTGTGGGTGGCCCCCTAGCCAGTGTGCACACAAGCTAAAAGACCTTTGCTGCAGTGCTAATTTGAAGAATGAACAAGATAGCCACTGGGTGGGGACAAAACAGCCTGTGGCTTAGAACCACGGCCTCACTCCTGACAGGCTCAAGAAACTGTCTTCCTTTAGCTCATGTCTCTTTAGGCCCTGAGAGTGTGTGAACCGCAGGAAGGTGAGCTGGGTTTATCTAATCTTTTCTCAGAGATGATTTTATGGAGGTGAAGGATGAGAGAACACCAAGTTGATGGGCACTTGTGGAGTTTGGAAGGAGTCACAAAAAAACAAGTGTTTCTGGCAGCTTTCGCTCAGGCCTGCAGCTGCTGTGGCCAGCCAACAACAGGGTGACCAGGATCTGCTCTCCGTTAGCCTCTGGAGGAGGGGCAGCAAGCATCCCACCGCCCTCCCATCACACGTCCCCTGGCTTTGCCATCTCAGTGCACCCCAGCCAGACTGCCAAAGGCCAGCATCTGTACCTTGCCCAGAGTTCCCTGTGGTTCCTGTGCTCCTAAACCACGACCTGCTTTGCCCCACCCAAGGGGTATGTGGTACTGCCTGAAGACATTGTTGATCATCACACCTGGTGTGGTGTGGGTTGTTAGTGGCATCCAGTAGGGAGAGGCCAGGGATGCTGCCAACCCTCCTATAATCCTCAGGACAGCCCCCACAACAAGAAATGATCAGGTTCAAACTTTCAGTGGTGCCAAGGCTGGGAAACCTTCCTGGGCAGAGATCCGGTTGCCCACTGCGGCCACGACCTTGATGACCCCCTTTGGTGACCTTTTTCCCGTCCCTCCCTCCCTTCCCCACTCCTCCACTGGGACCTCCTGGAATCCTCCCCCAGGGAGCCATCTGCACTCAAATCACTGTCTTGGGGTGTGCTTCTGGGATCCCCTGAACAAGACACGCCTCAAGCTGTTTCCAATCTGGTTAAGCACGTGGAATCTATCTCCTATCTCCCCACTAGAAAAAGCACTCTCCACCACGAAGAAAAAAAGAAAAAAATGCTTTTAACATATATATACAGAAAAGGCAGAAAGTCCAAATGAATCTGACACAAATGGTGACCTCTTAGGACACGCTACAGAGAGCACTAAGATGAGCACAGCCTGGACTGGGGGAGAGCCTGCCCCAGCTTGTGTCCATGAGGAGGCAGGTGTGAAGGAGGCTCACACGAGTGGGCAGATGTGCAGCAAGGAGGAGAAGGGGCTTCCTGGAAAGAGAAAGCACCCCTGCGGGCACTCCCCAGATTCCAACCCCAGGCCGCGACATCCTGGGTTTCTCTCTGTTCCACAGCCAAGCCTGCATGGCGCCCCGGAAACTGTAAACCAACCGTGGGGCATTACAGGGAGTGCATGGGGCCCAGCATGTCCCCCTCCCATGCACTTCCTCTTCGTGGGGGGAGCAGAATGGTTGCGAATGTCTCCTAGGTGAAGGGAAATCTTTGCTGGTGTCACGGCCAGGGGATTATATCTGCCTACAGTTACAGGATGTATCACTTGCAGAGAATTCCTTCCACAACATACTCAAAGCACACAAAAAAAGTATTAAATAGCTAGCTGAACTTCATCTATATTTTTCATTGGTTTTTTTCCTCTCTGTGGTTCTTCACCAAAGTCCACTTTGACATGCCATTAAAAGAAAACCCCGTGTATATGAGCAATGGACTTAAAAAAAAACCCTGTACTGAACAGCTCAACATACACAATTTGGAAGGAGTAACCAGACCCTCTGCTCTGGCAGGATGTAAACTGGGCTGGGGAGGGACATTGTTTTTCTTTTGGCCATTCTGCCAAGTTAAAAAGGAAGTAGGAGATTAGGACAAAATATTTCAATCAAAAATGAATCCTTCAATGCAAGTTGCTTGATCCCCTTTGCCACCACCCTCTGCCTCCCTTCCCCCTTACTGGAAGCATATTTCCCTTTGAAAAGAAGTAGTGTATCGTTGCTGAATAGAAGGGGTACAGCCCACTGGGGAGACACATCGATCTCATCATTTTAAGAGTGGGAGATAAATGACCTAAGGCCTCTTCCTGATCAAATGCTGTTTCTGCACATTCTCAGGATAAATGGCCCCGTTTTCCCTGGTGAGCAGTGAGTGTTCTCCCTATTGCTGAGTTTGCCTTCACTAGCCATGCCTCCCAGCTTTGGGAACAAGGGTAAAGGAACTAAGATGGACCTATCTCAGTGATGCCGGGGCATCACTGGGTTCTTTGAAACTCAAGAAAGACCCTGACTCTTCCAAATGGCGAACTAATAGAGCAGCCCCACATTAATATGCAGCACTGTGGTTTCTTGGAATATCCCTTAAATTCACTGCAAGAGATGTACAGATAGCTTAGGTTCCTGAAAGTGGTATTGTAGAAAATGTTCTCCAAGAAAGAACTAAGGAACAGAGCCATATCTGATATCTAAAGATCCCCTCTCTCACTGCATCCTGCTACTCTCTCCTCAAAATCATTCCAGTTTTGAAGTGGCTCAAGTAAATGTAGCCCTCTTGGCACTGAGCCTATTTAATACATGCTTGAAAGAAAAAAGCAAAACAAATAATGTGGTGGGATGTTCTGACACCAGGTCCTACTTGTTAGAAAAAGGCTCATGAATTTATGGAGGAAAAAAATCAGCAAGAACATGATTTTGGAAGAGCTCAAGCACACAGGCCAATCAAGAGTGACTGTATCAAATAAGCTGTCAGCTTTGTAACTGGCTGGGTTCCACATATTTCAGTGCTCATCTCCATGATTCTGTGGTCTTGCTAAACCAATGTATCTATTGCTCATCAACACCTAAATAAATGTTGATAATATGGCCCACCAACATGAATCACATAATCATAATAAATAAAGAACAGAATCATCCAAGATATGAAAACATAAGTGTACATTGATGGCATTAATAACAGCACAGAAATACATCATAATGGTTTTGTTCTCCAGAGGCAAGAATGAGTTGTATTACACAATGGATTTAACAATAAACATTTGCAAATAATATACATTTTGATATGAACAATTAGATAGAACCCATATGTTTCCTGATTTTTTTCCCCAACCTCTCTGGCTTCACCATCTTGTGACCTCATATATTTCAACACTGATGCTGTATCAGAGATGACTTGAGCTTATCACACTTCCTTGGCCTAACACCCACCCAACATCTGTGCAAGTAGCCTGCAAGCCTGACATACCCCTCGCAAGCACTAAATATTTTAGAAGGGGGTTTTAAAACTGGAAAACAGCATCATCACCAAATGACCCTTGATAAACCCAAAATTGGGCATTACCAGTGCAAGCCTCCTCCAGGGTCCACTTTGCTCACCTACACCACATCCTCAGCAGAAAGCGACTGCTCAGTTTTACCTGGTTCATGTGTGTGTGTATGTTCCTTCTGCTTGATCTTCGAGGACCTATTAGAAATGATAACAGAGAGCTCCTACCCCTCAGAGCCTCTGTTGTTCTGAGATACAAACCCCAGCACCAGCCTCATTCCAGGCCAACAACAGGTTTTCTTGGCATTTGTGAATGCCCACCTGCTTGGCTCCTGATGGCACTCATTCAAAACATTTGTACTGGACGTGACTGTGTTCCAGGAACTGAGCCAGATGTTTTGCCCCCACCTTTTCATCTAACCCTCAGAATACTTCACTCTGAGGATCATAATTCACTTTACTTTTGCAGAAGGAAGCTGAGGTTCAGAAAACTCAAGTAACTTGCCCAAGATCCCTGGAGAACCAAGAGCCTTCAGTTCCTCCGCATCTTTGCTGGAGCTGGCCCTGCCCAGGAGCCCTTCCCCGTTGGTGCCACGCCACCTGGCCTACAGGGGCTGTCGCTCTTCCTTCAGGCCAGAAGCCTCATGCTCCTCACAAGGGCTGTCTCTTTCTTACCTCATCCCCAGTCACCTTGTCCTCACTCCTACCTGCCTGGCTGGGGCAGCCTCTCTATCTAATCTGGCTGCCTCCCTGACTACACATCCATGCCTCTGATCCGCTGTTGCCCCTGCACAGCCAGCTCACTGTGGCACGGACACTGCTCGGACCCCTCCGTGCTCCACCATGAAGTAGCTGTGTGAGTCTGGGAAAGTCATTAAAACTTTTTGACAGTTTCTTCACATTTATAGTAGATGTCATAATCCCAGCTCTCTCTCTGGAAGATAACACAAGTGACAATTAAATGAGACTCAGAAAGTGGACTTCTGGGGGTATAATCCCCATGCCAGATTTTGTCTCCAAAATGGCCCTGAAATGTAAAATTTTAATCCAAATTTGCTCAAAATGTGGTATTTCTGGATCTGAATCCTATGTCGAATTTTTTCCTTCAAAATTTCCCCGTTGGTCCACAAAGAATGGAAGTAGGTCAAACAACTTTTCCTCCAAAACCTGAGTTCACAGTTTGTGTTTCAAAAGGTGTGGCCAAAAATTTTACTCGGTGTTAAACTCTGCATTTCTCATTGAAAAGCCACCAATAAGGAAATTTCAATAAAGAATCTTATTTTTAATACCTAAAGATCACCTTTAATTAAATCCAATCTTAATTTTTTGAGATTAAGCCATATTCTCTGGAGTAGCCAAAAAGAAAAAAAATTAAGTTTTGGAAGCATATATATTGTTGAGAATCCTGGTATCCAGACTGGTTCAGGTGAAAATAAATACGCAAAAGCCTTCAATGCCTCCCCTTTGCCAGGCAAGAAAAATCTCAGCTCCTCAGCCCCACTTCCCAGTCCACTTCCAGCCTTATAATTCGGTTCCCAACAGAAGTGCCTTTTCTCCTACATGATCTATTTGTTCTAGCCACTCTGGACTATTTGCTCTCTTCTTTAAAAGCTCCTTCATTTTCTTTCCTCTGCATTTTCCTTCAGACCTCCCCCACCCAGAAAGCTTCCTCTGCTCCTTCTGACCTATGACCAAACCATCTTGTTCAAACCTCCACTCCTGCCACGAAGCCTGCCTGACCACCCAGTCTGAACAGATTTCTCCTGCCCTGAGCACCTCTGGCAAGCAGTAAGCTCTTGCTCTTACCCACCACGAGCTGCCTTCTGATACGTCCCCTTGTGGCATCTTGAACTATCAATAAACATCCTTCCTTTTCATATTTTAACATTTGGTGCTCCCTTCTGCCTGTATACTCCAGAGCTAGCTGATAAAGCACTTTACATACAGTAGCCACTCATTAAAAACTCTATACTTAAATTTGACCCACATGCTTACAAACTACTCTGATCAAAAGAAATACTTATCATGCATAAAGCAATGGGATTGTGGAAATCCACCCCATGAAGTGTTTTTGGTTAAAAAGGAAGGAGTATCTTTCCACAGTCTCTATGGATACCATGCATGTGAATGTGTGTTTGGGGTACAGAAGTAGAGAGGCTTGTTAATTTTAAAGCCTCATAGCATGTTTGGTTAAGACTATGACTCCATTTGTGTATTTCAGCCACGTAAAATACACCCTGGGATTCTGGACTGAGAAAAATAGCCATATAAGGAGAAAACAAGACATCCCTATAGCTGCCCTTGTTTAAAACACTCTGTGATTTAACCCTCTGCTTAGACAGATCCAAGCTCTGTACTTTACAACTGCAAACAATCAGATTCTTGGGAGGAACTCAGCATGTGACCCGCACCAGTGGGCACAAACGATCACAAACAAAACCTGACAGGTCACACACAGGGCGGCATGACCAAAGCTTTGTAACTGCCTTTCTCTCAGCGGTGGGCCGTCCCTGCCAGGACAGGAGCAGACACAGTGATAAGCTCCAGCCCAGAGACAACTCTGAGGGACTCATTAATCCTTCTTTCCTTCAAGAACAGAGGGATCTGGGGTCTGCCTCCACCTTCCAGGTGACAGTCCATCAATCTGCAGAATCCCTCCATTGGGGAGGTGGGGGAGGAAGAATGGGGCATCGGGAGAAGAAAAGAGGGGCTCCAGGAATAGCAGTCAGAGGCAGGAGCAGGCCAACTGTTGGCCTACCCCCATTCAGCGCCAGGGGCTCTGCAGTGCAGTGAGTGCCTGGCTGGGGCCTGATTACAGATCAGGGGCCCACAGAGAGCCCTGGAGGCCGTCACTTTTCACTCTTTTCATCCTGATTGCTAACAATAACAATTCTGTGAGGTAAGGTTTTCTAGATGGTAAAACTGAGGTCCTGAGAGACTCTAATGCCCCTCGCTTGTAATGCTGTGGCTGACACTGCTCACTTTCTATCCAGCCTGATCTCCTTCCTTCCAGCAATAGCATGATCCCAAAAACTACTCACACATACTGAGGAACCAGGAAGATGGCTGCCCAGCTGGAGATAATATTTCCCAGGCTCCCATGCAGTTCAGGACGACCAAGTGGCAAAGTGCCAGAGAAAGGGATATGAGTGGAAGTGATGTGTGCAAATTCCGGGTCACATCTTTTACGAGGAGTTATTACCCTTCCCATGAGCTGCAATGCCAATGAGGGAATGAAGGTGAGGACAACAAACAGAGGGAAACTGGAGGGCTTTATGGAGCAGTGGCACCTACCTGCCCTCCCACATCTGGGCTGGTCCTTGAGAGAGAAATAAACAACAGCATATGAGCCACAGTATTTTTCAGTGTCTTTGTGACAATAGTTTAGCACCTTAACCAGTGCATGTGACTTCATGCTGCTCCAGCCATGCAAAGAATCTTAGGGCCATACTAGCTTGCACTAATTTAAAAAGCAGAAGGGGAAAAAACATCATAGCCAAGTTACATAACAGTCAGCAGTATTCACGTGCCCAAATCACCCCTCTCCCTGAGGCAAGGCTAAAACGGGCCTTATCCACATGACGGAGTCCTGCACAGAAGACAGTAAAGGGCAGAGAATCCGGTTCCCTCCTTCCCATAAATGAGTGTCCTGCAGAAGGCTTGCCTTCCAAATAAATTGCTGATAGAAGGACCCTAAACCTCTTTAAGCTAGAATCAGAAATACTATTTAGACAATTGTAACTATCATCCTAAAAATGACTTATTCAAATCCTCTTCCTTCCTAATTTTTAAAATTTGCTTTATCTGAGTAGATGGGTTAAAACAGCTACGATGATTGTATATTTGACAATTTCTCCTAGAAATTCAAGTTTTGCCTTTTATTTAAGGTTATTAGGTAGGTACAAATTAGAACTGTTATATTTTTATAACAATCTTTATCCCTAATCATGTACTTTGCCCGAAATTTGGTATAAATGTAACTCTATCAACCCTTTTTTTCTCTGCCTATATATTTTAGATGAGTCTCATATAGACCACATAGGTTATTTTTTCAACCAAATTAACAATCTCTGTGTTTTAACGGACACATTTAGTCCATTTACATTTATTTAGGGTTTATTTCTACTGTCTTATTTTGGGCTTTGTAACTTACCTTGTTTTTTTGTGGCACTTGCTTTTTTTCCTGCCTTTTAATGAACTGTTCAAGTTTTCTTTATTTCTCTTTTCACCTCATTTCTATGTTTACATATATATACAACCCTTTTAAATGTTACTCTTACATTTTATTACACATACTTGATTTTCAGAAGAATAAAATAAGTCAGCATCTCCACCTACGTACCAATCTGCAGCCCTCCAATCATCTCCCACCCTTCTTACATATTATTATTTTCCAATATTTCAATTCCACATTTTTATACCCTTAAAATTTGTCAATATACTGTTATTTCCTACAGACAATGCTTGTTTAAGTTTAATATACTTTTTTGGACTTCCCTCCTTCTGTTTAGGTTCAATTTTCTTCTACTTGACATAAATCCTTTAGCAAACCTTCAGGAGAGTGTTTGGTAACTAAAAAAAAAATTTTTCATCTTTGTTGTTGAACGATAATTTTATAGGATATAGGAGTGGCAGGTATTTCTTCTTAGTCTTTGGCATTTGTTATCTTATTGACTTTTGGCCTCTGTTGTCATTGAGAAGTCTGCTGCCTATCTAATTATATTTCCTCCATAGGAAATACGTCTTTTCTCTGTGGTTTCTTTAAGAACTTTTTGGCTTCGACGTTCTGCATTTTCATGAGAGTGGACTTAAGGTTTGTATTCGCTCTTACTTATTCAGCTCATGCTTTGCCATAGCTTCCTGAATCTTAGGATCTGTATCTTTTAACTATTACAGAAAATCTTTTCCTCCTTGAATATTTCTTTTCTTTCGTCCTCTAGTCTCTTCTTTTGAAACTCACATTATTTCTTATTCTATCTTCCATGTGCTGAATTACTCTCTTTTATATTTACACCTTTGTAATACATTCTGAATTGAAATCAAATCTTTCTTTCAGTACATTAATTTTCTCTATAGCCATATCTAATCCATTAAAATGAATGACTAAAGTTATTCTAGAATTATTTCTTTTTCAATCCATATCATCTTTTACATTATATATTTATTATGCTTTCAATTCCTTACTTTATATCTGTAATCATTTTAAACATACTTATATTGTCTATACAACAGATCTAGTATCTGAAGTTATTAGGAATCTGATCCTGATGTATGTTCTATGTGTTGGTTCTCTCTCGTGGGGATTGTTTCCTAATATGTTTTGTAATTTTGGAGGGAAAACTTGTCTTCAGTGTTCTTTCTGGGGGTCCTGTGTGGCTTGGGCTGAAAGTGTAACAAAATAGTACTGTACTTGGTTCATGATTATATGGCCTCATGGCCTAGAATCACATTTCTATGTTAATACCTCATCTCAAATATTCCTAAAGCACATATATAGCATAATTAAAACCTCAAATCCATGGAAGGAATTAGGTTCTTGATTCAGAATTCTTGATTCACAATTAAGAGACATTTCTTTGTACCCAAATCTTTGGTTAAGACAAATTCCATTGTTGTCTCTCTGTGTCAGTGGCTTTTTTGGCAATGTCTGCCTTTGGCCCATCACAGAGACCAAAAAAATGTAGATCTCAGCATAGCATTCACAGTTACTTGCCTTTCCAATTCAAGTTCCCCAAACAACTAATGTAGTCTCTATGTCTTAAGACTAAATGTAGATAGCCTACCTTGGTCCTGGAATCCACCTCCAGTGCAATCAGCTCTAGACAATGGCAGGGTCTCATAGCACCTAAGGAACTTCCTTTTGGGCTATTTTTGAAGAGAGAACTTCTCTAGCAAGAAGTCCTAGAGGAAGAGAGGAAATAATTGTTGGAGGAAACATCTCTGTAACCAATAACTTTTCTCCAACACTTCTCTTGTGTAAACTCTGCCCTTGGTGATTGTGTAGCCTCTACTGGGGGCATAAACCTATTAAGAGTCTGAGCTGTTGAAACTAGGAAGGGTGTTTATAGCATCTCTCAGGAAAGATCTAGGTGAGCATGTGGATTTTGTTTTTAACTCAGATTAAATTTGGAAGTTACTCTTCCACACAGCACCTAGCCCAGTGCCTGACATAGTCAGGTAGATATTCAAAAAATATTTGCTGGAACAAAATATCAAACACTTCATCCACCCTGCATTAAAGAGATAACACAGTACACAGAGGCAGTGGGCAGAAAGTATTCAAAGAGAGACAGAAAGCTCCAAGGCCATGCCGAGAGAAAGATATCTCTTTCCCAGAGAAATAGTAACTCAAGGCAGGCAGTTAGCAAAAATACTGGAGGAAAGTAAGCTCTTTAAAGGTTCAGAACTTAGAATGGACTTTAAGCTAGCACATATGCCAAGATGGAGAATGTTCTTCAGTTCATAAATAAGAGCCCTGTCACAGGTGGTGACATCCTACACAGACCCTGACAGCAGGGGTCATCTGTGAATCTGGGTATTACATTAAGATATGGGATACCCCACAAAAACAAAGACAGTTCTCTTTTAAGAAAATTTATATAAGAAATTCAAGTGCAAGGAACTGGAAACATTTTAAAGGCACCCACTGTATTATTTTTTGTTTAAGAATATTCAAGTTAATTATGTATTAAAATATATGTAATTCAAATCATTTGTGGATTCCTTTTTAATATGTTCTTTTTGGTTTTCGTTTCCCAAACCCAGGTTACAGGCTGTTTTCAAATGCTATTACAAGTAGACATTTGGATTAGCTGAGAGATGTAGTCAAAGCTTGGGAGCTAAGAAATCAGTTCTCCTTACAGAATGCTGTCTTGCCACAGATTTCTTTTTTCAAAGTGCACTTCTCATCAGATTCAACCTTCTAATGAGGTCTCCAAAATTTCTCTAAGAAAAAATCTTAGGGGTGGCCATCTGGTTGAAAGATGGAGGCTAGCAGACTTGATTTGAAACTATGTTTGCATATCAAGGCTGCTATGTGTCTGTCAAGTTGTGTATTTATTAAGGTTGGCTTGGGCAAGAGGGAGGTTAGACCCCCATTCCTCAAGCTAACCTTTGGTCCCATAGAACCTCAACAGTGAATGGAGGAATCCAGATACAAAAACTCTGGCGAATAAAACCCACAGCACAAAAACGATGCCTGCAGTGCCACCCCAAGGGAAGCTTGGTTAAGCAAAGTTTCAGACTCTCTTCAAAACACTCAAACCACCAGTCTCGCAGGGTGGAGGTAATCTCCATCATAATGGTGAAACACACCCCTGCCCATTCTGATCAACAGAACTCACAGCAGGAGTCTTCCTTAAGAATTCAACAGAACTCAACTATGTCACTGACCTGGAACGTCTATGGCCACCAATGACCTCAACACTGAACCTTGGGCTGCATTCCCAACAGTAGCTCCTGCAGTTGTTCTCAGATGAAATCAAATCCTGTGGAAAAAATGTGTGAGACCACCCTTCCCACAGTGGAGTGAAGAGGGCAGCTTCCTGGGTTACCACCCATTGAAAACACCAGCTCAGCAGCTTACAGGTGGTGGTATTTTCAAGCACAAGAATGTGTGCAATGTGTCAAGTGTGTGTGTCAAATTAGGCAGCCTCCCTCTTGAAACCATTAAATCTTTGCATCTTATTGCAAGGAGGGCTCACCGAGGGGCTGTTGCTGGGAACCCAGCAACATAACAACCTGAGTGACCCATGGCACTGCCTAAAAACAGAGGTGCTCTCATGGCCCAAAGCGGTTGACTACGCCTTGCACATTTTACCTGCCTTTCCCAGATAATTCTTTCCAGAAATGTTACTGGGTGGCAGTTCTCCCTCTTCTAGCATTGCTGAAAATATTTAAGATGTGGGAGAGGCACCTGGACTTCAAATTTATAATTGAGCAGCTTAAATGAAAAGACTCTAATGTGTGTATATTGAGCATTCAGAACTCTGGGGTAGCATTGGGTTGGAAAATACCATTCCCCTCCCCTCCCAGCTGGAGCTCCCAGGAGGGCAGCACAGACAACCAGAGGCACGCTCACTGTGGGACCCCAGGACTAGATGTCAGCCCAAGGTGGTGTGAGTCTCAGGACATTTCCTGAATTCTCGCTTGGTTTTCTCTTTCTAAGGGTAATTGTGAGAAATAAAGGTAACAATGTCAGGCTAATCCTTCCAGACCATGATCCCATGGTACCTGAGACATCTGTGACGGCTTTGTCCTAACCCCGTGCAGTGGGCACTTGTGGTCTTGCATTCCCTCTTTCTCTGATAACGGCACCTCAGTTTTCTCTTGGGGAACCTTTCTGCCATTGCTCATGGTTTGGGTGCCCTCCTCTGGCCAACAGCTGAGAACATGACCCAAGCCAGACCAACCAGAATTGCCTTTCTGGGAATGTAGATCTGGGGCAGGAGTGGCACCTGGCAGAAAACCTTCAGGGCTAAATTAAAGCTGGGATCCAGGCCCTAAAGAGCCTGTCCAGCAGTCCCTGTTTTGCTGCACCCTTGCAGCTGCCCTGATCCTCACCCCTTCCTCAGGATCTGGGAGCAACTCCCTATCCTTAGGATAAATTCCATCTGCTTCTTACAGCCGAAGTGAATTTCCATGCGTTGCCACAGTGTGTCTCAGTACCCCGTTGCACAGAAGAAACCAATGCCCAGGTCATGGGGACTCATGTGGAAGGGGAATGAGAAACCAGCTTCCACACTGGCAACCTGTGCACCCTTCACACCCCCCTCTGTCCCAAGATGTTCTTCCTAGCCTCTCACTTTCTCCTCCCTGCCACATCCCTGTCTAGGGCTCCACGTCACCCCAGCTCAAAACCATCATCTACCTCAACTCTCAAGTCTCTTTTTCCTCTGGTAACAGGCTATTTTCATAAATCTTTCATTTTAAAATAAATCTCAATGTCTCATTGACCACAACATTAAAAAAATTCATTCTTCTGCCCCATTCCTCCGCCAACATGCTCATTCCAGAGGAGGGCCCTTCCCACTGGCAACATCCTGGCCTCTTGGCTTCCTCTCCTGCCACCTTCCTCTCTTCCAAAGAGAAAATGAAGTTTGGCCTTGGGTGGGTTGAAAGCCCATCCATGCACACCATGCATAACATTCCCTTCCTCAGCACTAATGCAGTCTGAGACAAAAAGGCCTTTGATAATGTTTCTCTGGGGGCTCATTTGGTGCCATTTTGCAAATTGAGCAGTATTGGCCAAGTTCCCCATTCTGGAGAGTCTGCAGTTGAAACTGATGAAGGGCAAGCTCAGTCCCTGCCCTGGTCCATGGGTGAGGTTGCCACATCCTCACCCAACCAGGGGGTCGAGGGCATGATCATGGCACATGGTGTGATCATTCTACCTAAACATGTTTCACCTAACTGAACCACTACAAAAATGGCTCTGTTTGGCAGCCAGAGATCGTACCCACCCATCAGGAAGTGGTTATATATTTGAAATTCAATTGCAGCTGGGAAACACATTGTATGGTCTATCCTCTGGGGTCCCATAAGGAATTCACACCTGTGATTAACTTAACTGGCCTTCCGATTTCCCTACAGCCCCATACAGATCCAGTTGAAAGAGCTGCTCTCTGGCAATGAACAATGTGAGTTTTTTAGAGAGAAATCAAGGTACAACAGATTCAGGTAATTTAGCATATCACAATAAACACTGTGACTGGAGCTAGGCTAGATTACTGCTGACCTATGCAATGAAGAGTGGGCAAGCTGGTCCGTATATGTACAGCCTAACACCTATTATTAGATTCATATTAAACATTTTTTTAAGTTTTTCTGCTGTGAAATATTGAATTTGCTCTTCATTAGACATTTCCCTTGCTACTTAGAATTAGAAGAGTAGTTTACTTTTGTGTGGCATTCAGAAACAGCATGTTGTACAATAGAATGACCACACGTGGAACATATGTTTGTGTTCCAGGAGGGAGAAATTATTTTTATAAATGCGGGCTGAAGAACCTACTTTTAAATGAATTCTCTTAAACTTAAAGTTCATTCTAAAGCTAAGCCCCCACCATCATAAAAAACAGAGAGAGAAAATGTGGGCCGAATTCAGAACGACCTTCACGGCCACACTGCCTTAGGCGAGCTCTCTCAACGCTCTGGTACCCTCACGGCACCAGCCTCGGAACCAGACTGGGCTCCCCCTTTGTCTCCAGCATACGCTTGCAGCCCTGAATGCTGAATCATGGGCAGAAGTTTCCAGTACTTTTGTTCTCTCCCTGCTTTGAAGTTGATTAATCTTCATGTTGATTTTCCCTCCACCCTCTTGAAAAAAATGTATGCGCCCCATAATGGAAAGCCGGGAGCTGGCACCTTGGGACAAGATCACATGGAACAGGAGAGGCAGGAAAGGCCAGCGCCTCACCAGTGTGCTGAGCCAACACCACAAACTAGGGCCGGCATCTCCGGAAGGGAAGGGAGTCAGTCCTCTGAGTTCTGCGGTGGCGATCCCCAGAGTCTCCTGTCACCCTCCTCCCTCCTGTGGGTGCCTGCCTGCCCAGGCATGGGGCCTCTTAGTGTGGGGCAGGGCCAGACAGATGTTCTTTTGTCCCTAATACCACCATGAAAACTGCCGCTCTTGAATATCAAGTGTTGTTCATAGTCTTAATCCAAGTTCACTTTAAATCAATACATTCTATTTCCAGTAAAGAAAATTAAATAATACACGTTTACAGTAGACTATATACTCAGGTTTTTCTGATGTGGCTTCAGAATAGATGCTATTATACATATGTACAAATAAACAAGAAACATGTATACAACTAATTATGAATCTGTACATTTGAATGAGTATAATTGAATGAATCTATTCATCCAAACATCCCATCCATATAACATACAAAAACAAGTATAAGGGTTTCAGAAAGTCAGACTGATGATGACAACATTACTACTAACTACTACTAGGTATCAGAAGAGTAGCTCAAACTACCGGTCCTAGCTGGCAAGGAGCTTATAGTCTGATTATTTAAACACACACACTGTCACACACATCAGTCATTGAAACCTCAGAACCTTATCTGATTCTTCCCTCTCCTTTACCTTGTGCACGAATTTTGTTCCAAGTCTTGCTCATTCTTGTTCCATAATTCTCATATTATCTCCCTATCTTCTCTTCTCCAACCCTAACTATTTTAGACTCTTTTGCTTCTTTCCCAGACTATAACAACAGCCTCCCTTCAGGCAAAGGATGTTGCCTTGAAGAGTCCACCAACATGGCAGGACTGGCAAAGAAGTGGTGTTCATCTGCCATTCCCATTCTCTCATCCAATGCAGACCACATGATTTGATTCCAGTGTCCTTCTACATGGCCACACAGGCACAGCCCTCCAAGGTCACTACCAATTTATCAGAGTTCTTCTGGAAACAGAACCTATTTACCATCCTGATCTAGGTCCTTTGAAACAAGGTTCTTCAACAAGGACTGAGCGTTAGCATCACAGGTACCTGAAGAGCACCTAATATCTAATCTGACATGAAAATATGGGCATTTTTTAAATGCACCATGCATGATTTTTAATGTTCTCTCTTCACTGAGGACTAAATAAAACTAATCCAAACCAGAATCCACAAAATCCTCTCTCTCCTCTCTTCTGCTACCTGCTGCTTTACTCCTTTCACTGGTTCCTATTCCATAGCTACTAATCTTGAACTTTTCCTAGCCAGATCTGGACAATTTCCATTTGGACACCAAATACATTAGCCCAAGACTAATACCAAGATAGGTATATCCTTCAAGAAGCAGGTGTCAGGATGGGATTAGATGTGCAAAGCTTTCCTAGGGCAAAGGCCTCTGAGAGAAAATGTGGAAGGCGCTAGGAGAGGCTGTCAGATCGCAGGGCAGGTCTGACCCCATGAAAGGGAGAGAAGGAAGGAAGGCTGGGTGGAAGCATCTGGAACTGTGGCGTAGAATTAAGACAACTTCTGCAAGGCTTTCAGGAAGTCCTGGAGCTAAAGTCAACCATCAGAGGAGGCCCGTGTTTTGGCATCCCTGTTGTGCCAAGTGATGGGCTACAAGCAGGCTGTGGGAAGCACCACCTCGGAACAGAAACAGCAACTTCAGGTTGCCACAGTTGAGCTCTTGGCCAATTAATGACTCTCCCTGCAGTTGGAGATCTGAGCGGTACATTCTCAGAGCTGCCACACCAAGTAACTGACAGGGCTAGGGCTGCTGATTGAACAAAAAATAAAGAATGCCAAGTTAGATTTGGATCTCAGATAAACAATTTTTAATCTAAGTATGTCCTGTATTTATCTAACAATGCTAATAGTAGCTTTTCCTGCATTAAGCTTTATCTGTGACTATCCTTTGTCTTTTGAACTGGATCTGTAATTTGGCACAATCCTAACAGGTCTCTCCCATGTAGTTTCTCTCCTACTCAGTCACTCACCTACCCTCCCCACTACTCTAGACCAACTTCTGAAACGCTATTCTGGACATGCCACTCCCCACCCAGGAAACTTCCAGTATCTCCCCTCCAGGGCTTTCAGAATGAACCTCAAACTCCCCAGGCTGGCATTCAGCCTTACCCTGGCAACACTGATTCCCACTAACCTTTATAGCCTCGGAACTCCAATCAGCCGAGACCCTGTAGGTATCAAAACACACACTACCATTCCAGACATCCTGCCTTTGCTCACACTAGCCCCCCACCTTCCCTTTCCAGAATTTCCCCAGATCCACACACTTCCAACTTTCACTGTGCTTCAAGGCTAGCTCAAATACTGCTTTTCCCTTAAAGAGATAAGCTGTGTACACCAGTGTTTTGCCCAGAATCCCTTACACCTAGCGATGTAGGAAGAAGCCGAATTAATGTAGAAAGATATAACACGATATGCCCTGAATGCCGAGCTTTCCATACAGAGTGGATTTTAGCAAATAACATTTCCCAGTTCCATGGATGGCATTAATATCAATAGATCTTGTACAATCAACAGGGTAGGTCTTGCTTTTAGCCCCAGTGCAGATGTTTAATTAATCAGGGCCGCTGTCCTTGTTCGTCCTTGGCTGGGTTTCCCTGATGATTATCCACCAAAAAACTCAGCCCTTTAATGCAAACAATGTCCTGATTAATGTTTTGTGATCTGCACCAGGTTAGGAGAGCAGGTCCTTCATTAGTGAGCCAGTCTGAACTGCAACGTTCGGTCCTGAAAACTCAACTCTCATTTCATACACAACTGTCTCCATTTTCTTGTGTGTCCCTTAACTCCCTTCCTTTCTTCTCAACTTTGATTTTGGGGAAGGAGGTTTGCATCAAGGGAATATAACATATTAAATCATTCTGACTTCAGCAGTTTTGAGGTAGATTGGAGGGGTGAAAATGCCCTCCGTCCAGCCGTGTCACCGGTTCTCTGGGGTCACCAGCTCAGGTGTGCCATCCTTTTGTTGATGGCACAGGTATTCATTCGTTTGGTCTCTTTCTCCCTCACTAGAAAATGGGAGGAAATCAGATGATGAAATGAAAACCTTTAAATAAAATATCATTCACACAAAGGAAAAGAATTTTCCTCTGGGTCATTATCAGTGGAAACTCAGTGAAAAGATAATAAGCACAAGATTCCTGATTAATTAAACATTTGTGCTCACTGTATACAATTATTCTGGGGAAAATCAACTCTGGGACATCTGTTTACTCAACCTTGGGCTGAGACACCACCAAGATCCCTCTGCCCTGCAACTTCAGGCACAATGTCAAGGCATAGAACTGATAGCTCATACACCTGAGGAATATGCCACTCATTTTCTAGGCTGGAAACAGATGACCATGCTACGTGAGCAATGACTTATGAAGGCTGAGTAAACTCGTGGAGGGTTAATTGGGGAAATCTAAAACAACAATATATTAATATAATACATATTTACCAATATAAATCATTGTTTTATGCCACAGAGCAATCAAATGTAGACTATAAACATTCTCATGAATGCTTCAATTATTACTGCCTTTTTACTCAGTGAAACCACATTCCTAGCTTTTTTCTTTTCACCCAAGTCCATTCAGACTGCTATAACAAAATACCACAGGCTGGGTAGCTTATAACAATAGAAATTATTTCTCATAGCTCTGGAGGCTAGAAGTTCCAGATCAGAGTGTCTGCATGGTTGAGTGAGTGTTGTCTTCCAGGCTGCAGAATGCCAGTTTCTTGATGTGTCCTCACCTGGTGGAGGGGAGACAGGGATCCCTCTGGAGCCTCTTCTACAGGGGCACTGATCCCATTCATAATGACTCCACTCTCCGGACCTAATCACCTCCTAAAGGCCTTGCCTCCTAATACCACCACCTTGGAGATTAGGATTTCAACACATGAATTTGGTGAAAGACATACACATTCAGATCATTGCACCCAGTTTCAATAATTTTCCTAATACCACTAACCCCTTCATCCTCAATCCTGTCTTATCACCCCCTGACCCTGTGGCAGCTGGGGCCAAGGAATGTCCCTGTCCAGATTCAGAGGAGTACAGGAATGGGCAGAAGCGAATGCTTTTCCCCTGGTCAGTTGATTAGCAAAAATCACAAGTTGTAAATTAAGGAAGATCAAGGTCCAACCTTAGGTTAAACAGAAAATGACACTGAGGCTCAGGAAGTCAAACGCAGGGAGACCCAGACTAGGGAAGGAGCAAGGGCTGAGGAACTCACTGGCTGGAATCCAGATGCCTGCAGCAGCTTCCTGTAACTCTCCCACAGCAACCACACACCGTGGGGAGGGGGAGTCTGGATTCTCAGCCAGAGAACCTGCATTAGATGTGCTCAAAGGGGCACAAATATTTGAGGATTGCTAATGAACGATTGATTTTCCCTGTCTATCCAACTCCACATCCACCTGCTGAGACTCTGCTCTGGTAGGCTAGGGTTTGGGTGTCCTCTGTCCTACGGGTTAGAAGACTACAAAACTGTTGGGCTCTCATGTGAGGGGAGGGATGATGGCTGCCACACTCACTCCTCTGATCCACGTCCTCTACTGTGAAATGAGTGAATTAATCACATTGTCTTAGGAGGCATAGCAGCAAAGATTTGACTTCGGTATCTGCTTGATCTCTATCTGGCCATAATCTACGGGAAGAAGAGGGTGGACAGGGAGGCATTATAATGAAAGGTTTTGAAAGCATCTTCTAAAACCAGGATGTCCGCGATGGTGAGAAATGAAAAAGCAAACAACGCCCTCCTCTCTCCTAGCACAAGCAAACCAAGAGAAAGAATAAAAGAAGTGACTTGGGAATCCATGGAGGAAGATCTTTGTTTTAAAAGACAGCTGATGTAGATGGATAGCGTGTGAAGAGAATAGAAATGATCTTTTCATGAGGTTATCTATGGAATACCAAATCCTAAAGGGCAAGATATCCCAACATACTGGGCCTCCCAGGGCTATCTCTGAGTGGTCCTAAATCTCAGGTGCCATGTGTGTAGATATACATTCTCCATATATGATCTTGCCTATTGGTTCTGTTTGTTGTGTCCAACATGCATGGCCACAACTTCCTTTGGTCACATGACATCCTAGACTGGGACTACCTCTTGATATGAGCTCTAGTTTCTGAGATGGGGTAATTGCTCAGGGCATTTACTGGCTGCATGGTATGCAGAAGATAAAATCAAAGAAGTGGCCCTTGTTTAGTGTCTGTTCTGACACCATCCCTGTTCTGACCTGTGTTCCAAAGTCTGTCTCAACTCTCAACTGTACCTGCTTCTGGTGGTCTGAACATGACCTTTGAAGTAGTCTTTCCATGCCTTGAGGCCGCCATTTTAACAACCAACAACTCTTACTCCCATATGGGGTATTTGCCCTCATGAGGGCCCAGCTTCCTGGGGGAAGGAAGAAAGGGTGAGAAGGTAAGAGTTGGTTCCTCTGAGTTCAGAATAATCTCCTTTTAGAGTGGGTGCTGTAGGTTTGATTATGTGGGTCTGGGCCAGTTTGACATAGGACAGGATGAAGGCATTGGTTTCCTATTGTTCCTGTAACAAATTACCACAAATTTAAAAGCTTAAAACACCACTAATTTGTTACTTATGGTTCTAGAAGTCAGAAGTCCAAAATAATCTTATGAGGCTAAAATTATAGTGTAGACAGTGTTGCATTCTTTCTGGAGGCTCTAGGGGAGAATGCATTTCCTAGCCTTTTTAAGTTTCTAGAGGCAGCCTACATTCCTTGGCTCATGGTCGTTCCTCCATCTTCAAAGGGTATAATTCTCACCTCTGCTTCCGTGTTATGTCTCCTTTTTCTATCTCTGATCCTCTTGTCTCCATCTTATAAGGCCCTTGTGATTACCTTGGGCCCCCACAGATAATACAGAAAAATATCCCCATTTCAAGATACTTAATTTAACCATCTCCGAAAAGTCTCTTTGGCCATATAAGGTAACATACTCACAGGTTCCAGGGATTAGAGCATGGACATCTTTGGTGGGCCATTATTCTGTCTACCACAGGCATATTTGAACACCAGAAGGCCTTGGTTATAACTGACCAGGTGAATGCCTTACCACTCTTGAGATGATCAGTTACTGGAACTGTAGAGTGAGAAACAAATAAAGTGTTGAATATGCAGTTGGTAATAGCCAATGAACCCCAGAAATTCATGAACATCTTTGCTTATACTAGAGGTATCCTAGTTAAAAAGGGCTGAGTCCTTGAGAGACTTCACGGAAGCATCTCGGTTGGACTGAACATGGCCCATGAATTCCATCTCTAACTTCGCAAATTCATTTATTTGGACAAGGCCAGAGGTTGTGCTGCCCCAAATCATGGAGAATAAATTAGGGTAACAACTCATAAGTCAGTGTGTCAAGGTTCATTTTTCCTCAGGATGTTAATCATTTTGCCATACTAAAAATGGCTTGTAGTCAAATTCAAACAAATCCAATAAAAACAGCTAAGTTTCATCCTAATTAAATCTACTTGAGTCAAAGAAATTTCCTTATTTGAGGACCTTTCAGAGCCTCAAGCAGTTCATAAGTGTGCTGTTAGAGCTAGCAAGCTGTTCGAATCACTGAAGGGAGAATATAGAATACGATATACCCCCAAGTGCTTTGACCTCAGAGCCCCTTAGTAGCAGGGCACCTATTTATGCCTTGGAAAACTCAGGTTCTATGGAACAGAGCTTGGGAAACAATGAATCAGGATATTAACTATTTAGATGATGGTACTCCATTGGGTTTGATAGGGTACTGGTAATTCAATGTATGGGAGGTTGTTTAACATTCATCAACTTCTCAGATGTGGGTGAAATGTCTGCACTCTACAAAGGCCTAACTGACTCACGTGGTGGGGTTGAGGAATACACCAGACCCTATCACACTCCATGTTTTTTTTTCCCCATAGAGAATGAAGAGGTCTAGAAAGAGAGATAAAGGACCCAAAGAAAATTTACCATCAAAAGAGCTTTTCATTTGCAGAAGATCTCAATTTCAGGTTCAGCAATTAAGTATACCCATCTGGCAGGAATGCAGAGCAACTGCTTTGTTTTGTGTATGAAAACACCTCTTGGTAGACAGCGTATTTTTCCAGGAATCCAGACACAAGATAGCAGTCCCCCTCTGGAGGATTCTTAGTTGAACCTGGAAAATAGGCATGGTAAAGTGGTGAGGCAGTTACCACCAGCCACCCACCTCTCCACAGACCAAATAGGCAGGGCAGCACATCCCACTGCTGGGTGGGAGGCCTTTCTTGGCCCTCATAGCAGCCACAGTCACCCAATCTATGGCCCTCTACCTGAAGAAATTCACCTGACATTTCATCTCGTCAGTCTTGACAGGTATCGCCTTCCTGCAGTCATGACCACTCTGTCCCCAGCCCATCTGCCCCATTTGCTCAGGCCCCATGCACTGTCTTAATCATCTCTCTCAGGGTCCTACATAGGCTGATAGTGGAAGCCTCTGTGGTTGGCCTCGGTTTTCCCTTAGAGCGACCCATCTGTGGTGGCTTCGTGCAGCAGGAGCAGTTCCCTCTGTGACCCAGTTCAGTGACATAGCTGTCAGTCACATGTGAGAGCTCAACACAAGCCTGTTTCTTCTGTAAAGCAAGTAGTGAAATGAATATTCTCTGAAACCTGGATCAGGAGAATTCTATTGCCTGCTACTGAACCTGAAACTGACTGAACTCTGAGTTCACCTAATCCCAGTTACTATCAAAGAAATGAAAATTGCCTCTTAAAGCAGCACAATGCTGTAACAGTACTAGTTAACGCTGGTGCTGGTGCAACGAAATGGGTATACTCAGCATTGCAGGTTGAAAAACGTCTAAGTATAAGCTTTAGGAAAGCCAGCAGGTAATAAGAACCAGGAAACTTAAAAAGTCTACACCTTTTGACCTAGGAATCCTTCTTCTTAGAATCCTAATTTTAAAATATGTAAAAAGGCTATTATATGCTATGACGCCCACTGCAGCATTATGTATAATAGTTTAAATGTGAAAACAAGCTAAAACTACCACCACAGGGGACGTAAAATAATCAGTTTGTCTATGTGGCTGGGCAATAGTAACATGGGGGGTATGTTTACACGATTCTGTTAAATTTCTAAATCAAAATAGTAAATTTTTGTGGAGTGTGATAAAAACTATGACAAATAAAACATGCATAGAAATATAAAGTCAATAAGCCAATGTAAAAAAATAATATTCTAGGGGTGGAGCGTCTAAAGAGATTTTTTTTATTTCTTTCACTTCTCTGGCTTTCCCCACTTAGTTTCCTTAATTAAAGTGTACATTTTTAAATAGAAAAATAAACTTAAAAAAAACTTAAATGCACCAGCATAAAGCCTTTTGTGGTTGTTTCTACTGCTCAAAATCATCATTCCCCTCCCCCATCATCCAATATTTATTAAGCAGGCCCTTTAATGTCACAAGACTCTACTGCTATGCATTGATTTTTATGATCATACTGGAAAACTGCTAGGTGCATAGAAAGGTATCCGTGCATGGTGTCAGCATGCACATCATATATCACTTTGGATTGCCAGACAGCAAAGGAAAAACACCATAAACACTCATTTTTACTTGTAGATGGCTTAGTAATTTGCTAAATCTCCTTGTAATTACTTCTAATTATTCATTACATCAGAGTGGAAGATGGTGGCTATAAATTTTCAAGGAAAACAAAATTTAAATACAATGCATCCAAAATGTCTCCGCAGACCCAAGTGGCAACCTGTTTCCCTTATTAGGGAAATGCGACAGACACTGGCAACCCGTGCTGCTTCTTAATGTGACATAGGAGACTGAGCCAAGAAAGCAGCACTCAAGAGTTTGATGTTCACTTTGTGAGGAGCCTGCAGAAGCAGCGTCCCACCTTCATTCAGGTATGAAAGCATTTGGGAAGCTGATCCCTTCGAGGGTGGGGCGTTTTCACTACTCCCCTCCCCTGTGAGGTGTCAGCATCTCCTGCTAATTCAGAGCAGTGCTGGTCATTATACATTCATTCATTCTGTCCTTCACTTTTTCATTCAAAAAAACATGGATGGAGTACCAACTCTGAGTGAGGCAGTGTAGGAATCTAAGACGACTTTCCTGCAGGAGGCTGAGGGGAGGCAGTCTGCAAGCAAAACACCACCAGCCACGATGGTGGATTGTGCCTCCAGAGTGGTACAGTCGTGGTGCAGTAGTGAGGCTGCCCCAGTTCTAGCTAGAAAGGGGTCTGAAAAGCCTCATGAAGAGGTGGCAATGGGATTGGACCTTAAAGGACATTTAAAAGTTGATAACGTATGTAGCCACTGTAGAAAACAGGATGCAGTTGATCAAAGTTAAACAGAGTTACTATATGATCCAGCAATTCCAATTCTGGGTATATATCCAAAAAAAGTGAAAGCTGGGACACAAACAGATACTTGGACACCCATATTTATAGCAGCATTATTCACACAAGCCAAAAAGTGGAGGCAGCCCAAAAGCCCAATGCTGGATGGCTGGATAAAGAATGTGGTATATCCATATAATGAAATATTATTCAACCTTAAAAAGAAATGAAATTCTGATACATGCTTCAGCATGGATGAACCTTGAAGATGTTTTATTAGCTGAAATAAGTCAGATAGCAAAGGATAAATATTGTACAGTACCACTTATTGGAGGTACCTAGAATAGTAAAATACATAGAGACAGAAAGTTGAATGGCAGTTGGGAAGACCTGTGGGGAGAGGGGATGGGGAATTATAGTTTCAGTGAAGGAAGGTGAAAAACTTCTGGGGCTGGGTGGTGGTGGTGATTGCTCAACAGTGAGAATGCATTTAATGCCACTGAACTGTCCACTTAAAATAGTTAAAATGATCAATTTTATGTTTTTACCACAATAAAATAAACAGCATTAAAAAGAGTGTAGAGAGGAGAAAGGGCACTTACGGTAGAAAAACAGCATAAGCCATAGTACAAAGGTGGGAAGAGGGGTCTCTGGTCAGGGAACAGAGAGGAGACCAATTTGGCTGAAAGATGCTGGATACAAGAAGTGAATAATAACAATAATAGTGTTTATTATGTACCAGGCCCACTGCTACTGCTTTTGTTAGCACTATCTCATTAAGTCTTCACAGTAATCCATAAAGTAGGTGCTTTTATTAAACCAGAGTTGGAGCTGAGAAGTCTCTGGCTCAGAGAGGGCAAATAATTTGCCTGTAAGCACCAGAGCCAGGACCTGACTGTGTCTCTCTGCCCCCAGAGCCCGAGTCACATGCTGCTGTCCACCGTGGGCACGTGGGAGGAGGGATGGGTTGGACCCTTGAGCAACCAGGTTAAGGAGCTGAGCCTTCGTAAATAAACAGAGGGGATCCAAGAAGGAATTTTGAGCAGCAGAATGGTGTAAAGAGAACTATGTTTAGGGAATAGTCACCTGACAATGAGAGATGGGAGGCACTGGAAATTTTCCAAGGAATAAATAATGATGACCAGACAGGATAGGCTGCAACTGGAATGGGGAGATGGACGGCAGGTGTCTTCAAGGGCTCGGGAACAGGTTAGATATGGAGAATAAGATCATGGAGGTATTATTCGGTGGATTTTAACTGGGAAGACAGTGTGGCTATCAGAAATAGGAAGCCCAGGGAGGGAAACAGGTTTGTGAAGGAAGAAAGTAAACTGGGGACATCTGGAAATGAAAATGATAGCAGATCTGATCAGTGAAGCTGCTCTTCTGATTGCTGGAAAATGAAGGTGCCAGACTTTAGCTTGAGAAGTTCAGGCTGTCAGGCAGGAAGACTACAGTCAGTGTTGAGAGTCGGGACATCAGGGGTGAAACCTACATATTCAAGAATTTAGGAGACCCCGAAGGTGCTGGCTGGCTCCCTGCCCACTCACCCAGCCGGCCCATGCTAGTCACCCACGGACACCAGCCCCATCAGCCACACAGATAACCAAGGAGTACCAGACGTTTGAGGAGATCACAAACATGAGTAAGATGAATGAACACAAACAAATGACCCCAGAGGAGCTGGAGAGAAACCAGATACTTGCATTAGGATTCTGCATTAGATTTGAAACAAAATTCTCTCCATGAAATAAGAACATGCTGCTATTACAGAAGAACCACGACCAATCCACAATAAAAATTACCAGTGTCACAGTAACAAATGTCAATAGAAACTTTGGAGATAAAGTCAAAGAAATATCCCAGACAGCAGACCAAGTAGTTAACAAGACCTAAGACACAATAAGATAAAAGACCCAGCTGACAATGCAGGGGTCCAGCCTCTGACGGAAGAAGTAATACAAGAACAAAAGCTCACAAGTCTGTCAAAGGGGTGCACTGAGTTCCCAGGACAAGAAAGAGAACCACACCTAGATGCATCCTTGTAAGCCTCCACACCAAGGATAAGGAGATCCTAAGATCTTCCAGACCTAAATGACAGGCTGCCTTCACGGATGCTGTGGGCATGGGAGCAAAGTGGACAGCAGGGGCCATAGAGGAGACACCCTCCATGTGGTCTGCAGGTCTTCAACCTACAGGCAAATCATTTACTTCACACGGTTCAAGTTCTTGGCCTCTTGCAGAAGCCAAGTCTCGTTTCCCTACTTCTTCTTCTACACTCGGATCCAGACTAAGCATTTCAGACCAAGGTTTCAATCTTGAAGGGCCTGCCATGGGCTGCACAGTGAGAAGTCCCAGTTAGCCAGAATTTCATTCCCTTGTTTGCCCTAAATTCCAGGAGAGAACTACCTATTTGCAGAGCAGTCCCAAGGGTCTGATGCTCTCAGTAGGAGAGAGTGCTCAGGAATGAAGGGAGGGTCTCCCCCACTTCTCACAATTTTCTCAGGCTCCACAGAGAAGGAATGATCACTGGCCCCCTTGGGACAAGGATCTGAGTCACCAGGGTGTCCAGTGTCTGTGACAGGTCAGCAACCCTTGAGAAGATAAAAGGCAACTTTCTGACTGGTGGAAGCAAAAACACTGGTGGAAAAAAAACTGGTGGAATACTGGAGTAGGGACTAATCTTTCCACAGTGTTTTACAATTTCCTGTTTATCTGTCTCCTCAATTAACAGTAAGCTTTGGAAAGCAAGGCCTGTATCTTATTTCTAATTTTGTGCCCAGCACTTACGCAGTCCTAGAGCATAATTAAGTAAATGCTGAATAACTAACTGTATGGACAGATAGAGGAATGGACGAATTTCTCTTTTGTTACGTAGAAAAGGTGACAGTGGCTGCCAGCCCTGCCTCTGAAAAGTATGCACATTCTGCTCCATTATTAAAAGAAATTCTGCATAATTGGACTCTGTTGTCACTCCTAACAACAGAGAAGACCATTTTGCCTGTCATTCTTCAGAAAAATTGTGAATAATAAGTTCATATGGATTATTAAAACTTCACCTCTAAGAGAATTACACTGCAAAAAATTTAAAACAGCATTTTTTATATCACTACTATTCCTCAGATTACATCTTTCATTCCTGCATCCAGGATTGTTTTCCCATAGCTGTTCCTCAATGTCTTTGCTAAAACCATCTTCTTTGCCTGTGGTTTTAAAAATACATTGATTCTCCCTGTGAGGGCTCCCACCCAGGTGCAGGATCTATGTCTGCTTCAAAGCCCCATGTGGGGACACATCTGGCTAACTCACTCATTGCTTCTCAGCGACCCTACAATACCACTCACCATTCTGATGTAAAGCCCAAATTCTGTCTATGAAACATTCCCTAAAGGGTATCATATACATGGGAAGCCAGTGCCCTTCCACTCACAGGCAAAGCCTTACTCACAAGGTTCAAACCTGTGGACCCTCACAGGAGCTAAGTCTCCTCTCCTCACCTCCTCCTCTTCTACACATGAATCCAGACTGAGCATTTCAGACCACACTAATGTTTCTCATCTGCACTCCTAACCCCCAGGCTCCCTAGAGTGCTGGTCAAGGTCAGTGACATTATTTGGATTACAGTGTTAACAAAAGAGTGGACTCTGCCTCAGAACTCCCATCTTTGGGGAGTTTCTATTTTCACCCAAGACCCTGGAGTAGTAAGATAGTACAAGTGATTCAAACCAGTCCTACTCTTTGAAAATTCTTCCTCTGTCTTGCTCTTCTCTTGCCACTAGCTTGGCCCACTCTGGCTCCCCGAACTTTTAGATTAGGCTTTGAAACCAAAGCAACAGTCAAGAGTAAATCTTACTGGTCTTGATTTATCCTCTTTGCTTCTAGTCCCTTCAGAGACCTCAGAAAGAGGAATAGCTAAAGGTCCAGGCAGAATTTGAATCTGAGCATCCCATGTCTCACCTATCTCTAAGTCTATGCTTTTGACCCTATTTCCTTGTGACTTGCCAAACCACTGTGGATATTTCACGTCCTCAGTAGTAAGAAGAGACTCTCCCTCGCTTCACCTACTATGTGCATGAACCTGCCATGACCACTCTCTCTATGTCACTCCAAATGTCATCTTCCCCTCATTCTTTTCTCTGCTAAAACTCACGTATTCTTATGTATGATTTTAGCAATATATGAGACAAGGGAGGCTGTCTCCAACTGGGCCTCACAGAGTCACAGCATTTGGTGAGGGAGGAGGGAAGGGGAAAATGGAGAGAAAGGATCATCACAGTCCAATCTCTGGTCCTTAGTTTTGCAGTCTGGTGATGATTGGCTCATCCAGAAATGACAGATGATCCACAGTAACCAAACTTTAAGAGGTTGATGTATAAACCAGAAAGCCAGTGCATTAATTTATAATGGCAGATAGAACTTTCTAATGACTCAAAGGTTATGTCTTCTCTTGAACGACCCACCTTTCCAAGACCCAGGTGCCTTGAGTCCCAAGGTAAGAATAGATAGTTGATGGAAAATCATGTCATCAGAATAAAAGGAATTGAACAATCTTGTGGAATATTTTGTCAAATTTTTAAAAGGTGTGATAGATTATCCCTGCCCTTCGGGAAAAGTTTATCTGATCAATGGCCAGATGATTTGAGTCCATTAAATACAGAGCCTCTCTTTTTAAAAGAAAACTAGATAGCACCCTCAAACTTAGGCTGCCCAGTTCAATATCCCAACACTCTGCCCATACCACCATCATCCTGATTAACTTAGCTAATGAATTCTTAGACAACTACTTCACTCTTTTCTTAGATGGTTTTTTTCCTCAGGGAAATATATATGTATATAATTTCTACATCTCTGTTAGTGCTTGTCAAAACAAACAAACTCTCAACTCCCCACGTCCAGAGCTTCAGTGTTAACATGACCTTGCTGTGTGACCTTACACAAGTCGTATACCCTCTCTGTGTCTCCTGACTAATATAATATCTGCATTGAGGGAATGGGACCTTGTGATTTCTAACATCACTTCCAGCTCTATAATTTATGGATTTTATGCCAGGGATCAGCATCCTTCTTTTTAGAAATCACACATTCATATAATTTAATGGCTCCTCATCTGTCTTAGGCACACAGCAAATGGAAATTTGCAGAAACTGATCAGAGAAGTTACCAAAAGAGCAATGAGAAGGTTCATATGTAACTAGAACCACATGGGGGGACAAATTTCTGGGCTCAACTGCCTGTCTTACTTAGGTCTCCGAGCTGGTAATATTTACCTACCTGATAAACTATTGGGGGTGGACAGTGGAGGGGTAAATTTTATGACTATCAGAAAAAAAAAAAAAAGGCTTTGAAATACTTGGATTTAATGTACCATATAAGGACTAAATACTCTAATTGGTCTTTTCTGTCTCTAGATAATAGGGGAATTTAGAAATAGAATTCTATGCTCAAATAAAATCCAAGTATTCACCCTTGACCATTAAAAAGTGTTGTATGTATGAGAAGTAGGGTGTCCTATTTTGCCTGACCCACAAAGTGTTCCTTTGGAGCTCATTTTTCACCCCCAAAATGCACTTTGCTAGAATGTATACTGTGGAGCAGAGCCACAGTGGAAGGGAGCTGAAGAGGTAAGGGCTGTGTGTAAACACGCAACAGGGCATCTGATGGGTTTACAGTAAGCAAGCACCCCACTGGGACTGCAGCCTTTTACTTCTCACTGCAGGGAGCTGGGGGTTGGGGGGGGGATCTGTCATTGACCAGGTGCTGCAGCCCCAGAAATCAATTCTACACTAATGAGCACTGCAGCTGGGAACAGAGAGGAGCAAGAAGGAATTTGCAGATGACGTAGCTAGGCTACCTGATGACAAGAAATGGCACCCAGCATGTCTGTCCACCTCACCTTTGCACACTGCAATCTCAAAGTTGGATATGTCAAGCCAGCAGCAAAGGCTCAAAGCAGAAGTTTAGACATAAGTGGCTTTCCTGGTCGAAATGGAGGTTTTAACTAACTTATGAACCCAGAGCACAGTCAACACACCAGAGAAGAAAAAAAAGTGAAAGAAAGATGATTTTTTAAGACTACATGTCCTTTAGAACATTGAAGAATTCAGCCAGTAAAGGAATAGTAATATACCTACAGCCACTGCTCATCTCTTATAGACCAATGATCACAAACTGATGATCCATGGGAGAGATCTTGCCCAATGGTATGTTTTCCGTGCTGGACCAGTGCTGGCTTTGTGTTGTGTTTCATTCTGTTTTGGGTTCACTTTGAAAGTCTTTGGTGAGTTCTCAGGGCTGCACATTGTGTACCTCCAGGTGCACGTTCCCAGTGACGCACTCGCTGGTTTACCACATGCCCCATCACTCCCACATTTCTGTTACCTGGCTTATCCCCGCAGGAGTCTAAATTTGACACCTTGATGTAAAATATCAAGATTTCTTAGTAAAGCTAGGCAAGGGTCTCCAGACCAGAGAACTGATATTTCTCGTCTTGAAGGACAGTGCTCTGCCCTTGAGGGCTGCTTGAAGCTAGGAGTTGCAGGGAGTGGTGGATCTCCTTTCCCGGAAGTCCTTACCATCATGGGAGTCTAGCTTTGGAAGGACGAGCTGTCCAATTACATCTAAAGTGGAAGGCAAACTAGGTGTACTCATAAATAGATATTAAATATACAGATGATATACTTTATCAACTTTATGTATTTTTAGATATCAGCTTTTTGGTATATAATTTAAATACAATACAGTTTACCCACTTAAAGTGTAGAATCTAATGGTTTTTAGTACATTCACAGATACATGGGACCTTAACCACAGTCAATTTTACAGCCTTCTCATCAGCTCAAAAATAAACTTTCTTATGTGATACAGCCAGAGTTCCCACCTTTCATGAATGTAGAAATGTCATTCTTTTATTAAGTTCCCCCCATCCCTGAGAGCCCCCAGTAAATGCTTTGGTATCTCATGGGTATGACCTAGTGTTTGCTTGCCCTGAAATGCAGCCTCCTCCCTCCCTCTGGCCCCCTGTTCTTGCCATTTTGTTATGGCTACTGACCCTCTCCTTGGATTTCTGGGCCCCAAGTATGGCCACATACCTCACTTCTACTTTGCAGAGCATGGCTTAAACTATACAGTAACATCTAACACAATTTTACTGAAGGCATGGGGCAAGCAGAAGGAAACGACAACACAGGAGACAAGAACACACAGTTGGATATTGGGTATCGCTGCCCTAGGTTCCACCTACCCTGCCCATGCACGACGCAGTCCTGGATGCCTTCCAGCTTAGTCCTTCAGTCACCGTGCTAGCGCCACTATCAGCTGACCTCCCCCCGAATAATGTGTCCTTCAGCAGTTCCTCAACTCTCCCTTTCCCCAAAGGAAAAGAAAACCTTTTCTTCCTCTAAGTCACCATTGTTATAATCTTACAAAGATATAACACTGCTTATAGCAGGAATTTTTAAATATTAATATGGAGAGCAGTTTAGTTCCTCTTTAAATACCCTATCTCAGAAAAGGGTATGGCTTTCATTTCACAGAACTAAAAAGCTCACAAAAATGTCATTCCCAAATCGAAAGAGCTGTCTGCCCTCAGATGGGAAGTCAGTGTCTACTTCTAGCTAAAAAGGATATTTCTGACCATTTGAAATTGCAGATCCTCAAGCTCTCATCCCTATTCTGACCACCCAACAGGATACAAATATTGGGTGCCGTTTCTGGGAATGCTGTTACTGAACCTGCTGTATCACAACTGCTTTTCCTTAGCTCTACTGTTGATTTTCTAATTAGAAATATTTTTACTTAAAGAATGTTTCTTAAAAAAGAAGAGTTGTCTTATTTACAATTCGGACTTCAAGAAAATATATTCTTATATTAGATATGTGATGTATCATTTCCCTTACGGTCCTTTCTGGTAAGTAAATGAGAATCACTTAGTGGTTCTAATACTGTCTCACCAAAGCAGAAAAGCAACCATATATATCAATAGTCAAACTGGTATAAAACTGAGAACACCCAAATGCCTTTAACAAGAATGATGTGAATATAAGTGACATGCATGTGTGTGTTTTCTTAAAGTCCAGATAAATTTCAGAGTTATTTAGTCCAATATTATTTGGAAGGGAAATGGAACTAATTTTTAACAAAACATATTTTACTTGGGCTGCTAGAAAAGTAAGTTTGAGGAAAAAAATAAATCTTGAAAGTGGAAGTTAATGGTAATAATCTCCTAGATCTAAAAAAATGCATTGCAGGCGAATTGAATGCTGGCAACTCTGTTAAAAATAAATAATGTTCTGCTCCAAAACAAGAATTGATTCTCCTCAATTGCTCATTATTAAAATTCAGGAAAAAAAAAGAACTATTTCCTCTTCTGGGTAATTTATATCCTTGCATCCCAAGTGCTTCTACAGAGGACCCAGGACAGGGT
The DNA here is from genome assembly GCF_030020395.1 of Manis pentadactyla. Taxonomy (NCBI): domain Eukaryota; kingdom Metazoa; phylum Chordata; class Mammalia; order Pholidota; family Manidae; genus Manis; species Manis pentadactyla. Next base: position 169,370,200 of record NC_080021.1, on the reverse strand, counting down.
AGAAATTTAAGTAAGAAGTTGCTGGATTAAATCAAGTGGAAGTATGAATGTTCTCAAGCTGGTGTGTTGTGAGTTTCGTGGAGGTGAGGTCTTGGCCTCCCCACAGAAATTAGCTCAGCTTCTCCACAGTACAGGCCTTCACCTACTTCCTGTTGATTCTGTGTGAATGTTTCTCATTATACAAACTTTATATTACACCTCTATAATGTTAGTAAGATGAAAACTTCCTGGATTGAGTATCTTTAATACCCAGATTGTTTCCAAGATTCTCTAGGCTGGCCAGGACTTTGCAGAGATAACCATGCAGGCACATCGCTGGGGAGTGAAGGAGCAGTAAGGCCTGTTGTGGAGTCTCTGCCTGGAATCAGTAAAGGAGGTGGAAGCAAGGTAGTTCAGCCCTCTGGCTGCCCCCATCAGGCTCTCAGAGACCCAACAGAGGAGCTGCATCAGAAAGGAATGGTTCCCTCAGACCTTTCCCTTCCCAGGCTCCTTCTGAACATGATTTGCATTCAAATGATATTTCCTTGACCCTGGGTCTGCCTTAGATGATGGGCACACCTAGGTCCAAGTGCAAGCTCACAAAGCTGTTCATTCATGATTCTAAGGCCAACAGTCTACCAAATAAGCTCTGGTCAAGGGAACGTGGAGCACTGAAAAGAGAAGGGTCTGTAACCAGTAGTATAAGATGGTATTGAAAGCCATGGACATGGATGAGTTTGCCTCAAAGAGTACAAGAGAAAGAGAGGGCTTCAGTGTCAGGCCCCAGGAATACCCAAATCTGATTGCTGATTAGCTCTGCAGTATCTTACCTTTCTTCCTTAGAGATGGGGCTCCAATTTACTCAGTTCAAAGACACTATTTCCCAGCATCTGTTATAGCTGAGAGATCAATAGAATTTAAACCAGAGGCTTGTATGGGGCTTATAAGACTCCAGAAGGTGGGACAGTTAGCTTTTTCCCCCTTGACACCTCCTCGCATTTGGATGTGGCAGCTGCCATCACGGGCCAGGAGGTGACTGAGGGTGCTAGGATGCTGAGACAGAAAAACAGATACTGGGTCCCTACATGACTACCTTTGTGCTTCTTTCACTGGTGAGAGGATTACTCTTCTGTCTTATTTAAGCTACTGTTATTTTTTATTTTCTGTTAAGTGCATCCAAACTCAATCTGAACTGAAAAAGTAAGGCACAAAAGAGTGAAAAAAAATGAAGGAGCAGTGATTGAAGTAGGAAAGGAAATGAGGAGGATGTGTGTCACAGAAGCCAAGGGGACAAAAGAATTTCATGAATGACTAAATGGGCAAATGTACCAAATCATCCTGAGAGACCAAATAAAGTAACTCTACAAAGTGTTCATAAATAGCCATTAGTGGCCTAGAAGTCACTTCTAAGTAACTGGAAGGGTGGTTTTTATGGAACTATACAGGTTCGTGACTGAGGCAGAATCTGGTTTGGAAGTGGGCTGAGCACTGAGAGGGGAGGAAATGGACACCACAGATATAGACCGACTTTTTGAGAAATTTGGCTGTGAGGATGCTGGAAGGGGAGGTGTATGGGGCTAAGAAAGGATATTTCTAAGCCTGCAGAGACCAGTTCAGAGGAACCAGACAACAGGGAGGGGCTAACATACATAAAGGGAAGGAAGAGAATCAGTCCTTGTCCCACGAGGTGCCAGGGCCCCTCATCATAAATACCTCCTTACATGTGCCACCTCACCCATCTCCCCTTGTGTCCGGGGCAAACCTCATTCCAGAATGAACCCAACAATCTCCATGCTTCACCCAAGCAGCTTCTGGAGAAAACCACACAGATGGGCTGGCGGGCTCCATCCAAGCAGCCTTCCTTCCACTCTCTCAGGTGAGTACCCACATCCTCTTTCTTCTCAGATCTCCACAATTACTTCCCCACCCTCAGTCCACTGGTGGCCTCATCTCAACTCCACTGGAAAATGGAAAGCATTAAAGATGATGTTGTCAAAATGTTTCCACCTCGAGCGTTGTGAAGTATTGAACAGTTTGTTGCCTACTTGCTTGTCACAGGGCCCATCCCCTTCAGGCAGTTCAGCAGACGCACGTTGCCTGGAAGAGGGTTGCCACCAGCAGGAAAGTTAATTATTTGTTTTTGAAACTTGTTTTATAGACAATGAGAGAAAATGCTTTGAGTTTGTAAGTTTACAAACGTTTTGAGTTTTACAGATCTTAGCCAGAAGACAAGTGGAAATGCGTGTGCACGTTCTGGATTTTACAGGAAGAGGGGCTGGGCGAGGGGGGTGATGTGCGTGGGACTCCCACACAGTGAGGAATTATCCTGCCCCACAGCCAAGTGTCCCATTCTTGGTACTTCTTTGTCCAGTTTTGGCTGTGAATAGACAACGGCTTGAGAAAGCCATGATTACCAGTGGCTCGAATCCCTGAGAATGAGGCTTTGGGTAATGCCCCAGGAAAGTCACTAAGACCAGCAGAGGGGACAGCTGAGGGCAGGGGAATTTAAATAGTGGAGGAGAGAAAGGATGAGCGTTATGTAGGGCCTGAGACCACATGCAGCAACAGTTTGTCCCTCTCACCTCCTCCTTCTACATTTCCACCCAGAAAATGAGGCCCACTGGCATCCTGCAAGAGCTTGTGCCTAAACCTGTATTAGGAAGTAGACCGGCACTCTGGTGGCCAACGAGAGGGCCCACTCTGACCTCCCTTCAAGAAAAGAGCTTGCTGTTGGGCTGCAAAGATGCACGACTGAGAGCCTCCGGGGGCACAATGCCCCTCTGGGCCATCTCCTGTCATCACCGAGCATGCTGGGGTCCCAGGGTCTGGCTCTCTCTGCCCAAAGCAGGCCTCGTTAGGCACCTTTGCTCTAGAGCTCTGGAGGACTGGCTCTGTCTGCTCTGCACTGCAGTTTGAGCCACGCTCTGTCTAATATTTCTTCTCTTTGCCTCTTCCGGGCATCAGAGCATACCACACACTGAAGGTTGTTTCTTCCCAGGCCACCCATCCCTTCATTATTTGCAGGCATTTCTCCTCAATAAACTTCTTGCACACCCAAATCTACTTCAGTGTCTGCTTCCTGAACAACCCAAATTGGTACAGACAGTTAAAGAATATGAGACCCAAAACACAAGTGGACAAACTCCTCACCCCATACCAAGTCAGGACAAAGCCTTGTTGATTTTTCTTTCTCAATGCATCATGTATCTGGTCTTATGTTCCATTTTCATTATCTGGCTTGAGTCTTTACTACAATTTGCCTTCATATTTACTTAATTTAGTAGTGTCTTGTTACAAAAATAATACAATGTAGAATTCAAACAGTAAAGAACTACAATTATCCTTTCATATTCCAACCCTAGTCCTCAGAGTTAGCCATTAACTTGTATATTCTTCCACATTGACATATATTCCTATATACAAATGGGAATCTAGTACACAGTGTTATGCAACCTGATGGATATTTTTAACTTAAAACTCTTATTTTAGAGATATGAACATCTTTCCATATCAATATATACAACTCTACTTCATTCTTTTCAACAGCTGTTATCATAATTTAGTTAATAAGTCATGTCACTGAATAACTTCTATGTCCAGGACTTGGCTATTATGAATAAGGTTGCTATGAATCCCCTTGCATTCATTTTTCTGGAAACCAACGTTCCATGTCTGCCCACTTTTTTATTGGAGTGTTTATCTTTTTCATACTGATTTTTAAGAGTTCCTTAAATGTTATAGCAGTTAGCTCATTTTCTAATATATTACACATTTTTTCTCTAATGTGTATCTTTTGACATTGCTTGTGGTATGTTTTTCTCTGTAAAATTTAAAATTTGAATGTAGTCAAATTTATGACTATTTTCTATTATGGATTTTAGGTTTGGAGTCTTGCCTAGAACAGCCTTCTCTATACTAATATAATGAAAAACAAATCACTATATGCATTTCTAGTACATTTGTACTTTTCAAGTATTTAAATCTTTTATTTTCTGGAGTTTATCTCAGCATGAGTGATCCAGTTCTTTTCCAAATGGCTGTCAATGATTCTAATGTCATGTAGTAAACAATCCATCTTTCCCCACTGATTTGAAATAGCATCTTTACCACATTCTGAACTCCCACAGTATTTCTTAATTACTATGTTCTTTGGACCCTTAGGATCTTTACAGAACCTGAGTTAATCAGCCATATGTGAAAAACAAGTGAGATAAACATCAGAATGGAAACATTCACCTACATGTACGTCAACAGGACAGCTCTCCAAGGTCCTCATCACTGTTACAGAGAGCTATGTCTAAAGTTGAATGAGACAGTCCACATCTGCAGTGGGTGCCAGGCGAGCCAGCAAGAGGGCCTGGGCCAGGGCAATCTGGGTTCTTGTTGTCTTCTTAATGTGAAATCCTTCCCATTAGAGTTCCTGGATTTTATGAAAGCATGGTAGTTTTTAATAAGTGCATCACTCCAGGAAATCTTTGTACTTCAAAGCCTGTTGCTATTACAGCTGCTGCATTAGTCAAGTAAATAGGGGGATCAGTTGCACACAAAAACTTTGAATGTGTTATGGCATCCCTCAGCAGCAAGACAGCAGCCTTTCTGAAGGTGATTGCAGATGGACATGGCCCTGCATCTTTGAAGTATACTCAGAGCAGAATCAATTCAGGAATTCACAAATACTAGTTATCAGCTTGTGTTTATTCACATCGCAGAGAAGGGTTTAATTAATGTAATACATATTGGTCAATTCTTTGCTTTTAAACTTTACCTTTGGCCCATCAGCAGATCAATATGTATTTTAATCTTCTTGGGTTTTAGAACTGGTTTTAAAACTCACAGCGGAGGCCCAGATTTTACAATCATTAATTGCTATTATCAGTCCCTTTCATTTCCTAAACATCAGCAGTTCCTTAAAATCCCGCTTTCATTTGTCTTTTAAATCCCTTCTTCACTTGGTTCTGTAGTGTCTTTCCACCAAGTACAGAGTTCAACCAGCCTATAATGGGAAGAAAAGAATGCCTTGAACGTCTCCACCAATTAACCAGTCTATCTGACTTCATCAACAGCTGCACACAAAACTCATGAAGTGGTGTGTCTGCTTCTTGATGGACAGTACCAAGTACTTCCAAGGCTCCAGTGAGTTGGCCAAGGGGTGGAGGACTCATATTCTTTTGTTTTCTTTTTCAAATAAGTAGTGAATTATCATCTTTGGATGGCCAATTGTCCTACATATCACAGTGTAACTTCTTTCTTCCTTAACTGTCAGTATTTTCTGGTATATCAAAGGTTGGGGAGCCAAGGGAATCTGCCATTTCCTCACTGCCTAATTCAGCTAACACTCTGAGCTGCTGTGGGTCTAAATATCCTCATCTGTGAAAGGAATCACAATAAAGGTACTTTGGGAAATTACGAGGGAAGATGAATAGTGTATCTTGCACAAAGTCTGGCTACCAGAACACAACCTAATAAGGTGCTGTCCTGTTAGCAGTGTTGGTGTCACTGGCATCTTGCGGACTAAATGAAAGATACTGACTGAACGGTAAGGCATAATCTGACTTAAATGGTCAGCTGGGACTTGAAAAGATGTCCTTTAACCATAATAGGCCTCAGAGCCCCAAACTGTCTGAAGTACCTCACATTTGTCCCAGGTCCCATGGCTTCACTGCCACTACCTTCTTTCTTGTCTTTTGCCCACCTGGCCTCCACTATTCCAAAGCCACACAGACCAGTCTGCCGGATGTGAGACTACATTGCAGTCTCTTAAAAGAGACACCGAGGAGTACTGATTACGCTGGTCTCTTCTCTGCAACATAGTAGAAAGGGCTATTTATGCTGCCTCAATGATTCTAGATGGCAAGGTGGTTTCTCAGCAGTTTCTGGCTTCCCTACTTCAAATTTTGTCATGATTTTGCAGTTGGAGGTAAAGCTGACATGCAGTGCTTAGTTTTCAAAGGACAAAACACACACACACACATACACACATTTTAGTTCTTGTCTTCCTACCTTGGGGTGAATAAACATAAGTAAATGAAGTGATTATTATAGACTATTCTCATCTCAAGTAATCATATCCATCTCAATGAGCAGATTATTATTAACTCCTTATACAATTATCTAGCATGACTCAAAGAGATTTCCCAAACAGTATTCAGTGTAACTGTTTATCCAAGAACAACTGCCTTTGGGACTTTGGGAATAGAACTAAGAACTCCCTAGAAAGGTGCTAAGCACCTACTAGCTTCTTTCCTGGGTATTTTTATACACTTCAGGGATTCACACACGCACACCAAAAATTATCACAGAACCTGTGACACAGACTGCATAAAATATAGGAAATATTGCATACTACCAGGTCTCATTAACAGTAAGGAGAATCTGGGAAATAAGCAACAAAGAGCAATATAATTTTTTAAAGAAAAACCAGATATTTCTAGGAAATTAAAGATCTAAAAAAAAAAAGAGAGAGAAATGAAAAGGACTCCCATTTACCAGGTATTAGACTTCATTGCCAAGTACTGTGTTTCCAGTATCCAATCCCAAGGATTGTGTTGCAGTTGAGTTCAACAAGGGACAGAAACTGGGAAAAGGGAGTATACATGAGGCTACAACCCCAAAGGTGTTCATTAGTTAAGAGGAAAGAGGAAGAAGAGTCACAAAAGGTGAAGATTTTACCAGAGAATTAGGATAACAAGGATTTTATATTTATGTGGAAGCCAGACTATGAGCTTCAAGAAGCAGGAACAAGTCCATAGTTAGGTGCTGCACTGAGGGGCGAGGCCGAAAAAATGAAATAATTAAGCATGACATATGGGCAGGAGATGCCCTGTGAGAGAGAATGGACATCAATGTTTCCTGAGTGGCTTTTCTGGAGAAGCCCAATATCTCCTCCTGACCCTCACACCACTTTCTTATGGAATCTACCGTGTTTCCTCAGTCTCTTCTCATTGCCTCCACTGAGTGGGTAACGGCCCATAAGCCCCCCTCTCTCTGGACACAGATGACTATAGGAAGGTGGACCACAAAGACTCAAGAATTTCAAACTAAGCCCCTTTACGTTCATAAACCAGAAATTCATGGGAACCAGAGCTATGGCGGCCATGACTGGGCCATGTGGAGATGGAGCTGAGAAAGCCAGTCGGCAGAGGGAGAGGAGAGGCACCAGAAGAGCAGAGAGCAGCAGACATGATAAGAGCCTTAGGAACAGATAAGAAAGAGGCCATGGTGCAAGAAGGACTCTACTTTCTTTGCAGGCTGGACTACACTCCTTGCCCTGGAGTTCCATGAATTATCTCGCTTTCCTTCCAATAATTTTGAGTGGGATTTGATGCCTCATAATCAAATTACTCCTACTGGAGACAGTGACTACTCTGTACCATTTAGCTGTGTGAGAATATTCTCTCACATAACACTCACAAGAGCTCAGCCAAAAAGGTGTCATTGTCTCCCTTCTCTGAGAGGAATCTGAAGTTCATGAGGTTAAATGATATGCCTAAGGTCACACAGCTGCTAAGTGAATTTGTTTCTAAATTCCCATACCACTACTCTGGGCCATAAGCAAGATACAAGTCCAATTAATGCTGATTGATAAGAAATCCTCAGAAGTGTATAAAGACTATGTCTGTGCTATAGTCTCTTCCTTTGTATTAAGCTATAAATGGAACACCTTATTTTGCATTACTAGATCCTTCACGTTCAGTATGCTCTGTAAGTGAGAGGTGTGTTAGAGAAAGCCAGAAGCTTCGGAAAAGAAGTTTGCATTCTCCTAGTTCATGAAACAAACTACACCTACAATATGAACTTTTTCAGAAGTTCTTAGAGACTCTAACAGAAGTAGAAACCTTTTCAGTTATTAAAAGAATTGAAAGGTTTTTATTGTGCATGAAAAAGGCAAACTCCTCCCTTTCAAATTATTCTACTTTATAGTGCAATTCCTTCAGCTGGGAGAACTTCAGACACTTTTTCAAATAACCCCAACCATTTAATCTGTACCTTTAGGAAGTCATGCTGAGAGTATATGGAAAAGAGGCAGACAGAGCCAGGAAAGGGGGGTGGGGAGGGGGGAGAAGGAAGAAGAAAAAGTAAGACATTGATTCTGAAGTAGTAAGAATCTCCCGGTTTTTCTGGCCTACTTTAAAGTGAGCTAGGTTTTTCTATCCACAAAGAACACCTAACATTGTTTAGGTAGCTACAACTTAAAAAATATTCTGTCTACTCCAGACAAATCCTTCCATCTATTTGTCATCCCCATTATATATAAATCAGGACTGCTTACATTAATTAAAAACTTTCCCTGGAAGTTAGGATGCTTAGTCAGCTCAGGCTACTATAACAAAATACCATAGACTGGTGACTTAGTCAACATTTCCTTCTCACAGTTCTGGAGGCTGCAAAGGCCAAGATCAGGAGGCCAGCCAGTTCAGTTCTTAGTAAAAGCCCTCTTCCTGGCTTGCAGACAGCTACCTGCTTCCTGTGTCCTTACGTGGTAGAGAGAGAATGACTCTCTCTCTCTCTCCTTCTTCTTCTTCTTCTAAAGGCCTCCAATCCCATCATGAGGGATGATGATCCTTATGATCTCATCTCATCATAATTACCTCCCAAAGGCCCCATCTCCAAACATCATCACCTTGAACTGGGGGCTAGGGTTTCAACATATGAATTTCAAGGGTACACCATTTAGTCTGTAGTGATGCTTTGAACTGGTTATTAAATGAAAAATTTGAGCAAGTTGGAGAAAAGACCTTTGAAGACAGTTTTAGGCCACGAGAACTGTCTTATAAGAAAATAGTTTTACAAGGTCTCCTTTGAAAGAGAATTCAGATTAGAAAACATGGGCACTTGGGGAGCAGAGGCCTGACATGTAGGGCACTGTCTCAGGAACAGAATCTAGATGCTGAGGGTGCTGAGAGAGAGGAGGAGGATCAGCAGCTACGTCCCCTCTCCAGGTCATGTGCCCAGGAGACCACTGGGACTAGGGGAAGAAGCTCAAGACCTTTGACTCGAGGCCAGTTTAAGGACTGGTTCTGGAACCTTCACAATCTTGAAAATAGCATGTAGTTTCAGAAATTCAGTAGCTGCTTGAATTCACTTTTGGGTGCTGATTATTCTTTTTTGGAAAACCACATCAATAGACTTTTTGGTTCTACAAAGGAAAACCCAAGATCCTAATCGGAAATTAAAGATTTCCAGAAAACATTAAATGCTTTGTGTTAACTGTATCTACAACTCTCTTAATTATATATGCAGTTGTCTGTCAATAGACTAGGACTAGGAAGTAGGTTGGAAGAAAACAGATGATTTTCTCCACTCTTTCTAGGACTCACTGTAAGGGTAGAGTACCTAGACTCTCAGGAAAGGAGACATAGCACAGGGCACAGGGCACAGTCACTGGGGAGAAGTAACTTGACCTCTGTGACATGGTAGCAAGCCAAGGAGAGTCAATCTGTGGGCAGGCTTTTCTAATTTTCAGTTTTATTTCTTTTCTATGATAAAATTCCCTTTAGTTATTCTCGAGTCTTTATTTAAGTTTTTCTAAATACTACACCCTGGTATTAGTAAAGAAATTGAACTAATATTTAAAAACTTATTAAAATAGTAAGTTTTATGTTACATATATTTTACCACAACTTTAAAATTTAAAAAAGACTTTCCACGCACACACAAAAAATTCCCAGTCCCAGTTAGCTTCACTGGTGAATCTATTAATTGCATAAAGAAAAATTACAGCAATCCTTTTCAAACTCTTCCAAAACACAGAAGAGGAGGAAGAATTTCCCAGTTCATTCTATACACCTACTACTACCCTGATACTAGACAAAGACATCACAAAAAACTTCAGACCAATAACCCTTATGAACAGAGATGCAAAATCTTCAACAAATCCTAGCAAATGGAATCCAGCAACATAATAAAAGGGTTATACACTAAACCATGACTAAGTGAGATTTATCCCAGCAATGCAATGTTAGCTTAACATGTGAAAATCAATCAGTGGAACACATCATATTAATAGAAAAAAGGGCACAAACCACATCCACATGATCACCTCAATAGATACACAAAAATCACTTGATAAAAAGCTGATCCTAAAATTCAGTTGGAAATGAAAGGGATACAGAATAGCCAAAACAATCATAACAAAGAAAAAAAAGAGTTGGAGGACTTACTGTTTTCAATTTCAAAATTTAACCTCAAAGCTACAGTAATCAAGGATATGTGGTACTAAGAACAGATGTATATATATATATATACAGATCAATGGAATAAAAATGAGAGTTCAGAAATAAGCCCTTATACTTATAGTCAAATGATTTTTTGAAACGAGTACTATGACAACTCAATGGAGAAAAAATAATCTTTTAACAAATGTTGTTTGGACAACTGAATATCCACATGAAAAAGAATGAAGTTGAACCTGCAGCTTACATTACATACAAAAATTAACTCAAGATGGATCACTGACCTAAATGTAAGAGCTAAAACTATGAAACTCTTGGTAAAAATCATAGAGTAAATACTTGTGAACTTGGGTTAGGCAACAGTCTCTTAGATATGACACCAAAGTATAACTGACAAAAGAAAACAATAGGTAAATTGTACTTAACTAAAATTAAAAACTTTTATGCTTCCAAGAACTATTAAATAAGTGAAAAGACAACCTACAGAATGGTAGAAATATCTACAAACACACACACACAAGGACTTGCATCCAGAATTACATAAAGAACTCTTACAAATCAAAGAATAAAAATAACAGAGCAATTAAAAAACAGGCAAAGGACTTAAGCAGACATTTCTCCAAAGAAGATACACAAATAGCCAATAAGCACATGCAAAGATGCTCAACACCATTAGTAATTCATAAAACCACAACGAGATACCACTTCACACCCATTAGGGTGGCTATTATCAAAAAGATGGACAATAACAAGTGCTGACAGGATTTGGAGAAATTGAAATTGACATACGTAGCTGATGGAAACGTAAAGTGGAAAACAGTCTGAAAATGTCTCACAAACTTAAACTTGGAGTTACCATATGACCTGCAATGCCACTCTTAAGTATATGCACAAGAGAAATGAAAACACAAAAACTTGTACATAAATGTTCATAGCAGTATTCTTTATAATAGCCCAAAAGTAGAAATGAACTAAATGTCAATCAACTGGTGAATGCATAAAGAAAATGTGGTATATCCATGCAGTGGGATATTATTTCATGGTACAATATGAATAAAAAATAAAACTTCAAAATATCATGCTAAATGAAAGAAGCCAGGTAAAAAGGCAATATATATGGTTCTATTTATATGAAATGTTCAGAACAGGAAAATCCACAGAGACAGAAAGTAGATTATGGTGGCCAGAAGCTGGGGGAAATGAGGAAAGGAGAGTGACTGCTATTGGATGTGGAGTTTTTCTTTGCAGTAATGAAAATGTTCTGGAATTAGAAAGTAGTGATGGCTTCACATCCTTGGAATATACTAAAAACTATAGAATGGACTGAATAATATGTGAATTATATCTCAATAAAACTATAGTTTTTAAAAAAGATACACGTGCTCAAATCTCAGTGTCTAGATTCTTATTTGAATTGTTATGAAGTAGATAAACATAGTCAATGGGTGATTGTCAATTACTTAAATTATTTACTGATATAGTGACAAAGGGTTTCTACTTTGATGAACTTGATATACCTGAGAATAATACTGTGTTGCCCTTCCTCGGGAGTTTCTCTTATGGAGAACAGGGATTCTGCCTCCTGACAGATTAAAGGGAATAAGAAGCCCTACATTAAAAGACTGAAGCTGACCATCGCATCCTTGAGCCATGACTGTTATGTGGAGTCCTGCAGGCGGTGCACTATTCGTGCAGAGTACGATGAAGATGGTGCCCTCTGAAGCTCTGCTTGCCAGCAGCCTGTTATGTTCCTCAAGGAATCTCAATCCCAGGCACACTTCAGTAAGAACATCATCACCATTAATTATCAGAGAACACAATTTTAATTGTGACTGTGAATGTGAACTCTGATTCACAGGAATCTCTCTATAGTCTTCACAACACATACTTAGAATATTTCTCCTCAGCCCAGAGGAAAACTTAAGTGTACTCACTTAGCCTGTAACCATAAACACACTCAGTGAGTTCGATAGTCAGCTGTACATAAAGATCACTAGAATGAACTGTTGCCTTTAAACCTTAGGTCCTCAGGATTTGCAGTGTTCAAATTCCAGAGCTTTCCATGCAGTTTTACAGTGGACACCTCTTACTTTCAGACCAGAAGTGAGCTTAGAAAAAGTAAAGAAGAAATATATTTTACTTATTGTGGAAGAAAAAGGGCAAAAATTAGATGTTCTATTATGCGTCCTATATTTATTTCTTGGAGGTACTTTCTATTAGGCACCAGTAGGATTCCATTCATCCTAGATTGCATTTAAGATTTTCCCTTATATAGTATCCCAAAACACAGAAGGGATCTAGCAAGGACAGGTACCTCCTCTTATAGTCTTGTCATTAGTGAATACTTTTGAATATCTAGCAGCTCTTAACCTGCCAGCTGAGATGTCTTTACATCTAAGCAAGACTTTTTATTTTACATAGCTTCCTACAGCAGCACATTTCTGGATCCACTCACTGGGAGGACTCTTGTCAACAATCAGCATTTCACTGGCATTAACAGACAATAAAAGACAATAAGCATGACTCAATTAAATCACAAAAAACTGTTTCAGATAACATTATCCCAGGAGTTTTCAAAACCTATGTGGGGCCTCTGCTGTGTGGCTAACATTAAGGTCAGTCAGTGTTTTGAAAACATGTGCTGAAGCACCGAACAAAACTACCCATAAGGTGCTTTAGAGGAAAGAGCAAAATTATTTTTGATTTATCTCCTTCCCATACTGCATCCAGATATTTTACAATGCACAGTATGCAATTATCAATTAGGTCTCACTACTGCAAAGATTAAGAACTAATTTCCCTTTGAGATGTCAATGGAAATTTAATTTGCACAGAAGATACAGTTTGGGAAACCTTTAGAGTCAGACCTATTTAAAACCAACCAACAAACAGTGCAGACAGTGGTTCAGAGAAAATATGTAAGCACCCACCATAACAATTTATAAGATATTTGACATCTGGGTATGCCAATCAACAAATCCCACAGCCAGGAAAAAGTCTTATAATAAAATTGCCAAGATTCAAGAGGAAAGATGGCACTCTTCTACCAATATGTAAATGTACACACATTTATGTCTCACTCACCAGGAAGGCTGGATGTGTTTCTTACAGAACCAGAGATTTTTTGTTTGTTTTAGTTCTGTTTTTGTTTTTGATCTAGGTTTAAATCTATAGCATTTTAGGTTTCATTATATTGAACACGTAAACATTTCAGTTAAAACTGCTCTCATTGCACTAAACCATTAGAAAAAAATAAATGATTTCAGCAAAGTAAAAATAAATAAAACAAATTCATATATCACACAATAAAAATTTTTTAAGATTTCATTGTTTGAGGAAATTACTAAAATTCTTTCCCTTCAATTGCAGCAAAAGGCATGGATAAATGACCATGGAGAGATGTTGAACTCATGAGTAAACAGTAAAGGAAAATGTTCTGGCACATTTAAGATACATCTTATATCTTAAATTTTAAATTATTATTTTAAGTTATGATTAAAAAATTATTAGTAAGTTACAAATTCTTTCAAGATTGAATTTCTTTTGTAAGAAAGCTATAAAAATATGTTAATGAAGGTGGAAATCAAATAAAAACAATCATTTTAAGTAGATCTTTAAGATAAATTTAACACATTTAAAGCATGGTAGCTTTTTTAAAAACTGTAGACATTAAAATACATATGGATATTATAGGTTAATTAAGAAATTATTAAAAATGATGGCAACAGAATGACTAAATGTCTTTAGATAGACAATTACTATTTATTAAATTTAGAACCTAAAAAGACTTAGAAATTCAAGCTATGAAGGCAACCAATCAGGATAACTTAAAATAAGGAATGAATTTTTCATTTGAAAATATTAGAAGATTACCATATTAATTTTAAAAAATACTTTAAGTTTACTGGTTGTATTAGTTACCTATGGCAGCTATAACATATTATCAAAAACTTATGGATTAAAACAATACAAATTAATTCTCTTACTGTTCTGGAGCCTCTGCTGGGAGATCTGCATCCTGGCCTTTTGTAGCTTCTAGAAGAGTCTGCATTCCTCAGCTTATGGCCTCTTCTCCCACCTTCAAAGCACATGGCTCCAATCTCTGCTTCCCTCATCACATCGCCCTCTCCTCCCTGTAGTCAAATCTCCCCCTGTCTCTCTCTTACAAGGATACTTGTAATTGCATAAAGGGCCCCCCCATATTATCCAGGATAATTTCCCTTATCTCAAGATCCTCAACTTAATCGCAACTGCAAAGTCCCTTTGCTAAGGTAACATTCAAGGTTTCATGGATTAGAACAAGGCTATCTTTGGGTGTCATTTTTCAGTCTACCGCACCAGTCCAAAAAATACATTTAAAAATTCCCACCTCCATCCTAGGAGTTACACAAGATAACACTTTCTTGATCAGCTTTACCTTGTGTCATTTTCCACTGGGAAGTTATAGCCTGGTTAGACTGGCTTACATTCAATATCTTTCAACTGAAGGTCTGTCTCTGAAAGTATCTATGTGGTCTCTCAGTCCAAGCTAGAGACACTGGACAACATAATGAAGGTAGCTGGTTCCTTTGAAAGATAGGTACAGACATCATTATTCTTCCCATTACTAGTCATATGGATGGATGGGTGGATTTTGCTTAGTTTTGTCTAATCAATGGATTAGTGATCTATATTTCAAATCAAAACACATTTCTCAAAATTATTCCTAACTGGTCCAGAAGGCAAGCCTCAGAAAGTAGAAATAATGTGGGCCTAAGAGTTACAACTATGTGCTTACTAGTTAACTACTAGGTTCTATGTGATACTAGGTAGTCAAATGCTCAACATTTTAGATACTCAGTTATTCATCTATGAAATGATGATGCAAATTATACACCAGAGATTTATTGTGAAAACACTTTAGTTTTGCTATAATGGCTGGCATAGGATAGTTGCTCAATAGATACTTGTTCCTTTCTATCTTTTTTATTAAAAAGCTTGTCTACAGAAGTGCATAGTACATACAACAGGATCAGTTTATCACTGTTTAGGATGGTCTAAAGAATAAACTCAGATACAACTGTTAAAGTAATATGAAAATAATAATGATCTCATTAAGCATTCAATAACAATATGTATTATAAATGTGAAATAAAGTGTTGCTAAGTTTAATAAAAGTCTGACATTTGGGAAATTAAAGTTGTCATTTAACCATTTAAAAGGTTATTTACCTATGTCATTAAAGTATCATTGAATGGACAATTCTCTCAATTTCCTATACCTCTTGCATTTGTATTATGTCATTCCAAAATGTTTACATCAAAATTCCACAAAGCCTCACTTAGTAAGTATGACTTAGGTATCAGAACAATAACTTTAAGAATCCTTTGATAGTGATAGATGCTACACGTATTTTTCTAGATCACAGAAGGTTAGTAAGAAAATCCACATACTAAGGTGTAAAGTAAAACTTCCTTTCCCCTACAAAAACATTTGAAGCTCTTCTCCTGAGAAATGTCTACTTTATGTATCATTCTTAACGGGGTAAAGAAGTGAATAAAGTACCGTCCCTGCCAACAGAAGACAGTTCTCAACTATGCAGCAATTGGTCACTAACGTGTTCAGAAGCAGTCTAGAGTTCCTCAGATCTCCATAGGATATGTCATTAAATCTTCTCCTCCCGCTGGGTCTGACTTCTGGGGAAAAAAGCATATGGTATAAAAATTACTGTATTTGGTAGTGAATACTAATGAGTGCTCAGGAGCCTCATTCTTCAGTCTCTATGGCCTTTAGCATGTAGCTGATTGTAAGTGTGACATGCTTTGACTTGATTTAATAATCTTTTGAATTTATAATTCAGAATCTACTATTTAAAATGTATCTGTAAAATCAGAAACCCACATATATGGAGAGACATACACATTTATTTTTGGTGTTATCCCATGAACAGATTATAAAATTAAGGCAAGAAGACCAAGGTCTGTCCAAGACAGAGCTTACAAAGGTGCTCATTCCTCTTAAATTAGTACGATCTCGAAATCGATTCAACACAAACACACTTACACAAACATAGAAATATAAGTAATAGGGTAACACTGTTTTTCTAGTGTGGGAACTGGAAGCTCAGTGATGTTATGTGGACTAAAAAGCTGTATATTGACTTCTATATGGACAATATCTTCATCATTGTATGGAATGGCAGAAGAAAGTGTTCTGTAATGTGCAGAAATCATTCTATCACCTATATAAAACAATCAATAGCATTTTCTGAGTTATAATAATTTGCAAATTGAATTTCACACGTTAGATTACACAGAGCATATTTTGCAATACTCAAAATCCAGAATGGCTAATAAAAAGAATTCCAAGGAAATAAATAAGAGAAATTTGGTTAAAGATGTAACTTTACTCCTTATAAACAGCTTTCTAAAGATTTACATAAAGCTAATTATACTGGCTTAACACTTGAAGAAATAGTATTGTGCTATACAGTATGACAGTAATAGTGCTGTGTTACCTCAGATGGCATACATCACTTGGCTAATTCGGCTAATAACACAAATAGTACACAAATTTATTTACCAAGGCCAGTAAAAAAATTCTCAGAAATTGGGTACTTTTGAATCAAATATCACTGTAAAGACAAGACAATACAGATTCCATAATAAATGCTGTTATTTTCTAATGTGCCCATAATGAAAAATAATATAAAATACGGATTTTGTATCAAAAGTCTTTTTCAAAAAATACAGTCAGAAGTTAATATCCACATCAGAAGTTTGTATCACTGGGGAGTTAACTGATTAATACAAAAACAAATACATATTACAAATATTCTTTTGTTCTTCACTTAATCATGATGCAAACTGCAAGGATTTAACCTTTAAGGGTTAAAGAGTTTAATCAATGTCAATATCTGATCTTCTCAAGGCGATAAGGAACAGTCTGTCTAGCGAAACCCAACAGAACATCAGTTTGTCAAGCCACAAAGCACCCAAAAGCTTGTCAAGTAAGTTACCAGAAACCTCTTTGTGGTCAGAACTCAGCTCCTTCCTGCTTGACCTATTATTTGATATTTGACCACTTGGTTGCAAGACACTTGCTCTTTCTAGCTGAAATGTCACTGGGGCATCTTGTCAGCTCCCCGACATCTTGGCCTGACATACAATTTTACTTTTGTGTGCTACAAGGCAGAAAATACAGGGCAATGGCCTTGTTTTAAATTCTGTCAGCATCAAAGATGGGCGTCACTCTCGGGTCCTACCAACAACAAAAATAAAAAAGGAGTCTATTTTGAAGGTCAAAACAGTCGTTACCTTGAAGTTTTTTAGCTTATACTATTTAAGTATTACCTGCTGTTGTACTGGTGTGGGAACTGTCCTTATAAAGCGCCTAACCATACCACAGAAATCCTCCCAGCACAATTGCTCTACTTTCTTATCAGAGGCAGGCTTGATAAAAGGATGAGTTTTCAATGTCTGCAGGGACCAAATTCAGCAGTTAACTTGTTCAAATGGGCAAGTGGTATCATGTAGCTTTACAAGGAGCAACCTGACCTTCTCACATTGACCAGGAGTGACATTATTGTGCAGGAGGAGAAGCAGTCACATCATTTCTGTTTTGCACAACCTGCTTAAAGTTTGCAACTAAATGCTTGTCTTCAGTTGAGCTGACAAGAGAGAAGAGGGGGCTCAGTGAACCATGGCAGGGCTGCCATGAAATGACAGGAATCATTGGCATACATTTCAAATAGCTCTTTCAATCCTATTAAAGTATTGCAGTCCTGCTTTAAAATAGACAAGTATGAAACAACTTTGATAGATAGAGACTAAAATGGCTTATTGATTTTTTTAAGTCTGAAGGAAATTACCCAAAATGTGTCATTCTTTAACATTTAAAAATATGTTACATAAAAATGAGCAACTGTGATAATAAATAAAACTTAGAAGGAAAAAAGTTGGTTATTTCATTATTCAAGAGACATAGATACCTGCACGCATCAAGATATCATACAATTTAAAACCTATTGCCACTTGTGCTGAAAAAATATTTAACTGATATGAAAACCCCCCTTTGAAACAATTTTAATTGTACTGTTAACTCTTCCCACATTTTTTTTTTATTTCATAAAGTCATAATCCAATCTGAGTTGGTCTTTTGGCATTAGTAGACATGGTCGCTGGAGAGGAATGAGGGGACGTCCGAGCGTGGGGTGCAGGCTTTACAAATGTCTCCTTTAAGAAAGTGTAAGTTGTATCCAGTTCAGCTTTTAGTGGCAAAAAATCCCCGACACCAGTTGTGTCAGCAGGAAGGGCAGCTCTTGAAGGAATGGAGAGATTTGAATGGTCTCGTGACTCTGTCTATGATATAAAAAAGAAAAAATAAACAAACATAGAATTGGAAAGTCCTAAACCAAGTCTAAAACCATAAACAGAGAATTGGACTAAAAACCACTGTACTAGGAAGTGGGGTAGAAATTGCCACTTAAATAATCTGTATGATAATATATAAATATTAAATTATTTTCCAAGTGTGCTTGAATCTCTTATTTGTTCTATGTCACAAACTTTTCAGGACATCACAAGTTTGCCTAAACACTAAAACTTTGTATGAACTTTTATAAGGTTATTGAATCAAAGAGTCACTATGATCAGGCATTTTTACCTCTGCTTCAATCTGCTGGCAATTTACAGAAATACACAGCGCTAACAGAGTTTATGTCATTTTGCTATGCGATATGCGCTGTATAACATGGAAGATTCAACTGCTTAGAAAATGAACTTTGGGCATTTTTGTTTTTCAAATCTATCAGCCTGACTTATCTAATGGATAAACATAGCACAAAAAAAGATGTCAATCCCAGTGGCCTCTAGAAAATAGCATACTTGACATATAAAACGATAATGAGGTGAATTTTTTGCCTTTACTTTTGATAATAATGCCACCACCTCCTTGTTTTAGTAAAAACTGGTCTATTATTAATATTCGGAAATCATGTATCAGAATATGGGATTGCAACTTGAAAGCTATTTGTCACATTTTAAAACATTATCGGTACCCAGAAACCATTGGACATCAAATTTAAGAAATCCACACACTCAAGAAGTACTTGAAAACAGAATATTTTGATGAAGCTATATATTTAAGCCTAAAGTGATACTGGTAATCAGCTTTTTTTTAAAGTCATTTTTAAATTCATTTAATATGAATGATGTCTTACCAGTAAAGCAGATAGGCATTATTTTATGACATTTATAGATAGGAAAATGGTGATCAATTGTATGTCAGAATTTTCCAGATTCCCAGCAAATAAATATTGCTGAGGTAAAAGTCTAGTCATAAATGTCTCCAGTAAAACCCACATTTTATATTGCAGGGCATTTAAAAAAAATCTTCTTGGTAGATTCTCTTACAGTTTTGACAACAAAATAGTGTGAACTCTAAGGATCTGCTTTATTATGTTATGTTATACAAAACCATTTCTACATGTGAAAACAAGAAGGAAGCTATAACTGGCTTTAGGAAAGTATTATAAATTCAGCTGTTGTATGTGTTACCGTTTTTGTGGATTTTTTAAAACTACAACTGGAGGAAAATCAATGGCTGCATCTAACACCTAGTTCAGCAATTTTCTTTGATCTCTGTTCTTTTGATTTCTTGATACTCCACTGCAAGCCTAGAGCTGACAGAAATCATCTCTTTTTATGCTGGGAGTTAAGAAGCACCTAAAATGACCACTTGAATGGCTTTATGAAGAAGAGGGTTTAGCTATCCCCATGGAAGGAAAAGAAATACTGAGATCATGTGTTGACCCTGATTAACAGCACTGATGAGATTTCACTTGCAAAAGCTTAATTAATACTGGACCTGAGTGTATCAGTTCAGAACCCAAACACATGTATCTGACTACATCAGAGGCACTTTTACTGTACTAGAACTACCTTTTCTGATTTTTTTTTTTAAGCTGTGAGTCTGAATTGGCAGCATCATTACCTGATTGATTTTGCTGCTCTAAAGACTACAATGCCACCTACAAACCTATTCTGTCAGACCTGGGGGTGGGGGGAGATGCTGGAGAAGCAGGAGATGGTGTGGCCTGATTTTCTTCTTAATAAAACTTAGAGCAACAGTATTCTTTATTACGATAAAAGAACACTGTCAGGCAAGCCTTCAAAAGCTTGTTATTACATCTTTATACTTCAAGTTCTGGTCTAAGAAAACTACGTATGAAAAGAGAGAAGTGTTCAGGATCAGACTAAGGAAGGTCAGGTATTCTCTGAAGGTATTTTCTTTCAGATGCCTTTGACTAGAGAAAGGTGTGCCAAACTGAACAATCACTTCTGTTTTGCAATAGTAAAGATATATATAATTTACTCAAATCTGTACTATGTACTTGAAGTTGCTTTCTCAGTCTTGTGAGTCCATCGTCCTAACACATTACACATTAGGAAGGCTGTTCTTTCAGGAAGGCCTCCTTAATAGTCTGTGGATCTTGGCCTCTATGAAGTGATCCTTCTGTTGCCTTTTCTTATTTTACTTTATAGTATGTCTTATTTTCTACCATGTTATCTGAAAGCATCTTTTCACCTAACATTACTAAAAAACCTTGAAATGGGGTGTTGAGCATTTCTCTAGTATTTCAAATCAGATCTCATTTTTGCATAGTTATTTTCTGACCTTATGCCCTAACCATGGAAAATAACCTTAACAAAAACAGAGATTTCCTTAAAGATTTGCACCCCCAAGTAAACAGATATACTTTTGTGCAGTTGAAAACAATTTATTTTGTTACTAGGTGTTTGCTATAGTCATCCATTTCAAGAAAAAAATTGTTTTTCATGAAATGGGATAAAATCTGATTTTAAGTCACTTAATAGCTTAAATACAAGCCAGCAAAAATTCTGGTGAAATCCTGACTTGAAAATGTGGTGTTATCTTACTAACACTGATGGACAGTGAGTTCAGTGGTGTATGAAGGGACTTGATAATATGGGTGAATGTAGTAGCCACAATGTTTTTCATGTGAAACCTTCATAAGAGTGTATATCAATGATACCTTAATAAAAAAAAAAAAAAGAAAATGTGATGCTAAAAAAACAAGTAAATATGCACTATTTTTCTTGCTACAAATAATATTCAGAAACATAACACTTTTAATATGACACAGAGAATAAAAGGCAGTTAAATAACTTTTTATCAGAGACCATTAAAGTTAATATTCGCGACCTGATCTTACATTTTAAATCTGTAAAGTCCATGGTCATTTATGTTACCTTCTAAAACTGTTGAGGTGTCCTGGTAGTCTCTCGTGTAAATATAAATTTAAGCAATTTTTCAAAAAGAAATTAGTTACCTGAAATAAAAGCTAGGTGCCATGTGAATCTTTATGGAAGCACTTTTATTTATGCAATAAGCTGTAAATGATTCTGTTTGAACTGTTAAAGTCCATCAGCTAAATATATATTCACAACACCAAATGTGTCTACTAAATTTCTGTGTTTTAAAAATTTTATGAAATACAGTAATTGGAAATGTCCAATAGCCATTTTTCAAGACTTTAATATCTTGATTTTCTAAGAGTGTTTTCCCAACAAAAAAAGTAAATAAAGCATTAGTCTAATAATAAGATAATCGCCCAATAAATTCTCTATAAATCAAACCCATTTTGCAGACCAAGGCTTCTGAAACAATGACACTAAGCAATTTGTTTTCTGTGTAACATTTATGACCAAGTTAAGTCTTCTGGAATCAATTATTATAAAAAGTGACGGGTGATGTGGTTCAGTAAGCCTGAATAGTATTGCATGGAGATTATGCTAGGTGCATTGTTTGGTGGAAAGAGTTCTAGACTGGAGATCACTAAACTATACAGTTTTTCCTCCCAGTTCTATTACAGTCTGGTTGGGTCCCTTTGGGCAGGTGAATCAGTTCATCTAGGTCTCACTTCCCTTGCCTATAAGATGAAGAGCTAGACTCTTTCCAGCCCTAAAGGTCTACAGAGTATAATTCCATGCTTGATGGCATTTGATATTACGTTAACAGCCAATTTGTGTGGATGATGCTAACCCAGAAATCAGAATCTCCCAAATATAATACTTAAGATTTGGAGAGGATATAGATAAGCCATTCTTCAGGGGAAGGAATACATATTACACATGGTTCTAAAAAAAAGTCAAATAGGTAACACATTTAGCCAGTTTAGATGGTGTGACTTAATTAAATTAAATTCTGTAGTACATTTTTTAGTACTTTCTCCATGATTATGCTTTAAGCTCTGTAAATTACTGATTTGTTTTAAGTAGAGTGTGCAACTCCACATAGCTGATGAAGGATTCCAAGTACCTACAAGAGGGCCACAATGAGGCTCCCTCGCCATTTCTACCTTAGCTGCTAATGTGTTCTTACCACTAGAATCTCAGTACTCAGTTTCAAAGAGTTTTCTTCCTTCCAAATACTTCAAGTGAGTTCACCATATTCCATTTTCCAGTCCTGCCATGCTGGCATTCTAGGACACTGCAATTTTCATTATTAGCATTGGCAATAATCATATATACAGTTATCTACTGTGGAATGCTCAAATTATATATAAAATATATACATGCACATACACATATACATGCACCTGATAAATACATATACTTGCTATATGCATTGTCACACATACTTTGTGTATACAGATGTGTGTGTATATAAACATATACATGTATATGTGCTGGATGATGCTGCAGGTCTTCCCAGCCTGACTCACAAGCTCTTTGCTTCCCTGGCCAGCCCTGTCTACCATTTCTCACTTGTATTCTGCAATCCAGTTACATGCAACTTGTGAGTCTCCAAACAGAATGTTGCATAGCTCACACCACCTCCTCTCTGTCCACTGAGATACCCTCCTGTCCTTTGTGGGAGTGACTGCCTGCTCAAGTTTTCCCTCTTTATAAGGCCTATAGATATCCTTGCCCCACCTTCCCCAACATTAGTTAGCTGCAACACCCATTCACACTTTTATATTTCTTCAGGACATTTATTTCTCTATTTTTACTCTATTTCTATACACTTTCATCTCCCCTGAAAAGCTATGAGCACCTAGCATGATGGAATCATGACTTTGTATTTCTATCACTTAGCAGAGTATCTAGGACTAAATAAGATTTCCAGTTAATGAATGACTGACTGAACAAACCACGTGTGTAATTGCTTTGTGTTGGTCTTATATTACTATTTGGCTATTTCATGTATATACAGACTATTTCCTAATTAAAAGTAGCATAGTATAGTGGGAAGGAAGCTTGGATTTGAAGCTGGAGAGACCGCAGGTTCTAATCTTGATTTTGCCATGTATAAACTATGTGATCTTTGACAGGTTACTTAATCCAGGTGAGCCTGCATCTGTATCTGTAAAGTAGGAAGAATAATCCTTCATAGAATTGTTGTAAGGATTAAATGAAATAATAGACATAAAAATTCATGACATATGGTAGCTCCTCTTCTTCACTTCTCTTTTTTGCTCTTCTCAAATGATAACAAATACCAAATTTATAAGTTATAGATAACATGTGTTGAGCATATAGATCAGGCTCTGTGCTAGGTTTAGCTCCACAAGCATTAGCTCAATTGTCACAACAACTCAATGAGAAAGTGCTACTATTACCCTCATTTTATAGTTGAAGAACAAGGGCTCAGAAGAGTAGAATAAATTGTTACATGTTGCAGAGCTTGGTAAATTGTAGAAAGGGATGTGGCTTTTGATCCATCTGATTCTTCTCCTTTATGCTTGACCACTACCTTATCATGCCACCTGAAGAAGACAGCACCAGGCCTATTTTATATCCAGAGCTATTTTGTAAACATAGTAAAGGCTCAGCAAATCTCTGTGAAACTGAAAACTAAAAGTACACAGGTTGTACAAAAGGCTAAAAATAAATGTTTATATTTTTGATAACATTTTATTATCACTCAACAGTTGGAATATCCATGGTACTAGAGCAAATAAATAAATTTTATGGCATTTTCATAAAGTAAAAGTTCTATTCACCAAAGAAGCTTATATACTGTTATATTCAGAGATAAAACTCAGCACTGAAGTTTTAAATTACACAAGTACATTTAAACTTTAATTTTAAATTACTTTAAAGATGTCTTGTACCTGACAAGACAACAATTCCCATTTTCTTCTCTTGGATATTTAGATTTCCTGACATGATTGAGGTTGGAAAAAAAAGTCAAAGAATTTTCCCAAATGGCTTTTGCTCTTTCTTTTTCTACTTCCCTTCACTCCCTTGTGCTCTCAATCTGCTCCTGTCCTGGCAATTCTGATATACCTCATGGTAGAGAAGAACAGAAATGGCCAGAAAATGCAAAGGGGACAATTTTTCCTCTGTGTCTTAGAAATATATATTCCCAAACAAGTCAGAATTTGAAATGTAAATATACCCATAATACAGTATATAAAAAGGGACAAAGATTGAATAAATAAAAAGTTAAGCATACTATTTAGAAAAATGCCACTGAAAAATTGACATGACAAGCTGATAAAAACATGACAGTTATGGGTGACTTACTTAATTTACAAAAGGCTCATGCAAATAAAAAAAAGAAAAGACAAACCTAATTAGAAAATAAGCTAAGGATAGTGTATTTATGAAGACGGGTTCAGCTGTAACAGAAAACTAAAAATGTGATCGGGTTAAATAAGATAGAAGTTTCTTTCCTTCTGACATGGCTATTTGAAGCTATCAGAACTCTAGGCTACTTCTGTCCGGTGCTCCATAGCATCAGCATTTGGCTTCCACCTCAAGGTCCAAAATGGTTGCTCAAATTCTAGCCATTGAGTCTGCATTCTAGCCAGAAGAAAGGTGGACAAGGAAAGAAGGAGCCACCACTTACATTCACGATACTTTCTAAAACCATAACACTTTTGCCTATATTCCATTGGTCAGAACTTAGGTCACATGGATAACTAAACTTCAGGGAGTCTGAGAAATGTACCTTTTATTCCTGAGTGGCCCAGGTAATATTCAGAGGTTCTACCACTAAGAAAGAAAGAGAAAACAGCTTTTAGGAGACCACTCCCAGCCTCAGCCTCAAATACAAACTGGCTGTTTGGTGTGGGAGGGAGGAATACAATAACCAATAAACATATGGAAAAGTGCTGAACCTCATTCATAATTAAAGAAATGCGATACAAAATGTGCCAATGAAGAATACTTCTCATCTATAAGATGGGTAAAAATTTACATGTCTGGTGATACCCACTGCTGAGAAGACAGGGAAACAGATAAGCTCATACCATGTAGACAGGGATGTAAACCAGTACAACCTTTCTTGAAGACAAAATTCTAAATGTACCTGCCCTTTGATCCAGCAGGCCCACTGCTAGGCATTTCTTCTATGGCTACACTCAAAAAGTTCACCAGGATGAGTATACAGATGTATTCACCAAATCATTTTTTTAAATAGTAAGACATTTTAAAAATGAAACTAAACGGTCCTTCAACAAAGTGCTATTAAGTGATGTATGATACAACCATTAAAAAAATTGAGGTAAATGTACTAATAAAGAAATATGTCTAACCGAAAAAAGAAAGTTCAAAACAGTGTGTGTGTGTATAAAGAGAACCCATTTGTATTTTTATAAGAAGCATAAACTCACATACATGCCTATTTATACCTATTTTTCTTTTTGAAAAAGGAAGCACAAGAAATTGTTAATGATCTTTGGTTTAAAAAGAGACTAAATTGGAATGTGGATTATTGAAAAAAAACCTTTAAAGTTCAAATTTTTATTTCCACGGTTTTTGTATCTTAAGCTATTTGAATCATGAACAAATGTTATGAAACTGGCAGATAACAAAAGTAAAAATTTATTTATTAACAAATAAATGGAAGAAATGGTAACCCTTGAGAGTAATCAAAAATGAAAAGTAAAAAGATACTTATTGCCAATCAAAATTGAATTAAAAAAATTACGATACTAAAATGTTAGTGAAGGCATTATGAACCAGGCATTTATAAATTGTTGGTGATTGTACAGAACCACTTGGACTGTAATTTGGTAACTGTCTTAAATGGATAATGCCATTTATCCACCAATTCCATTTGTGGCTAGGCTTCTTATATTAACAAGGAGCAGATAAAAATTGGAAGTGTTCCCATATTCAACAAAAGAAGTATGGTTAAGTAAGCCATAGTTATTTGACAGAATATTATGTAGGTATAAAAAACAATTGAATAACATGGACAAATGCTTAGTCTTGACCAGGAGTCAGAAACATTATCTGTAAAGGGTCAGATAATAAACATTTTAAGCCTTGCAGGCCATATGTTCTCTGTTGCAACTACTAAATTCTGCTGTAGCCTAAAAGAAGCCATAGACAATTTGTAAATGAATTAGTATGACTGGGTTCCAATAAAATTTTATTTATGAGTACTGAAATTTGAATTTTACATAGTTTTTACAAGTCATGAAATACTCTTTTTCTCTCTCTTTTTTTAACCATTTAAAAATGTAAACACCATTCTTAGCTCACAGGCTATACAAAAACAGGTGGCATGTGGATTTGGCCCACAGACTTTACTTTGACAACCCCTGACCTACACTTAAAAGTGAAAAGGCCATACACAAAGTTGCATATGATTACTTCTGTTGAGTTATTGGAATTACTGCAATTTTCTTCTAAAGTTCTGCATTTTCCAAATTATCTACAATAAGCATGCCTTACTTTTATAACTAAAAACCCTTTATTAAAAAAGACTAATTTTATATACACTGTAACCCATATTTTAGTATAGTTATGATCCTGAAATGTATGTTTCAAAATGAAAATGGAATTAGTTATTACAGGTCTCAGAGGGTAGGGCTTTAACCAAGTGTTTTGCAAGACTTGAAAGATTTTAGTATAGCTGAGTATACTTTCTTTTTTCAAATTCTTCAGTTATCTAACTCATATCTACAACCTGACACTGAGTAAACGCCCAAATAATTACATAGAGTAACTTGTACCTCTCCTCTGCACATATGCAACTCCTTGTGCGGAGTGGCTACTTTAAATTTGTGTGCCTTCGTTTTACTCCAAATAGTACTTCCAGCTGCCAAATTACAACTTCTGTGGTCAAAGTGTACACATGTCACTCTCTCTCTGGGAACTATTAGGCAAAAGTTTTTCTGACCACTTTTTCATTACTGAAGAATTTCCTCTTACAGTTATAAACCTTGTTTATTCAATGTCAAAAACTTAGTAATAATCTGGAAGCTATAAACTTAAACCTTTTAGCCGTGTTCTTCTCTGGGTGAAATTACTGACCGTGTATTCAGGTAAAGAGGAGAAGAAGGAAAGAATCATCTAAAATGTAAAGTTGTTTGAAAAAGATGACTTTCTTAAATCTTATTAACATTGTATCTATTAGTGACATATCTCAACAAAATTAGCAATAAATTCACATTTTAAAATTTGAAACCCATTCTGTCCATGCTCCTCCCTTCCACTACTGCTTTAAGCTACACTCCCTTATTTCACTATAGCACAACTAAAATCTCTAGCATTTCCTCAGGGGATGCTGCAAACAGTCTTTATTTCCCCACTGACCTCCAAGATACAAGTCCTATATTCCCCAGGGCTGTTGATCCTTTTTCTAGCGCCACGGCTGGGCCTTTCTGGAGGGACTTGGTATCTTCAGTTAAAAGAATGTAGTCCATTTCTCAGTGAGAGAGGGGTACTTCAGATGTAAGACAAATCATGTGATCTGGAGTTCACATCTGTGGAATGTCTTCCAATCACAATGAGCACTGGGGAGTATGTTCCAAAACAAATCACTTAGCTGGCAATGACATTTCCTTTACATGCTAGGCAGGAATGTTATTTCTGATAGAACCAGGCCATTTCCAGCAGTCTCAAACCAAACCTCTCTCTAGGCAGAACATCCTAGAGAACTGTAGAAGAACGCATCAACTACAAAATTCCAAACTCATGTACCTACAGATTACATTTCAGGAATCTGTTTGCTACATTATCAGTTTCCTATAACAGACTTTTCCCCATGCTTCCATAATGCATACAGTATATCTAAACCCACATCCACCATTATGCCCTAAATTAGCTCTATTCATTAATTCTTTCAATAAATATTTATTGAATATTCACAATGAGCCAGATACTGTTCCAGGTATTGGGATACACCAGTGAATTGCACACACAAAAATTCTTTGTCCTCAGGGAGCTCACACCATTCTTAATTAATCTGCACCCTGAGCCAGTTTTCCTTAAATTATAATTTAGTGAAATACTATGTAATGACACAACTGCTGGCACTAAGTTTTGATGTACAGTGGCACTCGGAGTTTCCCAGCTTCATTGTTCAGTGGACATAGACAAGATTCCAATACTGAGTCACATTCCCCTGATTCTTCCCTGACCTGCTCACACAAGACCTCAAATACCCTGTACAGACCCCATCAGGAGCTGCTGGATGTCTGTCCCCCTTCGCTGGCTCCTGCCTCCAGCATGTGAGAGGGCTCACTGTGCTACAGGAATGATGCCTCTACACAGAACTGGCCATGTGCCCATCCTACCCTCTCTGTCACCTAAAAACTGTGGCAACCCTCACTGGGACCCAGTGTCTCAAAGTGTCTGTCATGAACCATTTCTTTCTGCTTCCATTTATAGGTCCTTTTTCTAAGGGTCCCTAGGCCTGCATGGGGCAGAAGTACTAAGCAGATCTCTCCCCTTCCCATCTCCTTCTCTAGGTACCTGCCCACAAAACCTCCACTTAATCCTTCGACAATCAGTAAGGCCCTCATACAAATTAACTCCCTAAGAGCCTGTACCCCAATTTTTCAAAAAGCCCTGGACTTGTTTGCAATACAGTTCAGGCTCAGGGGAGGGTCTGCACACCATAATGAAATAAATGCAGGTTTCAAAGCTCTTCACTAAAATTTTTTCCTCCATTACAATTTAAGTGCCTTTTAACTGTCTGTAACCTAATATACTTTTAATATTTGTAAACAAGCTATTTCTTCAGGCTTATCTCTATTTCCTACTTCATCTCTGCTTTATTGTACCTTTGCTTATTATTGGAGAGCATTCAAATGTCTATTGAAGATAAGAAAAATAAAAGAATAAATGAAACTGATAGCACATGTTAAGCATAGAGAACGAATCAGCTATGAATCTGTGAGACATAGGTGGAATCCATATTTTAAGAACAGATAGGTTGGTACCCGATGAGACAGGTTACTTATAGACAGAGCAGGACAGAAAGACCACATATAAGGTAGAGATAAGCCACCTCTAGGCTAATATTATCCCTAAATTGTCATAAGAACTGCAGATAAAACGCCAAGCTATTCAGCAGCCTGAGTGACAAACTAGAGCTACTGGCCAGGTATACCTACGCTGCATCTCTCCTAGAAGGCAAGTGTGGATAACCAGCCCCAGGCACCTTCTGTCTCCTGAGCCTCCACCCTGGTCCTCCGAACCTTCCAGAGTGGAGAAGACTGCTGCAGCTGAGAAGGACGGGCACATGAACGCTGCATAACCAAGGAGTTGGGGAGTAAGTTCCTTCCTTCTGCTGGCTACTTACCACATCTTTCCTGCTTCTTGCTGTGTGTTTTAAACTGATTAGATAAAGTCCATGGTTTGAGTACCTCACAGGTCTGTGAGGCCTGCTGCACTGTGCCCTCTGGGCTAACCTGCTGGCTAGTGCCCTCACGGGCTACCCATGCATCAAGGTGACTGCCCATCAGACTCCTTTGCTCCTTAGTACTGATCAGAGCACTCATCCTGAACCATGCCCTGCTTTCTCCTATCTTGGAGTCTCTTTCACAAGCTGCTCTCTCCAGTTGAAAGGAGACATCATCAGCCCTGTCCCCAAACTTTCCCTGCCATCTAACACATCACATCAGGTCAGATGCCCCTTCCCTGTGTTATCCCAACACACCACACGTACTTTTACAGTAGCACAGTATCACAGTCTGCTGTTTGCTTACACTTGTGCTGTTCACTGCAGTAGCCGCTAGCTATTTGCAGTTATTTAATGTTACATTAATTAAAATTTAACGTAAAATCAAATAAAAACTAAAGTTGAGTTCCTCAGTCCACTAGTCACACTCCAAATGCCCGACAGCCACCCTTTTATCATCACAGCCAGTAACAAAGGACAGTGCTGGCTTAGTGCTCATTCCCTGAAGGCACAGGCTATTTCCTTCGTTTCTAGTGTCACCAGTTGCTTGAGAGTGACTGGCACTGAGCAGGCAGTCACTATGTTCGCCTACTGTTGAATGAATGGAATTGTCATCCACAGTCCAAGGAAAGCCAACAGTAGAGCATGTTTTGATACTAAACTTTTCTTTCTGAAAATATTTTTTTATTTCATAAATCTTAACTTTCTTAATTCTAACTTTCTTCAATTCCTCCTATCTAAAGTGTCTAAAGTTTCGGGAGGGACCTCACTATTCCTTTCTATGTTTACCTTTCCTGACCTTCCAGTGAGTGTCGTTCTGGTATTTTACCTTAAGCCGCTCTGAGAAAGAAAGAAAGAAGCCCGCGGCAGAAACCAAGAGGGAAGCTCTCCTGGCAAGTGTCCTCGCTCAAGACACCCAGGCAGGAATCCTAGTTCCCTTAAGCTAGAGTTTTTTTCATATCAAAGAAAAATGCATTCTTATTCTTCTGCTTT
Source organism: Manis pentadactyla (assembly GCF_030020395.1). Taxonomy (NCBI): domain Eukaryota; kingdom Metazoa; phylum Chordata; class Mammalia; order Pholidota; family Manidae; genus Manis; species Manis pentadactyla. Next base: position 169,339,406 of record NC_080021.1, on the reverse strand, counting down.
AATTTTCAATATTCATAGGCTCTTGAGAAAAAGATTACATTATAAGCTAAATTTGGAAGCAATCTAATTGTTTGATGTAAACCTTCAAAGTTTCCTTTGAGTTGAATGCCTAACTGCTTGGGCAGAAAAGGGGAAAAGACAGAATTTACATTCACTTTGCTAAACATTAGCATCTTTTGTTCAATCATTTGAATGCAGGACAGTTGAGGGGAACAGCTTAGAGAACAAGAGTTGACACATACAGCGTAAAATCTTTTAAGGTGCTTGGATTCAATGAGCGAGAAAGTGAGACGGAACCACATTTCAGCTTCCTCACTGTGCTCCAGTCTGCGGGAACTTTGTGACAGGTCTCTGTCTCTCAGCTACACTTGACTGGCTTTTGCTGACATTCAGCTGTCAGACGCAACCCTTTACCAGGCCCCTAACATGCTCCACAGCTTCACCCAATTAACTCGCTTTCACTTGACACAGCAGCAAAAAGCTTCATAATAGGTGGTCAAGGTGCATGGTGTCTGCCTGCCCTCGAACTGCTCACACACAGCAAGATGCTTAACTACTTTTCTCCTTGCCTGTGTGCTCAGAACTAATGTGACTACCATTTAGTCCCTCCATATATTGAATTGGACAGGAATCCAGGAAGTAGTACAGCGATGCATTAACCTGCTCAAAAACAGACCTCCAGACGGCTGAGGTTAAGTTTCAAACCAGTTCTCTGGGCCTTTCTGAGAAGATTATTTGATTTTTAGATAACTAAAATTTAACAGCTAGCAATCAATTTATAGTTAGTTTTTCCACTATATCCTTAATAATGTTATTACATATAAAGATGATCTAGCATAGAAAAATCACATTTGACAAGAAAGGGCACAAAAGCCTAGGTACAATTTAAGAGTATGGAATTCACTCTTCGCTCAAAACATTGCACTTTTTTTGGACAAACTAAACAATAAATTTCCTGTAAATTTCTGTCAGGCTACTTAGCCTTTCAGATGAAATACATTGTATATGAATATATGTTTGGCTAAGAAATTAAAATGTTACACTTATTTTGAAAAGTGATCTGAGTAATTGACACATTGTGTCACATCTCCCAATATGCTCAGACCTAAGCATGTATCAGTTTTCATTTATTTGCACTCTGAAAATCTGGGTGTAATGAAAAGAAAAGAAAATCAATGTTACATTAAGAAAAAGTAATATAAACTGTACTGTCTTTGGAAATTTGCACTTCTAAAGCTGTGTGATGCAGAGGCCACGAAAAAGCTTACTTTTTGAGAGGATTCTTTATTATTGGCATCCAAATGCAGATTCCTAACAGCTATTTTTAAGATAGAGATACAATTTCAAATCCAAGTATCAATAATCAAAGCTGAAAATCTAGTTATTGGAATGGGGATTTTAGCCTCCACCACAACAAACTAATCCTATCGGAGATTTGCTGCTACTTTACACAGGGCAAAGCAGAGTTTAACCTACCTCACCAGCTATACGAGTCTGAACTTTTGGAGTCAAGTCTGTAAGTGGCAGTGCTTTTGTGGTAACACCTTTAAACTGAAGAAAATCTTTCTCCACATAAAATACATTATTTGTTATTTTGAGCACTGCTCACTTCTTACCAGAAGCTCCAGGCAGTGGTTACTCTTGACTGAGTTGCCAAGCAATTAGGAAACCACCCTATATCCATTTTATTCATGAAGTCCAATCAATTTTTCCACCTACAGTTATCCTCAGTCTCATCGTTCTCCATCTCCATTGTTACTACCCTAATGCAGCTAATTTACTGTCACTTCTCACCTTGACTTCTTTAATATGACTTATCACAATTCATTGTAAGTGTTCATGTATATGTCTGTCTTCTCACAAAAACCAGCAGATCCCTGAAAGAAGTCCCTTAGCTCATTCTATTAAGGTTATAATATAAGATAAGTCTTAAGAAGGAGGACTCTGTGTTCAACCCAACTAGATTCAGATCTTGGACTCTATACTTGATAGTTTCTTTCATCTTAAAGGAGGAGGTAATAACCTACCACAGGTAGGATAATGAGGATTACATTAGTTAATGTACATATAGAGCTCGGCACAGTGGCTCCACACAGTAAGCAGGCACTAAATACTGGCTGTTGTTATTCTTACTATGATATCCTAACCCTTGGCAAAGTACTCTAGTCAATCTACTACACCAATTATTCACAACATATGAAGGAATGAGTTAAGAGTTATTATTCCTGTAAGTCTGGGTTCAGGGTACTTAGATAGTTCTACTTCAGCCCATTTTAAATAGTAGCTTAACTATTGGTTCAACAAAACCTCATGGACTTCCTAAGCCTAATTAATTTTTAAAGATCACTGTTCATGAACATCATTTCTGGTGAAGCTATGTATTTAGTCTTCAAATGTTACTAAGTAAATGGAGCAAATATTTTTTGAGACCTAGTTATATCTAAAGTGAACTACCCTTTTCTCTCCCTACATTTCCAGCTGCTGAATATTTTACTTGCCTTATAAACCAAATATGTTCAGAAAGCAGTAGGGTGTTTTCAAAGTGTATTAAATGATGCCATGATAAAGATTCATGGAGTAGCACTGACCTGCAGTACTCCCTGAAGATATTAAGTTGATTCTTGGGACCTGACCCTTTTACTTTCTCTTCCTAAACTATTGAGAATCACTAAAGGAGAGAGTTTACCAATGCTCCCAAGATCTCTTCAAAGCTGAGGACAGTCCCTGGACCAGGCAGGAACCTTGGAAGGAGTTGGAGTAGGAACAGTAGGAACAGGAGAGTCTGATAATTTAAAAATATAACCCTGGGTAATAAATCCCATCACAAATAAATGGGAGAATATATCCAAAAGTTCTACAAACACCCTATGAAGGAAAAATTTTAATGTCTATGAACAATTAAAGTCTCAGAATTTCTATAATATATGTGCAACTATAATTTTCTAATAAGTTCATGCAGAAACTATTTATAACAATGGTGATACACATTACTTGTTCCATTATCCAAATTCATGTTACAGCAATTTGTTGTCTATCTCAAATCCCAAAGTAGCTTGATTTGTTAGGATTCTGTTTTTTACTTTTTAAATGAACATAATTTTATTATAATAGGATATTATTTATGCAAAATAATGAGGCAGATTAAAATGTTAATTTTACAGCCTAAGAAAGAAAACCCTTATATTCAGAAAAGAAGTACTAAAGTATAAAAGTGCCATTTCCCTCTGCCATCAGTAAGCCAGACACTTAACAACAGATGTTGAAACCTAACTAAATAATATATTTTTAGGAAAGATACAAAACTGCCAGTTAGAAGGCATTCTAATGCTAAGTACAGTGCTCTGCCTAGAACAGAGGAGTCTGAGGCCTTGATAATTCCTTCCTACTTTGAGAACAAGTCAAATTTATAATTCTATGGCCAATTGATTAGAACATGATAGAAATAACACCAGTAATAACAGGGACTTTGCTGGTATCCTTCCTTTTAACCTTCATACAAGCCTAGAGAGAGGAGCTATTCTTATCCTCATTTTTATAGATGAGGAACCTGAAGCAGTCTTGAAGAGCCTGTTTATTGAACCAGGATCACACGGTTAGCAAGAGGTGAAGCCAACCTTTGAATAATCCCACTTGCCTGCTTCAGCACCTATAAACCATATAATATCAAGATGATAATAGCACTGAAAAATAATATATACCCATAAAGGTGTTGTTCAGTACTGAATAAGTTAACATGTATTAGGTTCTCAGAACACTGTCTCACGTGTGTAAAGTAGTGGATAAATGTTAACTAATCTTCCCCCTCCTCTCCCATCTCTATACTAAGCCTCTGGCTGGGAACCTGTATGTATCAACAAGCCCTGCTCTGTTTCATGTTCATGGACTGTGCCTTCACCTGAAGACACAACAGGAAAATACAGATGACTTCAGCCAAAGGGAGAGGTGGGGGCCACGGTGGTTCACAAAGAGCCAGCAGCCTCACCTCTGTGGCTTTCTCGCTGCCTGATACTGTAGGAACACCCAACCTTTCTGGATCTCATAAATACTACTTTTACGCAAGAGGAGCTTTAAGCTTATGCACATGGATGTACTTTAAAGACTGTAAAGAATTACAGAAACAATATTACCATCATGACAGAAAAAAAACCCCAACTCACAGCTAACCTTGATTGAATATAGGCCAGCATCATGCTGTTTCTGCTGACATAGTCTCCCTGTCCAGAATGCCTTATTCAAACCCTATCAGTCCTTCAAAATCAAAATCTCAAAAATAGTCCCTAACCACCCCAGTCCAAAGAGATCTATCTTTTCAAACTCCATCAGCATTTATCATCTTATTGCTTGATGTAAGTCTGTCCTGACTCACCAACCAGATGATAAATTCCACCAAATCACTGACTCTTCATTATGCCTTTTTTGTATTCAATCCATGTGCAGACACAACTATCTTTCTTGCATAAAATATGGGAAGAGAAAGAACTGTTAAAGATTTTAGAAATCTTCAAAAGGGAACAAAAATCATTGATCGATTCAACAAACTTTTGTTGGGTACTTAGTAATGAGTCAGGCACAAAGTGGGCCCTAAGCCTTTGAGGATGATTAAACACAATGATTAAACACCTGACTTCCAGACCCCAAGTTTAGCAAAATCAAAAATATACAAAGGCCAGCTGGCTTTGACCTGGGTCTAAATGTACAGGTCTGGTCTCAAGAAGTAGCACTGACCTGCAGTACTCCCTGAAGATATTAAGTTGATTCTTGCGACCTGACCCTTTTACTCTCTCTTCCTAAACTATTGAGAATCACTAAAGGAGAGAGTTTACCAATGCTCCCAAGATCTCTTCAAAGCTGAGGACAGTCCCTGGACCAGGCAGGGACCTTGGAAGGAGTTGGAGTAGGAACAGGAGAGTCTGATAATTTAAAAATATAACCCTGGGTAATAAATCCCATCACAAATAATTGGGGGAATATATCTCAATTCTCCCATATGATCCTAAAATAAACATCTGATTTTTTAAAGCTGGGGTTTACTCATCTAGTAACTCTTAACTCATTGCAATTAACTGCATTGCATATGATTGCATAACAAATATGATTTCATATTGGTGAGTCTGTTTTTTAAACATAAAGCACTCTTACCATTTATAGAAATAAAAGCAAACACAGTTTCTTATCATCTTTTATACGACGTACTTATATGCATCTCAGAAGTTCTGAGTTCATAAATTAGTATTTGTTTCTGGCACTGACCCAAAAAGGTCTTTTTACATTTCTAAATTTCTGTTCTTCTCACCCTCAAATTGATGAAATTGCCTAAATGCCATCATGCCAATTCTAAGGTCACTGAATTCAATGCATCAATGACAATAGTGACAAAGCTGTTAACAATGCTGAGAAACACTTATTACTATGTATAGAATTATTACTATGTTGCCATGAACTTGATAGGAAACAGGAAAACTTCACATGGAAAACTAATATCAACTAGAGCTGACAAGACAGCCAGCGGTTGAACTAGGGATCCAACTCCTTACTCGGTTGGTTTGGGTTTAGCAACTGAGGTTCAGGGTTAAGGACTATTCTCAGGCAGGCTGATATTCCCACAATCAATTTCTTAAACTGCTTTGTTTCTTTGTTAATTTAGTGTTCTACATTGCTATTAATGTTGTAGGAGCTCTTGATAATAGTTTAAAATATCTAGAGTACCCTATCTCTTCCTCTGTCTTCCTCTGTATTTCTCATGGTAAAGAAAAATAAACCAGTATTTTTTTTCTTAGGGATATGGAACGTCAACACATAAGGATTATTTTTACAGGAATTATGATTTCTACAAAACTCAAAAAATGTATTGTAAAGCACTCTCTTTACCTGAACTTAGAGCTTAAGAGAATAGTTCTTTTTACTCATTGTATTATTTTTAAGGGCCTCAGATGGTCTACCATTAATTCCTCCCCATCGCCATTATTACTTATTTACTATACTCCAATTGTATTCTTGTTCAGGTACTGAACAAGGTATAAACAAAGACAGAATCCCTGAGGTCAAGTGAACAATTCAAATACAATCAGATATCCTTTCCTGTTTTTCTTTAAGAAAACAGGGTAAAGGAGACCACAGAAATGATGCTTTCAGTAGTAACCTGACACAACAGATGATCTTAATAATAAAGAAATTCTGAACCCACAGAGACAGAGGACCAATGACAGCTACAGGTTTGGCTCTTTGATAAGTGAACCTCCACACAGGCTGGTGAACTTCAAATTGGGCAACATAATTTAGAATTTGTAATGGAACTTTAAGAAAACTATTCCTTATGCTCCAGGTATCACACTAACATCTAGGAATGGAACAATCTATCCACATAACATTTGTATTCTAAAGCGGTTAGTCAGCTAACAATCAACTACAATAAGGTACGACAAATGCTATAATAATATAATAGGATGTTTAGGGAGAGACTTGGGATTTAAAACTTGGGAGAAACATCAACTAAGCAAAAGTTAGAAAACAGTATTCCAAGCAAAAGAATCAGCATATATAAAAACTCATAAGAAAAAGAGGCTAGTACTAATTTTTACTAATTTAAGTAGAAAAACAAATTTAAATGAAAACAGAAACCAAAACAAAACTAATACCTTGGTAACTATTTGGCAAATACATCAGTAACTGGTTATTTTATATTAGGTCTTTGCATTGTGTGCTTGAAAATCAATTGCTCATTTTATACAATATTTGTGTATTTTGTTTCTAAATGATTAGTCAAAAGAGGACTTCAGGCTGCTGTTTTTTTGTCTAGGACATCTTTCAAACTACACGTTGTAGGTTTTTGGTTTTCAATAAATGAACAGCCAATTTGAATAAAATTTCACAATTTTCTCTTTTGAAACTGGATATGAAGCACTAAAGATGCCAGAGTTTTGGTTGGAGAATTTTGATCAGATGAATGGAACTTACGGATCTGTTGAAGATCACCTGACATAAAATTTCCATAATTATTCTAATTTGGGAGTTCCTTACTGCTGTTGTTTTTCAATATCAGTGTTCTTTAAGCTTTCTATCTATGAGTGTAAATTAAGTGAATAAGAATAAAAGAAATTAAAAGATACGTTAGAATTACAATAGTGTTCACAAGTGCTTATTAACTCAGTAGGTATTATATTAAGTAAGTGTTGAATCAGGAGTACCTGTGAGCTCCATTAACCAACATATTAACTTCCTATGCATTCAGGAGCTACCAAATATTCTATTTCAAAGGTAAAAATATTTAAACACTCATTTCACTTAACCTAAAAAACAAAACTGAAGCAGATACCATTAGTATCATTAATAACCTGCATCCTCTGAAACATCCTGCCAGCTGGGTGAGGTGACAATGAATTGACACAAAGCCCTGAGAAGACAGACTTTACTTTTTACCAACATACTTCTGAAGGCCATCGAGTAGAGTAGAAGGTTGTGACCGAAATAATAAAGAGAAAGAGAAAACATTTGTTTGCTGCTAGAAGGCACCTTAGAGGTCATCTGGTCCAATCTCATCCCTTCACTACTGTGGAAACTCCCAAAGAGGTTATTCGATGAGGCCATACAGCCAGTGTGGCAGTGCCAGGACCAAGTTCTTAACTCTTGACTCCCCAGTTCAGTTTTCTTTCCACTGCATTGAATTATGGGTATATCCCTTCTACTCCTCTGTAACTCAAAAATAATAAAGTGTTGAAGAGAGAAAGCTACTGTAGCAGGGACTATATATGAGTTGTGATAAAAAAGTTAGAGAGGAAAAGCTAGTGAAATGTTTGATAGATTGGCCAATTTTTACATCCTTTTTGGTTCCCAAATTTGCTGGTTTGTTTTATGCAAAGGGTCCTACCCTAATTCCTGGAAAGGCAGTTCTTTCCTAGCAGAAGTTTAGGATTCACTGTACTTGCATTCTCTAGCAAATTCCCTGCAGCCACTGGTAAAGAAGAATGATAATAACTAACTTGAAGCTTAATTAGACAAGATTTTGAGATCTCTAGGTAGATCACGAACTGTGGATGTGGGAAACATGTTTCAGTGTATACTCTGAAAGGCATTTTTTTAAGTTTATGAAAGTCAAGTGTAAGTTCTAGATCAAAAAACATATGCTAATGTTATGCTAACATATAATTTTATTTCTTCCAAAGTTAACTGTACTTTTACCAAAAATATGTAGATCACTATTCCCCACAAATAAAATGATATAAAGTTATATACTTAATGACAAAAATCAGCCTCAACAATAAGATCTTGTGCCATTAGCTCCTAAAGAAGTTTATGCATAAAGTAAAGCAAAATTATTTGTTGGAAGAAATAAAAACAAGACTTAGTTTTAGGCTTCCAAGTAGCCATGAAGCAAGTAAAAATGATTTTACGAAGTACAGAGGTTACCATGATATTCTTCATTCTTTTTCTTTTCTTTAGGCCTTGAGTACATAATCTACATTTTATGACATGAAATAACTACTTATTTAACAGATCACTGTTCCTGAGTGTCTTTTTGATATAATAGGGAGTTTTCAAACTTTTTAATAGCAGAATCCTTTCGTTAAATGAAATCTTAACCGGAAATTTAATTCCTAAATGAGATAAAAGTAAAGTTAACCTGCTTGGAGTCGGGGGTATGTAGAGAAACACCTGTTCCCTAGGCTTCTTTGCTCCCACTTTGAGATATCCATGTGAGACAGGGATAAATAAGACTATGAGATTTACTAAATTGCTGTTTCTAATAAATGCTCAGCCTCCTCTGCTTTTTCCTGCTTTCTTAGTATTGATATAGTGACTAATTTAAACTCTTTTGAATATTGCTAAAAAGCATTACTACACTCTGATGCCTTTTGTTATCAGTGCTATCAAAAGAAGGAACAATATTGTTGGAAAAGCTGAATTACTTTAATAACTTAGAATTTCTTGTTTTTTTTACCTGCTTTAGACAAAACAGCACATTTTAAAGAATTGGAGGATTTTATGTGTAAATGAATATGGATCAGGAAAAGTAGCACATGAACCAAGATATTAAAAAAGATTACTCCACAGCTAAAATATAATAATACTTCAAAATAAGGAATACCTATATCTACACAGAATAAGATACAGACAATTTCTATAGTTTTACTTACATATCTAGATTCAAACTCTTTCCCAGGCCTTTTTCTTTTCTTCAGCAAAAGAGTTGTCATTATCAAGAAAAGGCAAAACCAATTAGGGAATACATAATTATAATATACATAAAGAAGAATCTTGTATTACCCATATATCCATAATATCTAATACGTATGTAATAAAATACTTTTTAAAGTTAAGTCATAAGTCACTAGGAGAGATGAATAAAATAATGTCTCAAAATAATCACCTTGATAAAATGAGATATAACCTATACTGTATACAATGCACATAGCACATTTTTTCAACCAAATTCATATTTTCAGTTAGAACTTATCAGAAATAGATGGTGGCTGGAAACATAAAGTTGTAACCTTAGTTGGCCCCTTACATTTTGGGATTCCCAATTGGTATCGGGCAAACACTGAGAACAAAAGGATATCGAAAAGAAAACGCTGAATTCAGAGTCTATCAAAGCATGCTCTATGCCAAAGTTCCAGGAAACTAAGACAGCTATTTCTTGCCAATTTCTCAGCTAGCATAGGATCTTAAGAACAAACGCAATATACCCAAACTTCAAACCAGTATAAATGGAAGTATGTATACTTTCAGTTCTTTGTGCATAAAGCAAAAGGCAGAAGGAAGGTCCTTCTGTTCTAGGTAAAAGGCCTTAACCACAGACCTAGTGAATTCGTCAGTCTTCATATACAGTCAGTTGTACTGAAAGAAAAAAACAGCTTCTCTTGCACAGAAAACTGTAAAACTTTTATTCAAGTTTAATTGTGCTTGTCTCTTAACAGCCTAAAGGCATATGCAACTTTAACTCGGTCATTCTTTTTTTTCCTTACTATTTCATAACCTTTTCCAAGAAAAATGTCTATTTCCATTTTTAGTTTAGAGTATGGGCTTTGGACACATAGACAAAGGTTCCAATTTAGATCCCAAACAGCAAAATCTAGGGCAAATTACTATCCTCTTGGTTCTGAATTGCCTTATCTGCAATATGGGGAAATAATATTTCTCTCATAAGATGCATATGAAAATTGAATTAAATAATAGATGGGCCAGATGTCTCTACAGCATTTGGCAATTAGAAGATGTTACCGATATTAGATTATGGGATTATTAATTAAAACTCTACTCTGAACTAGTTGCCCAACTTTCTTTTTCAAGACACATATACTATATCATCAACACAGCTACTCATCCACCCATTCCTCACAATTACCTATGTATTAACTCTTAATTCAACCTAGACAATAGTTTCCTTCTCTATACATGATTCAGAGTGAGTCAGTTAGTTGTTCAATGAGTCTGACTAGTAGAAAAAGATGTGCCTTGACCACCCACTTTGTTGGATTTAATGTCTTTGGTGTGGGAGATTTCATTTTAAAGAAATAATTAAGCTCTCTCTTGGGTATTCAGTTTGGCATAAATCATGTATTTTCAAGCAAAAGTTTTTTCCAAAGTTATAATAAAAGTTATGACTCTTTAGGTTTGCTGTTCAGCTGCCCACCTTACATTTTTGGTATTGCTTTCTATTTAATGTTCACTTTTTAAAATATTGACAAATAAAAAACCATTCACAGCATACAAGGAGAGTTCCAGACATCTAAAATACAATGAACTGGAACTACTTTAAATACATGATCATAATATTTATGACATCAGTGACAATTGTATTGAAAATTCTACAAAGTATTGAAATCATCTAATTATTAAAACTTTTACTTCCCTTGCAGGTGTAAATACACGAGTCTAATAAGCTTTCTCATGATGAGAAACATACCTTTATTATATTAAAATATTAAAAACTACTTAATGAGGTTCATTTCCTTCCAAAAGTAAACTGAGGTTGTGTCTGAACCAGCATGAGGCAAGGGAAGTTTAACATAATGTTTTTAAAACGAGCCATTATTTTCCATGTTGAAAAAAACTGCAATTTAATTTCCTAACAGCAAATGAAAATGTCAGGAAAATTTAGGTGTAATAAAATTGGGTGGTTAAACCAACATGCTGGATTTGAAATAAAACTGAATTAAAGGAATTAAAATTAATTCTTATGTCAGTCAACCTTTTAAAAATACCATTCAAAACTCACTGTTTTTACAAACAGAACTCCCTTGTTCTTGATAAAGTTAACTATCTCCTTAATGACCACTAATGGCGCTGCAGATGAAACTGTCCATCGAACAATATTTTGCCTAAAAATGTGTTGCTTCTGGCAACTTTTCTGCCTAAGTAAAAAGTTGTCAAGCAGGGTGACTTTAGTGGTACAGAGTTTTAAAATGGTGGATTCAGTCCAAGGCTAGCTAATAACGGCTGACATGCCCTGGAATCTTGAGGCCTAAATCAACATTGTTTTCACAGCTGTAATTAAGCCACCTAATCAGAAGCATATTTTGACGGGACAGTTTCTGTAAGCCAGACATTACAATTTCTTATGCCTGGAGTGCAGTGGCTCGTGAGAGGTCCTCGTTTAATTTCAGGTTAAAAAGAAAGGGTGGGGGCAGTAAAATAAAAAGACTTTTTTTTTAAGCAACATACAACTGTTGAAATGAAGCAGGCCTGTGTGTCCATGCTTTGACCAGCCTTGCATCCCGCCCTCCTCTGGGCTCTGTGGAGTCCCCCAGCTCTCAAGTGGCAGCTGAGATGAAGGGTCTCTGCCAAGATCAACAGATGAGCTGGTCTGCACTGGCTCTCTGTGTGTTCTGATTGTAAATTGTGCTGGTGATGATTAGAGAACTCTAACACAGGATGTCGACTCTTAAAACTGTCCAGAGAAAATATATTTTTTTAAGTTCAGGAAATTTTTTTTTAATTTTTTTTGTGGCTTGATGCATAGTGTTGTGTCTATAACTTTCATATGATTCAGATGAATTCACCTGAATTAAGCAGCTCTGTTATTAAAAAAGAAAAAAGAAGGACATGGCTTGGCTCAGGCAGGGACCTTCATCTCGGGTGGTTTATGTAACAGTGCTGTGGAGTGTGCTTCTCCACCAGCACAACCAGTCACGTGTTTCTCCACCTGCCAACTGAAGATATTCCTAAATGATGAAAATCTAAGATATGATATTCACATCTTATCAAGTAACTGTGTTGAGGTCTTTCAGACAGGTAAGTTGCCAGCTAAAGTTGTGTTCTGCAGTGTGTTGCATTCTGCAACATTTAAACTTTCAACCCCAGAGGCCATTGTAAAACTATCAATATGAGGCACTAGTCACTGGAGTCTGATTACATTTAGTTCTGCATTTTAATTACATATGGATTCTATTAACTAAACCTTTTTGCCTTATAGGCAACATTTTAATCAAATTACTATAATTTTCAAATATGTTACAATAGTTTGACAAGTTAAAAGTTCACATTCCTAACATATTAAGTTATCAAAAAAACTTTGCATGAAAAAGGAAACACTCTTTACAAATATGATAATACATTTTCAGATTACTTTGGGGACTTGTTGACTACCTAGTTACAGGTTATATTGTGAGATTTATGTAACTGGAATATATTTATAAATGGGTTATTGGTATTGAATATAACCAAATTCAAAATATAATTATGTTATACATTTAGAAACACACTCATTTTATTGTTGTAAGTTGAAGTAAGAATAAAATAAAACATAATTAGAATATAAGTATTCAAAAATCGGTATTTGTAGCTTAAATCAAAGAGTTTTATTGCTGAGAGGGAATTTAGATTTCATCTAGTTGAAGCCCTTCACTTTACAGCCAGGAAAATCCAAGACCAAGGAGACTGTGTGATTTATTTCTCCAAAACTTTGTGGTGAGTTGATAACAAAGGTTGTTCTAGAACCCATTTCCTCTGATTCTCTGTCACGCTGCCTAGTCCTTACCACCCAAGAGCTAAAATATATTTTTTAATGTGGTAAAACACAAACACATAAAATTTACTGTTTCAGTGATTCTAAATGTATTATTCAGCCACAGGTATATTCACAATGCTGTACAACAACCACTGCCATCTTAGCTCTAGAAATTTTCCACCACCCCAAAAAGAAACCCATTAAGCAGTCATTTTCCACTCCTTCTCCATGGACCCTGTCAACCACTAACCTGCATCCTGTCTCTTTGGAGATAGAATATGCCTATCCTAGACATTTCTTATCAGTGGAATCATACAATATGTGACCTTTTGGGTCTGGCTTTTTTCATTTAGCACAATGTTTTCAGAGTATAGCCATGTTGTAACTTGTATCGGTACTTCATTCCTTTTCATGGCTAAATAATATTCCATTGTCTCGATATAGTGCATTTGTCTATTCACTTATTAACTGATAGACCTTTGGGTTATTGCCTTCTTTTGGCTATTGCAAATAGTGCTACTATGAACATTTGCTATTTTCCTTTTTTTTTTTTTGAATTATGGTATACCTAGACAGTGTGAAGTAGTATCCCATTATGGTTTTGACTTGCATTTCCCTAGGGACTAACAATGTTGAGCATTTTTGCTGGTGTTTGTTATCATTTGCATATCTTCTTTGGAGAAGTGTCTATTTAAATCCTTTGTTTTAAAATTAGTTTGTTGGTCTTTTTGTTGTTGAGTTGTTAAGAGCTCTTTGCATATTAGACTCTAATCAGCTATATTATTATAAATATTTTCTCCCATTCTCCAGGGGTTTTTAATGCACAAAAGTTTTTAACTTTTATGAAGTCCGATTTGTCTATTTTTTTTTCTTTTGTCACTTATGCTTTTGGTGTCATATCTAAGAATTCATTGCCAAATCCAAGCTCATTATTTATCTCTGTCTTTTACTAAAAATTTTATCTCTGATAATTAGGTCTTTGATCCATTTTGAGTTAACTTTTGTATATGATGTAAGGTAAGGGTTCAAGGAAATACTTTTTTTAAAACAAGCATTACTGATTTATCTAAATTAAAATTCTATTTCTGAAATAAACCTCAGATACTCCTATGTTTTGCTAAACCCAGAGATAGTTCATTTTAATTTGGTATATCATTGCTAACAACAAACATTTACTGAGTACCCACAATATGAGAAATAGGTAGTTCACTGGTCAATTTATGTCTATATGGATAAACATACAGGGGAAGGGAGTCCCCCAAAAAATCTGACAAAGTTTAAAATTATTTAAGTGGTATGCTGAAAAGAATATTCTTGTTTGTCACAAGTAATTTTTGCTTTTTTGTTCTAGAAAAAGTAGTGAATAGAAGTGTCCTATTTATATTATCTGAAAGTATTTACTTAAGATTTTATCATAGAATATACAAATTATTCTATTATTCTCATTAAATGTTTGCTAGAGAAACATGAAACATAGTTTGATGGGAACTAATTTAAGAGAATTTTGTGGGGGAAAAATGCAGAGGGAACTATGGTTTGTGCAAAATACACGTTCCATAACAAGTATGTATTGAACAAATATTATTGAAAGAGTGCTCTTCCAATTAATTTCAATTCAAATCAACCAGCACTTACTAAAGCCAGATCATTATAGTGCATTATAAAAATTGAATAACATATCACCTGACAGATTCACAATATACTAATACATACACAACTAATTGATTATGTAAGTCAGATTACTATACAGTCTTCAGACAGGAAAAACAGTGGTAAATGAACATAACAAAGGGAACTCTTACTCTTGCCAACTAGGAGATGAATTAAAAACCAGATGGAATCAAAATACATCTGAATATCAAGGATAAAGAACTTTTACTTTATCGTGAAGAAAGTGTAGAGCCAAAATATGTTTTGAGTCTAGCTATGGCCTGCCCATATCTGTGTGTTGGAAAGATAACTCTCGCACTGACGTGGCAGATAAGACAGAAGGGGAAATTCTAGATATGGGGAATCTCATTGGAAAACTACTGCCAAAACTCAGAGAAAAGTTAATGCAACCACAAGGGTAAAGAGAAGAGCATGGATCTAACAGATCTGTGGTGGTAAAAACAAGAAGACTTAGCAACTGATTAAATATTGGTGGTACAGAAAGAGTAGAACAAATAAGAGTTCTATCTTCAGGTACAAGGTAGATACTAACGTCAGAGATAAGAAATGTAGGGAATGGAGAATTTGGAAAAAATGGAGAATGGTAGAGTTGAATAACATGCTTACTTCGGGATCTCAGTGAGTTTAAGATGTTTGCAGAAAGTCGAAGTAGAGATTTCTGAAAATATAGCAGGCATTTGAAGCCCTCATAGAACTCAATTTAATAAGAAAAATAAAATAGTAGAACAGATACTCAGAAGCTTACTTAGTTGTTGCCACTCTGCATAATTACCTCTATATTTACATCATAATTACATCTGTAACTCAATCAATAAATAATTATAATAATCAGTTTGAAATTTTCATTCTTGCCACTTCTTGCCCCACCCTTATAATAGATAAGGGTGAAAAATAGAACTATATAAATACATTTATTATATACAAATATGTATTTTATATTTGTACTTATGTATAAAATATATATCAAATATAAAATGTTTATGTATTATGTAAATGTTACATATTTATATAATTAAATATATTACATTTATATGTTAATATAAATATAAGATTTATAATATCATACCCCTAACAGTCACTATATCATCTATCATGAAAGCGGCTCCTCTTAAACTGTATCATACAAAAACTGAAAAGCTAGAAAGGAGGTATAGGGTTAATGGAATATGCTTTATTACCTCTAGGCCCCTGCTTACTATACAGAAAAAAATACCTGAGTTTCTAGAATACAAGAAACTTTTCAAAGTTTGGAAATGGATGTCAAGGATCACAGAGAATGTTTGCATGTTTGACTGGTCTGTCCTACCTTTTGATATTTTTTGTTTCCCTTATTCAGTTCTGTTAGGATCCAAAGTCCAAAGCTGTAGCTCATGATAGAAAAATATGGGAGAATTTCATGAGTATCTAAGGAAGCAGTATTTAGCAAAAGGGTAAAATGAGTGTTATCATAGTATCAAATGTCAGTGACTTTGAGAATAAACAGAAAAAAATGAAATCTGGAGTTGGGAAAAGTAAATACTTAAAGCAAAGGAGGTAGATGTGTTGCAATGCAGTTTTGGAAAACACTTCAGAGAGTTCAGAAAGCTGAGGGTCACAGCTTTAGACAACACTGATCTGGCCTCCTATCTTCCAGTCTCATCTGTCACAGTTCTCCACCTAACTTACTCTGCTCCAGTCATACAGACACCTTTCCATTCCTCTAGCATCCCAAGCTTTCCCTGTTAGCCCCAACTCAATATTCATATTTTTCAACTAAGATTTCAGTTCCTCAAGTAGGGCATCCCAAGCCTAAGTTAGGTCCCCAAGTTGTGTGCTCTCATAACAGTCTATGATTCCACTTTAACATTCTTTTTAATTATTTGTATAGTAGTTGTATTCTCTACTACACTTGAATTACCATGATTGTAGAGATTTGTCTTGATCCACATTGCCGTCTCATAGGAAAGCACCAGACAAGGAATCAGAGGCTGTGGATCCTAATCTGACTGAGTTCTAATTAAAAACCCAGAGGCAAGATTCCAGAATCTATACCTCATACCACTGAACGCACAGTACAGCCAGCCTCGCTCAACAAATTAACTCATGGCTTATGGCCGTTTTAAAAAAACCTTTTTTCTTGAAGGTGTAAAAACCTCAATAACAAACATCATGAATCAACTAAGATGAAGATTTGTAAGTTTATGAAAACAACTTTCCTAGAGTAAGTTACTTAAATTGTCAGCATATTTATCCACACAACACTAACAAACAATCCTTCTTCCATGATGAAAATGTAATGAAAACCAATGTGACAAAATACTATTTGAGAAAAGAGGAAGGGGATTCTCATTTTTTAATTTTTATCTCAACTGAATCAAAACATCTAAACCCTTCACTTTTATTAATGATATAATACCACTTGACAACTATCAAATCTGACATAATCTGAACAATGATACAGAGATATCCCCTGCAAAGATGCTAACTGGAATGCTCCTCTGATTTGTGATTTATTATCTTCTCATAAATAAAGTGCTATAGAATTACAAACATACTGTGAAACATACAGTGGAAATGAGGCAAGTCAATAGCTCACAGCATCCTAACTCACAGCAGAGTCTTTGGATTTGGCACTCTGGGTTTTCCAGATTGAAATACCACATGTTTCTTCACAGCCATGGATGTGCCAGTCTCCAAACACCCACAAGTAATTGGTTCTGATTGCTTCACTGTTTTCTACTGGGCTGTATGGGGCTCAAAAAAGGCTCTTTAACTCAAAGCCCTTTCTGGTTACTATTACTCAAGATAAAAGCTCTAGAGCAGCCTTAAGTTAACAGGTCAAAGGCCAACATACTGAAAATGTTACAGTGCTGGCAAGTGTACAATTGATGAGAACTCTTAGATGAACTCCAGCATTATTATTGTATGTTGAACAAAAAATGAAAATACCACCTTAAAAGGGATAAAGTTTTTTAAAGATGACTGTTCCTGTCCACAGCATGATTAATCTCTTTCTATGCATTATACCACCATGATGTATTAAGTTTTTGATTAATAATATTGTTTTTTATCCAGTGAAATGGACAAAAAAGATAGTAATGAGTATACACTGTCCTCAGTTCATTAAGTTAGTGATAGTAACAACTAACATGAATAGTGGAGTTAGTCTAAGCTAAAGGCACTCATTTTAGGGTTTAGTTCTTTTTCCTACTCATAAGATTTCCTCATGATTACATATACTTCTTAAAGCTGTACTTTTAACTTAGCTGTAGGAAGTATACGTTAACCATCAGAAAGAAAGTTTATGTGTAGGGAAGAGAACTAATATTTTTTGAGCATGTACTAATATGCCAGACACTCTATGTTTGTTTAACCCTCCTAACAACTTATAGTGTAAACAATCTCATCTACGGGTTGCAAATACAGGAACTGATGGTTGGGTATTGTGTGATAATTAATGACAGTTCCAGAATACACACCCAGGTCTGTATGCCTCTAAAGCCTTATACGAGGCCTGTGGGAAGGAGGTGATGGTAGGTGAATATTACAGGAGAAAGCTTGTCATCTGAGGACCTAGTATAAATGTCAAGAACAGCCAAAATAACAAACACTAGAGAAACCAAACAAGAACACAAGAGCAAAACAATCAGAGGCAGAATCAAATCAGATTATAGAGTAAAAAACAGGTATTGGATGGTTCAAGAATCAGGGACATATAAAGATAGGGTTTGGAGTAACTGTTGAAAGCAGTCTTGGTCTCCAATGAGTATAGGCTGTTTGGGTAAGTTAGATATCTTGGGTAAGCTAGATATGAAAGAGGGAATGGAATTAATATAACAATACCTTTTCTATTATACTAAAAAACCCCTCTGTATAATTTAATTCATTAAACATATGTGCTATCCATAAGGCCTATTTCTCAAATCAAAATAAAACATAAACTTTGACTAGTCTCTCCCCTTAACAAGGTGTCTGTCAAGTTGCTACACATCTTCAGAGACGCATACAAATATTTCATCTTCTCAGCACCTTCTGCCAATGTTAGGCAGAATAAACTCTTCCTGCACCTGTGCTCCTGCAGACTTTATACCTGCCTCTTTTTGTCACTTGCTTATGTGTTTGTTTCCCTTGCTAGAAGAGGAACCCACCAGGACAGAGATCATATGTTATCATCTTTGTTTCCATAAAAAAAAAAAATATGGTAAACAAAAAATCCAAAAATGACAATAATTATATTAAAGGTAAGTGGTCTAATCACTCACATAAAAGCCAGAGATTGTAAATGTAAATAAAAGCAACTAAAGTATCTTTTTACAAGAAAGATACTGAAAATATAAAACATATTTTGAAAGAAACAGATAGGAAAAAAAAGAGATACATCATGCAAACACTAGTCAAAAGAAAGCTGGAGAGTAAAAAGGTGATAATTGAAATTAGAGAAAAGAATAATAGAGTGAACAGGGCCAAAAATAGACTTCTGGAGGCCTGTATTTAAGATACTGAAACATGATTAAGTCACTCCCATCTTAACACAGCACTACCTGAATCCTCCAAACACCCTACTCCTACGTCTACCACTTAAAAGCTAAATCCTTGAAATAGTTGTTTAAATTCAGCCTTTTTTTTTTGGTCAGCTGCCACTCATTTCTCCACCTCTTCCTGAGAGCTTCTGCTAAGGTTACCAAGGGCCTCCTCCACTTGGTACAAAATGCAAAGGCCATTTTCAATCATCATTTCACTTGAACATAAGACACTGTTGACAAGTTCACCTTCTTAAAATACTCTGTTCTCATGACATCATTCTTTTTTGGTTTTCCTCTTACCTCTTGGCCTGTTTCTTCAGTCTCCTTTGCATCCTTACATTATTCTACTTAAGCATTATATGTCCAAGGTTTCAAGCTTCATTCCTAGGCTTTCTCCCTTTTTACTCTGTAAACTGTCCCTACAGTACAGTCTCATTTTTGCTAATAGCTTCAAGTCCTATCTATTTTGCAATGCTTTAAAAATTGCATCTCCAGGTTGGCATCTTCCTTGAATGCCACGTCAAGCAGACTTTTGGCATCTCCAATTAGATGTCTCAAAGGTACTCAAACTCGACATACTCTAAACTCAATATTCCATCCAGTTCCACTGTTTCTCTCTCAGTAAATGAGATCACTGACCCATTTCCAAGAGGAAAAAACCTAGGAATTGAATGACACATGACACACACCTTTGTCCTGTTATTCACATCCAATTGTTTCTTCACACTACAGTCAAAGTAAACCTGAGCATGTCACTCCATCTTTAAAGTCTTCCAATGAGTTTTCCTTTGCACTTCAAAACAAAGACAACAAAGTCTGGCCTCCATCCTTCTCTCTAGACTACTGTTGTCTCAGACTACTCTTGCCTTTGCTCTTTTCCAGCTGCACTGGTCTTTCTCAATTTCTTCTTTCCATCACAGAGCCTTTGTAGAAGTTCCCACTCTCTCCTCCTGATCTGGTATATATGCCCTTCTATCCCTGGATAACTCCTATCCAGTCTTCAGATATTAACTCAAGCATTATTGACCCTGAAAAGGTTTTACCAATACCTTAGTCTAGAGCAAGCTTATTTGTTTAAAAACTCATTATACACTTAAGCTCTTTTCTTTCAGTGCACTTATCATAGATACTAATTCCACATTAATTCATCTGATTACATATAAATAATTACTTAAACTATTCAATTTTAAGTTCATGAGAGCAAGGATTTTCTGCTTTGGTTCACATGATGTCCCTAGGAGCAGAACTATGCCTGCTATAGTGGAGGTACTGAACTAATGGATAAAGAACACAATACAAAGAAGGCAGAGCTCATGTAAGTAGAGGCCAAAGACCAAAAAGTTGGTAACAAGTGAAACAAAGGAGATGAGTATTTAAAGAAGAAGGTACATTAAGAGCCTCATATGTTGCGGAAAGATTAAAAGGAATGAATAGATAGAACAAGCAGAAAATTATTGGTGACCTTTGAGAAAATAGTTTCATGGAATGATAGACTCACAAGCCAGACAGCAGTGAAGCTCAGGAGTAAATAGGAGGTGAGTATATAAAAGAAGCAAGTATAGACTACTTTTCAAGAATGTGTCAATGAAAGTGGGTAAAGACAGCTGCAGAAAGGACAGAGAGCTTAGTCACTGGAACACACTGATAGTGTAGTTATGTGCTCAAGACTACAGCAGGAAGCAGAATAAAATGACAAGGTTTACAGCAGAAAGATGTTAGGTTAGTAAATAATCTTTTCCTATAGCACAATCCAATTACTCTCCATCAAGATAATGTTGACAAAAATAACAGCTAACTTTCCGGGAGACAAGTCACTGTGAGGCAAAGGCCAAAGTACTTTAACATTTCTCACTAAACCTCTCAACATCTCTATTAAAGGAGTAGTATCATTGTCCCCATTTTACAGATGAAAACCCTAATCAGCCACGTGATTAGCAACTGACAGAGTTGGGATTAAATATAGATGTATCTTACTTCTCTAACACACATTATTACACATTATTAATTGGTTAACCCAATACCCATTTATTCCCATTTCCCTTGTCCTTTTACTAATGTGGTTAGAAGTGGCCATATGACCCATTTCCAGCTAATGAAATCTAAGTGGAATTATGTTTGGAGCTTCCTTGGAAGGCTTTCCTTTCTAAAAATATATAAACATTTAAATGCATATTTGTATATTTATAGGTGTATAATATATTTAATATCTATTATCTATTAGATTACCTTAAAATGTATAAATATTGAAGTAAATATATACATATAATATGAGTGATATGGGGTTTTTTTTTTAAGGAAAAGAATTCCAAGGCTTTATTATAATATAAAACAGATATTACTGAGCCATCCCATCCTTCTGATTTGAATGTAATTGTAAGGCCTAGAGCTGTCTGCTGTTTTATGACAATGAGAGGGTAGCAGAGAAATTACAGAGATGTTGAACCACCAAACTAATCACAATAGCCACCTACTTCTAGACTTCTTGCTACGTGAGGAAAAAAACCCCACAAAAACCTCTGCATTTTCTTAAGTCATGTTAGTCAGGTTTTCTGTTATTTACACTTAATTGTTTTTCTAATGGATATAATTCCATTAATCCTGGATAAAAAGCTCATGCTCTTATCTACCAAAATATATCACCTCTTATCTACTAAATACAGAGATAAAGAATCTTCTACCTCCCTCAGAGAGTTATTAAGGAGTCTGAGTTAGAAAATGCATATATAAATGTCTTGAAAAATGAAAACTATTATAGACATTTATTACTGTTAAAAAAACCATGGCTTCTCAATTGAGGGAAGAGACCGGAGAGCAGGTGTGCCCTAGAGACAAGGGGCGAGGCAGCATTCTCCTGGAAGGACACTCAGAACCAGCTGGGAAAATGTTCACATTACACATGCACCCTTTTGAGAATCATAGCCAGGGTGAACCACCTTTTGCAAACACGATGATAAGCATATCCTACAGATGTACTCAGAAGGAGAAAAGGTTGAGAAGTAGCATTTTATTATAGTGAGGTATAGTAAGCACACTTCCATTAAGACATCAGTAGCATGATATATTAGTTGGTAAAAAAGTTTTGAAACCTTGGGAAAACAATTCCACTTTATCAAGTGGGCCTTTCTTAAAACACAAGTAATTCTTTTTATATGAATAACTGTAACAAACAATAAACAATAGTATGAGCCAACAAAGCCAACACGACCTAAACAGTATGATGTAATATTAACCAACAGGATAACAGAGTTTGCAGAAGCAATGTGACTATTTGTCAGAGAAAGGCTAGAATAATTTCCAAATACCATTTCAATTGTTTTTGAAGTTTCCTCTTCATTTTAATATCTCTTGGTGGTGGTCAAACTTACTATTCTCTCAATAAGAATTAACAAAGTCATTTTAAAAATTGAACTCCAGAGGAGGAGGCTCAAGATGGCGGCGTGAGTAGAGTGGCAGAAATCTCCTCCCAAAACCATATATACTTTTGAAAATACAACAACGCCAAAAAGAGAGAGCAGAAGATACAGTACAACAGCCAGGCTACATTCTACATCTGCAAGAACTCAGCATCTCACGAAAAGGGTAAGATACAAAGCCGCGACCCAGCGGGACCCGAGCGCTCCCCCCACTCCAGCTCACTGGTGGGAGGAAAAGAATCAGAGTGGGGAGGGAGTGGAAGGACAGGATTGCTAATTAACCAGCCCTAGTAATCTGCACCAGAACCACAGACATACATTGCATGGTGTACTGGATATTAGAGAAACAGAAAAGTAAAATCTGAGATGGAGACTGCAAGTGGGTCCTAACAACCATCTCCCCTGGGACAAAAGAAAAGTGGGTGCATTTTTAAAATTCTTAAAGGGACAAGGGCCTAACAGCTGGAAAAAACCATCGTGGCACACTCAGCCCAGCAGGCTGGGAAACCTAAGGAACTTCAGATGCCCCAACACCCTGGTGGGTAACCCAGCCACAAAGGCCTCATGGCAATAAGCAGCCTGGTATTCATTCCCCAAGGCCAGCGCTGCAAGCAAACCAGCTGACCTGCCACAGCGGCGGAGCAGCCAAAGAGTGGCCCAGCCCACAGCAACCACACAGAGTCTCCTCCCAGGGCGCAGCTAACCAGGACAGAACCAGAGGCTGCCGCTGGCATATAGTTGCCCAGCACAGACAGAGGAAGTCAGAGCAAGGTCTGGAGAGGAGGAAGGGGCGCCATTCTCACAGGAGAAAACACCCTATGCATCTGCCAATCCAAACAGTGCTCTGGGCTATCCTGAGGGCTGCTCTGCCCATGGCAGCAAAGGAGATTATCAAAGAGACTGCTCCCTGCCTGCGAGTAACTGACACAGGCAATGGGGAAGGGCAAGGAGACAAGCAAGCAGGAAGGGATCTTCTTCTCCCAGCTGACACACGTGCAACCTGCCTACAATCACTTCTATAGCCATGAAAAGGCAGAAGAATCTGATTCAGTCAGAAATCACTCAGACAACCCCAGAGAGAGGGCCTGGTGAGAAAGATATAACCAATCTTCCTGAAAAAGAATTCAAAATAAAAGTCATAGCCAAGCTGATGGACCTGCAGAGAAATATGCAAGAGCTAAGGGATGAAGTCCGGAGGGACAGAACAGATATGAAACAATCTCTGGAAGGACTTAAGAGCAGACTGGATGAAGTGCAAGAGACTGTTAATGGAACAGAAATCGGAGATCAGGAATACAGAGAAGCTGAGGCAGAGAGAGATAAAAGGATCTCCAGGAATGAAAGAACATTAAGAGAACTGTGTAACCAATCCAAATGGAACAATATTCACATTATAGGGGTACCAGAAGAAGAAGAGAGAGATAAAGGGATAGAAAGTGTCTTTGAAGAAATAATTGCTGAAAACTTCCCCAAGCTGGGGGAGGAAATAGTCGCTCAAACCAAGGAAGTCCACAGATCTCCCAACACAGGGGACCAAAGGAGGACAACACCAAGACATATAATAATTAAAATGGCAAAGATCAAAGACAAGGACAGAGTATTAAAGGCAGCCAGAGAGAGAAAAAAGATCACTTACAAAGGAAAACTTACCAGGCTATCATCAGACTTCTCAACAGAAACCTTACAGGACAGAAGAAAATGGCATGAAATATTTAATGCAATGAAATAGAAGGGTCTTGAACCAAGAATACTGTATCCAGCACAATTATCATTTAAATTTGAAGGAGGGATTAAACAATTACTAGACAGGCAAAAGTTGAGGGAATCTGCCTCCAATAAAGCACCTCTACAGGGTATTTTAAAGGGAATGCTCTAGATGGAAGCACTCCTAAGGCTAAATAGATGTCACCAGAGAAAATAAAATCACAGCAAAGAAAACAGACCAACCACATACTAACTAAAGGCAAAAAATAAAATCAACTATTCACAAAAGCAGTCAAAAGAAACACAAAAGAGTACAGAATAAAACACTTAACATATAAAGAATGGAGGAGGAAGAATAAGAAGGGATAGAAAAAAAAATCATCACACTGTGTTTATAATAGCTTAATAAGAGAGTTAAGATAGATGGTTAGATAGTAAAGAAGCTACCCTTGAACCTTTGGTAACCACGAATCCAAAGCCTGCAATGGCAATAAGTACATATCTTTCAATAATAACCCTAAATGTAAATGAACTTAATGTGCTAATCAAAAGACACAGAGTAAACAGAATGGATAAAAAAGCAAGACCCATCTATATGCTGCTTAGAAGAGACTCACTTCAAACCCAAAGACATACACAGACTAAAAGTAAAGGGATGGAAAAAGATATTTCATGCAAACAATAGGGAGAAAAAAGCAGGTGTTGCAGTACTAGTATCAGACAAAATAGACTTCAAAACAAAGAAAGTAACACGAGATAAAGAAGGACATTACATAATGATAAAGGGCTCAGTCCAACAAGAGGATATAACCATTATAAATATGTATGCACCCAACACAGGAGCACCAGCATATGTGAAACAAATACTATCAGAACTAAAGGAGGAAATAGAATGCAATGCATTCATTTTAGGAGACTTCAACACACCACACACTCCAAAGGGCAGATCCACCAGACAGAAAATAAGTAAGGACACAGAGGCACTGAACAACACGCTAGAACAGATGGACCTAATAGACATCTATAGAACTCTACACCCAAAAGCAGCAGGATACACATTCTTCTCAAGTGCACATGGAACATTCTCCAGAATAGACCACATACTAGGTAACAAAAAGAGCCTTAGTAAATTCAAAAAGACTGAAATTCTACCAACCAACTTCTCAGACCACAAAGGTATAAAACCAGAAATTAATTGTACAAAGAAAACAAAAAGGCTGACAAACACATGGAGGCTTAACAACATGCTCCTAAATAATCAATGGATCAGTGACCAAATTAAAACAGAGATCAAGCAATATATGGAGACAAATGACAACAACAGCACAAAGCCCCAACTTCTGTGGGACCCAGTGAAAACAGTTCTAAGAGGAAAGCACATAGCAATCTGTGTCTATTTAAAGAAAGAAGAAGATTCCCAAATGAAGAGTCTAAGCTCACAATTACTGAAACGGGAAAAAGAAGAACAAATGAGGGCCAAAGTCAGCAGAAGGAGGGACTTAATAGAGATCAGAGAAGAAATAAATAAAATTGAAAAGAATTAAACAAGAGAAAAAATCAATGAAAACATGAGCTGGTTCTTTGAGAAAATAAACAAAATAGATAAACCCCTAGCCAGACTTATTAAGAGAAAAAGAGAATCTACACACATCAACAGAATCAGAAAAGAGAAAGGAAAAATCATGACGGACTCCACAGAAATACAAAGACTTATTAGAGAATACTATTAAAATCTATATGCTAACAAACTGGATAACCAAGAAGAAATGGATAACTTCCTAGAAAAATACAATCTTCCAAGACTGTCCCAGGAAGAAACAGAAAATCTAAATAGATGAATACCAGCAATGAAATTGAATTGGTAATCAAAAAACTACTCAAGAACAAAACTCCCAGGCCAGATGGATTCACCACTGAATTTTATTTGTTTTAATAGTAATATTACTCCTTCACTGTTGGGTGCATCATTTGAAATGGGTCAACAGCTGAATGGCTAATGATACTGTCTTTACCTACTGGTCACCCTGATCCATTATAATCAAATCAAAAAGGAAAAGACATTCCAACTATTGGTGACCATCTGAATCTCACTGTTGATGCATCTGCCATTTGAGAAAAACAGTTTAAATGTTTATTTTATTCCTGTATGTCACAAATAAATTCATTTTATGATACCCCTCACACATATGTTTCAAATGTAGCAAATTCTGTTTAGTCTTAAATGAGCTGAAGTTTCATCATGGGCTAAAATTTTAAGACATAAAATGACTACTGAAACTGAATTTTAATCATAACGATGAATCACAACATGCATCTTTAGCTAGACATGTATTATGGATAAGTTAGTTTTCTACAGAGAATAATCACATGTTCTAATTACCATTTTGGTTATACACATAATTAATAATATTCTGTCTTAATGGGACACACTGAATCTTCAGACAGTTGCAAGCTTTAACTATGCATACTGCCAAATCCAACTGTCAGCTGCACTGCAAACACAAAGGAATCTTGATGTAGTGCTTTAGCATTGTTAATAATATGCATATCTTTATACATGATACAATGGAAAAGTTAATTGCCTTTCTTCCTTCAAAATTTTCTCCACGCTACTAATTTTGTTGCTTCATTGATCATTTACCCTAAATTACATATATTGGTGAGTGATCTTATGAGCAATAAAAGCATGAGTGTAAATGTGACCCCAAGATCCAGAGAAGAAAAAAATATTGTAGGACTTACTGATTGTAAACTTTCATTTTCACGTAAACAAGCTGTATGAAGTTCTGATTTCAAGGTTGCAATGTGACTTCGATGAGATGTCATTTCCTTCTCTAATGTAGCAATTCTAGTGCTTGCAAGCTGGTAGACATCCATGAAACTTTTAATCATACCCTTAAGAAATAAAAATAATGTCACATACAATTCAAATAAAGCTGTCCCCAAAGAAGAATTTCCATAATTTGAAGGCAAAATCATTAAAATTTAAAAATAAATACTTCTTCTTTCTTTAAAATAATAAAGCTAAATCTCACATTTTGTACTGAGAACTAATAAAGCTAAACTTCACAGTTTATATTGAGGGACTATTTTAAGAAAGTTTGGGAGAGAAATAATTGAGACTTCTTTTCCAGAGCATTTGTTTAAATAAGATGTACTTTGATCTACTGTGCTTAGAATTTAGAATGCAGTTTTTTAAGATAGCACACTTATTATCTTTGTAAAGTTAAGTTCAAGTTGTAATTTGACCTAAATCTCAATAAGATGCACAAAAAGATGGATATATTAAAAAGATATCTCAAAATGAGTTAGTAAAGTTTTCAATCCACCTAAAAAAGCAAATACTTTCAAATAAAAGGGGCTGAAATAATCCTGCCATTTTCTTAAGAGTAAACAATGTGATTCCTACATGGTAAAGAAGCATAATTATGCTCATTCAAATAACAGAGAAATGCCCTTCCATCATACTATGTTTAATAAAATAACATAAGCAAGTGCTGATATGCTGATAACTTTTTTTTAAATTACAGTTCAATCATATTCTATGGGCTCTCTCTTTTAAAGCAACTACAGGTTGCTCTCTATCCAACAATACTATTTACACTTTTTTTTAAGGCTTTGAAAATACTTCAAATCTATCAAATAAAATCAAATATTTCATTTTACAATACATAATGCTATACAGTTTTGTTACATAATCTATTATTTACAGGGAAAAAAAATGATGTTCCAACCACAGCCACAATCTAGTAAAATATACACAGTGTAAGAATTTCCAAATTACATTTAATCTGAAGACTGATTTGGGAAAGCCTAGAGAAACTAGATATTTGAGTAATTATGATTGTGTATGAAATAATAATTTGGTGGACAAAGAATAAAATACAATATACACAATGTTTGACAAACAGAAGTAGGTTAGCTATTTGTAGGTAATAAGAAGGTTCACACACTTTTGCTTAATTCCTATCTGCCCTAAAAAAAATCCAACTCAGGAGGGGTGGAACCAAGATGGCGGCATGAGTAGAGCAGCGGAAATCTCCTCCAAAACCATATATATTTTTGAAAATACAACAAAGACAACTCTTCCTAAAAGAGAGACCAGGAGACACAGGACAACAGCCAGACTACATCTACACCTGTGAGAACCCAGCGCCTCACGAAGGGGGTAAGATATAAGCCGCAGCCCGGCGGGAACCGAGCGCCCCTCACCCCAGCTCCCGGTGGGAGGAGAGGAGTCGGAGTGGGGAGGGAGAGGGAGCCCAGGACTCATAATACCCAGCCCTAGCCATCCTCACCGGAGCACAGACACAGTGCATGCGTGGGGTGCTGGAAACTAGGGAAACAGGACAGTAAGAACTCTGAGTGGTCCCCGCAGCCGGTGCCCCGGGGACAAAGAAAAGCGAGTGCTTTTTGAAAGTCTTAAGGGGACAGGGACCCCACAGCTGGATGGAAGCATCCCGGGACACATAGCCCAGCAGCTGGGAATCCCGGGGAACTCAGGGCACCCTAACCCCTTGGAGGCCCCTCATGGAGATAAACAGACTCCTGGCCGTTTCCCCTCCGACACGGCTCCACCATATCGGAGCAGCGGCCTGAGGCAGGCCACGCCCACAGCAATCACAGAGTCAAACTCCACAGTGGCCGGGCAACAATCAGAAATCCCGTCTGCGCGCAGCTGCCCAGCACACGCCGCTAGAGGTTGCTGTTCTCCCAGGAGAGGAAGGTCACAAACCAACAAGAAGGGATGTTCTCCCAGCCGTCACTCGTGCCAACTACGCAACCTGTCTCTATCGCCATGAAAAGGCAGAATATGAGACAGACCAAAATCAACACCTGAGAAGTCAACACCTGAGAAGAAGATAGATCTAACCAGTCTTCCTGAAAAAGAATTCAAAATAAAAATCATAAACATGCTGACGGAGCTGCAGAGAAATATACAAGAGCTAAGGGATGACATCCGGAGGGAGATTACAGAAGTGAAACAATCTCTGGAAGGATTTATAAGCAGAATGGATGAGATGCAAGAGGCCACTGATGGAATAGAAACCAGAGAACAGGAACGCATAGAAGCTGACACAGAGAGAGATAAAAGAATCTCCAGGAATGAAACAATATTAAGAGAACTGTGTGACCAATCCAAAAGGAACAATGTCTGCATTACAGGGGTACCAGAAGAAGAAGAGAGAGAAAAAAGGGATAGAAAGTGTCTTTGAGAAATAATTGCTGAAAACTTCCCCAAGCTGGGGGAGGAAATAATTGATAAGACCACGGAAGTACATAGAACCGCCAAAAGAAAGGACCCAAGGAGGACAACACCAAGACACATAATAATTAAAATGGCAAAGATTAAGGACAAGGACAGAGTTTTAAAGGCAACTAGACAGAAGGAAAAGGTTGCCTACAAAGGAAAACCCATTAGGCTATCATCAGACTTCTCAACAGAAACCTTACAGGACAGAAGAGAATGGCATGATATATTTAATGCAATGAAACAGAAGGGCCTTGAACCAAGAATACTGTATCCAGCATGACTATCATTTAAATATGAAGGAGGGATTAAACAATTCCCAGACAAGCAAAAGTTGAGGGAATTTGCCTCCCACAAACCACCTCTACAGGGAATTTTAGAGGGACTGCTCTAGATGGGAGCACTCCTAAGGCTAAACAGATGTCACCAGAGAAAATAAAATCAGAGCAAAGAAAGCAGACCAACCAAATACTAACTAAAGTCAAAAAATAAAATCAACTACCCACAAAAAGCAGTTAAAGGAAACACGAAAAAACACAGAATAAAACAACCAACATAAAAAGAATGGAGGAGGAGGAATAAGAAGGGAGAGAAGAAAAGAATCTCCAGACAGTGTATATAACAGCTCAATAAGCGACCTAAATTAGGCAGTAAGATATTAAAGAAGCTAACCTTGAACCTTTGGTAACCACGCATCTAAAGCCTGCAATGGCAATAAATACATATCTTTCAATAGTCACCCTAAATGTAAATGGACTTAATGCATGAATCAAAAGACACAGAGTAATAGAATGGATAAAAAAGCAAGACCCATCTATATGCTGCTTATAAGAAACTCACCTCAAACCCAAAGACATGCACAGACTAAAAGTAAAGGGATGGAAAAAGATACTTGATGCAAACAACAGGGAGAAGAAAGCAGGTGTTGCAGTACTAGGATCAGACAAAATAGACTTCAAGACAAAGAAAGTAACAAGAGATAAAGAAGGACATTACATAATGATAAAGGGCTCAGTCCAACAAGAGGATATAACCATTATAAATATATATGCACCCAACACAGGAGCACCAGCATATGTGAAACAAATACTAACAGAACTAAAGGAGGAATCAGAATGCAATGCATTCATTTTAGGAGACTTCAACATGCCGCTCATCCCAAAGGATAGACCCACCAGACAGAAAATAAGTAAGGACATGGAGGCACTGAACAACACACTAGAACAGATGGACCTAATAGACATCTATAGAACTCTACATCCAAAAGCAACAGAATACACATTCTTCTCAAGTGCACATGGAACATTCTCCAGAATAGACCACATACTAGGTCACAAAAAGAGCCTCAGTAAATTCCAAAAGTTTGAAATTCTACCAACCAACTTTTCTGACCACAAAGGTATAAAACTAGAAATAAATTCTACAAAGAAAACAAAAAGGCTCACAAACACATGGAGGCTTAACAACATGCTCCTAAATAATCAATGGATCAACGAACAAAATAAAATGGAGATCAAGGAATATATGGAAACAAATAACAACAACACACAGCCCCAACTTCTGTGGAACGCAGCGAAAGCAGTCTTAAGAGGAAAGTATATAGCAATCCAGGCATACCTAAAGAAGGAAGAACAATCCCAAATGAATAGTCTAACATCACAATTATCGAAACTGGAAAAAGAAGAACAAATGAGGCCTAAAGTCAGCAGAAGGAGGGTCATAATAAAGATCAGAGAAGAAATTTTAAAAATTGAGAAAAATAAAACAATAGAAAAAATCAATAAAACCAAGAGCTGGTTCTTTGAGAAAATAAACAAAATAGATAAGCCTCTAGCCAAACTTATTAAGAGAAAAAAGAGAATCAACACAAATCAACAGAATCAGAAATGAGAATGGAAAAATCACGACAGAATCCACAGAAATACAAAGAATTATTAAAGACTACTATGAAAACCTATATGCTAACAAGCTGGAAAACCTAGAAGAAATGGACAATTTCCTAGAAAAATACAACCTTCCAAGACTGACCCAGAAAGAAACAGAAAATCTAAACAAACCAATTACCAGCAACGAAATTGAAGTGGTAATCAAAAAACTACCCAAGAAAAAAACCGCCAGGCCAGATGGATTTACCTCAGAATTTTATCAGACTTACAGAGAAGACATAATACCCATTCTCCTTAAAGTTTTCCAGAAAATAGAAGAGGAGGGAATACTCCCAAACTCATTCTATGAAGCCAACATCACCCTAATACCAAAATTAGGCAAAGACCCCACCAAAAAAGAAAACTACAGACCAATATCCCTGATGAACGTAGATGCAAAAATACTCAACAACAAGCAAACAGCAACAAACAGCAAACAGAATTCAAAAATAAATCAAGAGGATCATACACCATGACCAAGTGGGATTCATCCCAGGGATGCAAGGATAGTACAACATTCGAAAATCCATCAACATCATCCATCACATCAACAAAAAGAAAGACAAAAACCATATGGTCATTTCCATAGATGCTGAAAAAGCATTCAACAAAATTCAACATCCATTCATGATAAAAACTCTCAGCAAAATGGGTGTAGAGGGCAAATACCTCAACATAATAAAGGCCGTATATGATAAACCCACAGCTAACATCATAGTGAACAGCAAGAAACTGAAAGCTTTTCCTTTGAGATTGGGACCAAGACAGGGGTGCCCACTCTCCCCATTGTTATTCAACATAGTACTGGAGGTCCTGGCCACGGCAATCAGACAAAACAAAGAAATATGAGGTATTCAGATTGGTAAAGAAGAAGTCAAACTGTCACTATTTGCAGATGACATGATATTGTACATAAAAATCCCTAAAGACTCCACTCCAAAACTGCTAGAACTAATATTGGAATTCAGCAAAGTTGCAGGATACAAAGTTAATACACAGAAATCTGTGGCTTTCCTATACACTAACAATGAACTAATAGAAAGAAAAATCAGGAAAACAATTCCATTGACAATGGCATCAAAAAGAATAAAATACCTAGAAATAAACCTAACCAAGGAAGTGAAAGACCTATACCCTGAAAACTATAAGACACTCTTAAGAGAAATTAAAGAGGTCACTAACAAATGGAAACTCATCCCATGCTCTTGGGTAGGAAGAATCGTCAAAATGGCCATTCTGCCCAAAGCAATATACAGATTCGATGCAATCCCTATCAAATTACCAACAGCATTCTTCAATGAACTGGAACAAATATTTCAAAAATTCATATGGAACCACCAAAGACCCTGAATAGCCAAAGCAATCCTGAGAAGGAAGAATAAAGTGGGGGGTGGGGTGGGGTGGGGGGGAATCTCACTCTCCAACTTCAAGCTCTACTACAAAGCCACAGTAATCAAGACAATTTGGAACTGGCATTAAGAACAGAGCCACAGACCAGTGGAACAGAGTAGAGACTCCAGACATTAACCCAAACATATATGGTCAATTAATAAAGAAGCCATGGACATACAATGGGGAAAAGACAACCTCTTCAACATTTGGTGCTGGCAAAACTGAACTGGTACATGTAAGAGAATGAAACTGGACCATTGTCTAATCCCATACACAAAAGTAAATTCAAAATGGATCAAAGCCCTGAATGTAAGTCATATAACCATAAAACTTTTAGAAAAAAACATAGGCAAAAATCTCTTGGACATAAACATAAGTGACTTCTTCATGAACATATCTCCCTGGGCAAGGGAAACAAAAGAATGAACAAGTGTGACTATATCAAGCTGAAAAGCTTCTGTACAGCAATGGACACCATCAACAGAACAAAAAGGTACCCTACAGTATGGGAGAATACATTCATAAATGACAAATCCGATAAAGGGGTAACATCCAAAATACATAAAGAGCTCACACACCTCAACAAAAAGCAAATAATCCAATTAAAAAATGGGCAGAGGAGCTGAACAGACAGTTCTCTAAAGAAGGAATTCAGATGGCCAACAGACACATGAAAAGATGCTCCACATCACTAATCATCAGAGAAATGCAAATTAAAACCACAAAGACCCAGAAAATGAACTAAGATACGATATGAAGAAGAAGTTCCAACATCAACATCCTCTGGAAGAATCATTCCAGAAGATGATGATCAAAAAACGTCAACAAAGATACTGGCGCTGTTGCAGTTGTAGCTGCATTCATCCCACTGGTTCCTGGAATTGCCATTGGAATGAAGAAGGAGATATCTAAACTGGCCTGTGCATACAGTAAAATAACAAATTTGACTGGATCTATATTGTTGGAACTCAACCAAGAATTAGGAGAAGTGCAAGTTGCAGCACTCCAAAATCTTGAGACTACAGACTACCTACTGTTAAAAGAACATATGGGATGTGAACAGTTCCCAGGAATGTGTTGTTTTAAATTGCCTGATTTTTCTCAAACTATTCAAATTCAGTTAGACAATATCCATCATATCATAGATAAGTTTTCACAAATGCTTAGGGTGCCTAACTGGTTTTCTTGGTTTCACTGGAGATGGCTGGTAATTGTAGGTCTGCTTTGGTTATGTAACTGTATTCCCATCATGTTAATGTGTGTGCTCAATTTAATTAGTAGTTTAAAACCTATACATGCTTAATTTACTCTACAAGAAGATATGTCAACGAAATAACCAATCTTCCCATGTTTTCTTCCGTCTGCTACTTCTATAGCTTTTCTTCTTCCTTCCTAATTACAACCCTTAAATAGAATTTGTGCCTCATATCGAATTTACCGAGTATCATAATTCTTCCAAGTGGTAAAGATACCTCAAGACAAATGCTGGGCATAAAACCCACAGGGCATAAATCTGCAAAGAAGTAAAAAGCTAACCTTTTCAAACAATATTGCTTCTCTCTCACTTATCAACTTTACATTTCCCTGTATGGCCCCGGAAGATGACTGGTTAGCCAGAGACGGGTAAGATTCCTCAAGGGAGGAACAACCTAAGACAGGCACAGTCGCAGGGGGGCCATCAGGTGAGAAATTGAAGATCAACAGAGGTGAGGCTTAGAACCTCACCCCCCCTGTTTTGAGAGAAATCTTCTGCATCCATGGATGTTTTGTTGCCCTTGTCTAACTTGGATTAATACTTAGCCTATAGGCACACACCTGATCATCTACAGTTGCTTTCTTACAGCACAAAACTATGTTTTCTACCTTTATCTTGCATCTACCTACCACTTCAGCATTTTATTAAAAATAATAATAATAATAATAAGGGAGAAATGTGGGATTCACATATAAATCAAGTATAAAAATCAAACGAATATTCATATCTGACCTGATTGTTTATAGTTCATAATGCGTGATCAAAACCGAAAGTTTCTGTGATGACTGCCCTTGTACGGTTCACCATGTGGGAACTTATTCACTATGTAAGAATTTGTTCACCATGTAAGAACTTGTTCATTGTGCTTCAGAAGATCGGAGACTGATGAGAATTAGGCTTGGGGTGGATTAATGATTGTGCATTGTGTCCCCTGTACAGAATTTTATTGTTGTTAACTGTTAACAACCATTTGATCAATAAATATGAGAGATGCCCTCTAAAAAAAAAAAACCACAATGAGATATCACCTCACACCAGTAAGGATCACCACCATCCAAAAGACAAACAACAACAAATGTTGGCGAGGTTGTGGAGAAAGGGGAACCCTCCTACACTGCTGGTGGGAATGTAAATTAGTTCAACCATTGTGGAAAGCAATATGGAGGTTCCTCAAAAAGCTCAAAATAGAAATACCATTTGACCCAGGAATTCCACTTCTAGGAATGTACCCTAAGAATACAGCAGCCCAGTTTGAAAAAGACAGATGCACCCCTATGTTTATCACAGCACTATATACAATAGCCAAGAAATGGAAGCAACCTGAGTGTCCATCAGTAGATGAATGGATAAAGAAGAGGTGGTACATATACACAATGGAATATTATTCAGCCATAAGAAGAAACAAATCCTACCATTTGCAACAACATGGATGGAGCTAGAGGGTATTATGCTCAGTGAAATAAGCCAGGCGGAGAAAGACAAGTACCAAATGATTTCACTCATATGTGAAATATAAGAACAAAGAAAAACTGAAGGAACCAAACAGCAGCAGAATCACAGAACCCAAGAAAGTATTAACAGTTACCAAAGGCAAAGGGACTGGGGAGGATGGGTGGGAAGGGAGGGATAAGGGCAGGGAAAAAGAAAGGGGGCATTATGATTTGCATGTACAATGTGGCTGGGGGCACGGGGAGGGCTGTGCAACACAGAGAAGACAAGTAGTGATTCTACAGCATCTTACTATGCTGACAGACAGTGACTGTAATGGGGTTTGGTGGGGGGGACCTGGTGAAGGGGGGAACCTAGTAAACATAATGTTCCTCATGTAATTGTAGATTAATGATACCAGAATAAAAAAAAACAAAAACCAGGGACAGGAGAAAAAAATTAAATCAGAGACTATAAAATCATATGTTTCTAGTAACCACACTAGTGGGGGTAAAGATTTCATAACATGGGTAGCTGTTGGACCACTGTGTTGTATATTTGAAACCAATATAAGATTGTATGTCAACACTTCAATAAAAATTTTTTTTAATCCAGTTTCTTCTTATGTCAAGTCTCTCTCCACTCTTATAAATTAATTTATAATTTAATTATAACTAAATAGGATCTCAGGATCTCAGCCCTATTTTTGTCTGGTCCTCACTCTGCCACTTACTTCACCTTATGTTGCTAGGCAAAGGCCCTGTTATCTCTCTGATCTTCCATCCCTTGTCCCCATGAACTGGGAAGAACAGTCATTTTCTTGCCTGTTTCCAAAATTATTGTAAGGCTCAGATAATTAAAAAGCTAAGACGAAGCCATGCTATTAAACCTTCAACTACAGTGCATCTAATATAAGAAAGTCCCCTAAAAATGGTATACAACTAAATTTCCTTGTAGTATTACTATTGTTAAATTCTATTTTTAAATTCCAAAATATAATCTTAGTGTGACAATCTGTGATAGGTGGCCCAAATATATATTTATGTTCTCATTATAAAGGCTCTAAAATGTATAAAATGCATGAAAACATGCATACATGCTTACTGAATAAAAGAAAAGGAAGTACCCATCTATCAGTGATAGGTTCTTGGACTATGTCACTGTAAGTCACAACAGAATTAACCTCTGATATTTAAGGAAAAATAGTTCAACATTTAAAAAGTTATCCTATTTCCTAAATTTAAAGAAACATGTATCATGAATTCTCACATATGTGATATTCTAAAAGGACTAATAATATAAATAATATTCCTTCAAACCTCCTTTTAAAAAAATTAAAATTCTCTTTTGAGAAGTTACATCTGAATTTGTATCTGGTGGACAGAACAGAGTCATAATTATTTTGGCTCCTTCCTTGATCTACTTTCAACAACTAAGTTCTAATGTTCAGTGCAACATTAGAGAAACCACATACTGCTTCTTCAGAACACTAAAAAGAACATAATAACTGGGTTTTTTGCTTAGGATTTAGAATGTTAAGCATTTAAAATCTTTAAAGTGGTATTTCAGCTGAGATGAAAGCAGCTTTTTATAACATACTATATATTTTTTAAGAGCAGTAAGATACAGTGATAAATACTGAAAGCATGTCACACGGTATTAATACATATAAAATATACTACATTTTTCTAAAACAAAACCTCTTTCAGAACTTGAAGGTGTGGAAGGTCAGTGAAATCCCAAAATTATTCAATCACCTATTTCTGCAGAATAAAGGTCAACTTCCAGTATTAGCAAGTGATTCGAACAGTGTAATGAAGTATGCTACTGAAAAATCCGACTCTTGAATATAAAAGAAAGGTGCCAAGTTGGCAGACGAAGTGGAAATGATAGTCTAAACCAACTAAGGGGTGGGAGGCGGGGGAGTGAACATCTAATGACTTCTGTAACATCCCAAAGTCTACCCTTCACAACACACCTCCCTCCATATTAAAACAATCAATCTTTTACATTAGGAAGCGATGTCAAAACAGCAAAGATATTGTGTATAGTATGCCCAGTATTTGAGAATTTTATCCTGTGTCATCTTTGGCCCCAGGGATTTTGATGATACCATGTAGTGAGATATGTATCTCAGCGGGGCTTTCCTGGTTATTTGGGAAAACAAACAAAAGACAGTTTCTCGGCAAGAATATAGTCCTTTGTTGTAGAGATAATTTATAGTATCTATAATCAACATAACAAGATAAGACAGTACAAATATAAAATTCCACATCCTGTCCACTTAGAAAAGTATAAGTGTTTTAGAATATAAATAATTCTGAGACACAAATAGGTGACTGTCACTTGAGCACTAGAATATTATTTATATAATTTGTTATGTACATATTATTACATAGTTTAGACTGACTTTAAATTGGACTTCAGAAAAAATGGGATTCTTGGAAACCTGATGTTAGAAGAAGGAGAAATAAATGGAAATGTCATAAGGCCTGGATGCCAAAATAGTAAGTCTTTTATTTACATTTTTGAGTTAGTAACTGGGAAGTAAAAATCTCAGATATTTCACTTTAAATATAACTATAGATATACTTCATTTCTACATACCACATAAAGAAAGTACACCATGTAAAATAGTTACATCAGATATATCAAATATGTGAAATATAATAAATTCCCATAAAATAGGGATAATAATTTCTACTAATAAGGATTTTGTGAGGATAAAATGAGTACTAATACATGAAAAGACCTTGATAATCTGGACACAGTAAAGACTCATGGTAATGTCAACTATATAATGATAATGACATCAATTAGGAAAATTGCTATTTTAACTCATAAAACAAAGATTTAGTATTTCTGAGGGGCACCATCAGACATAAATATTTTAAATATAAAATATTCTATACATTATTGATTATATTAAAATCCTTTCAATCATAAAAAATATTAGAGGCCAATGAATACTTACTTCCCACCAACAAAACTTCCTATTGATAATAAAAAAGTTCCTAGATGATGTCATTCTTAAGAAAGTTTTATAATGGTAACAATGCTCATAATTTTTAGTATTAAATGTTCTTAATTGGTACCTGGAATTAAAGGAAAATTGCTCTCTTTATTATCAAACAGTTACTCTGGTAAGGTTGGTCCTTTATACTTCCATTCCAGTATTTTGGGTATATAGGGATATAGCAAAGAATGAGTAGTAAAGGGCCTGTTTCTAGTAGTCTACAAATAGCAACTGTGTCCCTAGTCAAGATCTAGTCTAAGATCTGGAATTGGATTCTTTAATTTGGATGTTTGGTTTGTGGCCTAGTCCACAAATATTTATTTCAACATGTTCCAGTAAAAAGTTGTGTAAGAAAGACTGTACCAAGATGGCAGACTGCCATCCACCTCCTTGCTTTGTCACACTGAATGTGTGCATGCGCGCGTGTGTGTGCGTGGATGTGCATGTGTGTGTTCCCATAAAAGTTGCTACACATGCCATCAGCTGACAAGAATTCTGAGAAATCCATAAGGAATAGAAAATAGAAAGGGAAATCCTGTCCAAACCACAAGCAAGAGAACATTTCTACAAAGGTGGGGGCAACTACAGGTGGCCTTGTAGCTAAGCATAAATAGCTATGAGAAGCAGGAGGTGAGCTTACCCTTTCTTTATTAGTAGCCCTGAAACCTTTTATTCTCAATGAAGTTATTATTAATGATTTTTAGCGAAAGAAATATGACTGGATATGCTTCATAACTTTTTAAATTTTGTTGCATAACTTTTTGTGATATTGCAATTTGAAAGTCTAATTCTAGGTCCCCACACTCGCCATCCCCGTGACACATGCTTAAATAGGTAAGATGCAAATGGCAGAAATGGGTCACTGGTTGTATTGATTACATGATGACACATGTTTCAATCCTATCAGTTAAACAAAAATTTTCATTGAAATTCTGACTAGGAAATGTCCAACTTCCCTAAATCAATCAATGGCTCTCTAAACCAACAGATGACATGGTTTTTTACTTTAACAAATACATTTAATATTAAATATATTTTATATTTTTAACAAAGGTTCAAAACACACCCTTGGTTAGGAAATTATGCTTCAGAACTTTTTATGTATATAGAAATGAATTTTTATAGATTTAGATCATTTTTAGAAAAAAAAGTCATAATTCTAGAAATATTTCCTAACAACAATTTTCATAATACTTTTTCCATAAAACTCCTTAAATAAAGCAATGAGTTCTTTTTTACAAATGTCCCTTTATCTTGATGTGACACCATGTGTTTTGTTTGGGAAGGGTTTTAAAAATAATTTTCTAGATAGAATGCTTTTGATAGCTACTTGCCATCAAGAAAAGGCCTACAGATTTGGAATCCTTCTCTTCTTGCTAAAGAAGACTGCATAATTCATACTGAGTTCATGAGTACTCTGAAGCACTCTGAAACAAACAAACAAAAAGCCCATGTTATATAGAAGATTCTAAACACTACTTTTTATGCCATTGTAAACTATTATAAAGATTACACTATGTAAAACAATTTAATGTATAAATCCACCTAATCATAGAGGGTACACAACAGTTCATGCTGAACACAAAGAAATGAATAGGGAGGCCACTCTCAGCCTCTCTACATTGGGAAACCCTTCCGCCCTTCCCTTATCATACCTTACTGGAAGCATTAATGTCTAAAAAATGGACCAAGTGAAGACACCAGTGTCAAGCCTATCAAATAACAAAAACTTTATTTCTTACTTTATAAAAAGAAAGGGAGCACCTATTGTTTTACAGTCTCCAAAGAGGGCTAAAATGGAAAAAATTTAGAAATCTTCCATATGTAGATTTTATATTTAGTTCTTCTAAAAGACTTTATTTTTAGAGCAGTATTAGGTTCACAGAGAAATTGAGTAGAAAGCACAAAAAGTTCCCATGTATCTCCTGTCACTACACACTCAAAGCCTCCCCCACTCTGAACATTCCGCACCAGGATGTTAGAACTGGTGGACCTACACTGACACATCATCACCCCAAGTCCACAGATTACATTAGGGTTCACTATGCACCCTATGGGTTTTGACAACATATAATGACATGTATCCATCATTACTGTATCACAGAGCAGTTTCACTGACCTAGAAATCCTCTGTGCTCCGCCTATTCATCCCACCCTTGTCCCTAACCCTTGGCAATCACTTATCTTTTTACTATCTGCCTAGTTTTTATATTAACTTTTTAATCTTTCTCTTTAAAAATCTTCTATGATCTCATCTTTGAAAACTTTCTGGTTTTGTACATTTCATATTATAAAGCTTATTTAACAATAACACACGTATATAAGTTATAAAGGAATAACTATACATGTTTTGGGGATGCTGGTTCAAAAGTAAGAATGAGTAATCAAGTTTGGAGAGCACTCCTCTGCACCACTAGATGACTAACTGGAGGAGTACACCAGAAGCAGCTAAGCTAGTTGGCTCTTCCCCTACTGGTGCTCAGGAGTGGAGTGCAGTGGGCTTGTCCCCAGAAACCAAAACAGCAGTGAGGACTCAGAATCAGAAAAGCAGAGTAGGACCTCAGGAGCCTCCACTTCCTGACGCCAGCCTATCCACCCACTGTGCCTGGGAGCATGGATGTCCCTCTTCTTCCCCTCAACACCCAGATGTAAGCTCTACTAATCAGAAACCTCATCTACATGAGCAGAGGCAGCACCCCACTTCAGGATACCAAAACCTGTATTGCTACATAACAGATTACCAAAAATTTAACACAAATCTAGGATTTCATAGTTTCCATAGGTCTAGCATGGATTAGCTGGCTCCTTTGCTCAAGGTATCACCAGGCTGAAATCAATGTTTCAGCTGGAACTGCACTCACATCTAGAACTCAGGGTCTTCTTCCAAGTTCATTCAAGTTGTTGAATGCTGTAGTTGAACTAAGTAGAACCTAGATCCTTAAGGTTGGGGAACAGAGGTCTCCATTTCCTTGCTGGCTGTCAGCCTGTGACACTTCCAGCTACTAAAGACTACCCTCAAGTCCTTGCCAAATGGACCCCTCCTTTCTCAACATGGCTGTTTGCTTTCTTCCAGGCCAGCTGAAGAGCATCTCTTCAATACAACACCTTTTTTTTTTAACGCTCATCTGATTAGGGCAGGCCCATCTATAATAATTTCATATTTAACTGGTCTCACCCACTCTCAAGAGAGGGGATTAATTCCACTGTGAGTGTATACCAGGGGGAAGGGGCCTGTGGGCTGCCTTAGAATTCTGAT
This sequence comes from Manis pentadactyla, assembly GCF_030020395.1. Taxonomy (NCBI): domain Eukaryota; kingdom Metazoa; phylum Chordata; class Mammalia; order Pholidota; family Manidae; genus Manis; species Manis pentadactyla. Next base: position 169,297,647 of record NC_080021.1, on the reverse strand, counting down.
TACCACAACCTAAAACACACACCTTATATAAAAAATAACCCAAACCGATCACAGACTTCAGTGCAAAACATAAAAATGTAGAACTTTGAGAAAAAATTATAGGACAACATCTTTGGCATTCTAGGGCTTTGTGAAGAATTCTTAGACATGATACTGAAAGCATAATCCATAAAAGAGAAAAATTAATAAATAGAACTTCATCAAAATTAAAACATTTTGCTCTGCAAAAGATCCTGTTATGAAAATTAAAAAACAAACTGCAGACAGTGGAAAATAACTACAAATCACATATCTGATAAAGAACTAGTTTACATATTTTAGATATCATAGAACTATATTCTATAATATAATTAAGAACTAGTTTATACATTATAGGACTATATTCTATAGTTTCTAGAATGTATTGAGCACAAGACACTAAGATATATTTTACCAAAGAAAATATACAAATCCCAAATAAGCACATAAGAAGATTTTCAAAATCAGTAGCCATTAGAGAATGAAAAGAGTGATATGGTACTACATACCCACCAGAATGGCTAATAGAAAAAACTGTGACGACATCAATAACTGGTGAAGAAGCAGAGAAGTGGATCACTCATACATTCTGGTGAGAATAAAATACAGTACAGCCACTTTGGAAAACAGTTTGGCAGTTCCTTTAAAAATTAATCATACACTCTTGAATGGCCCAGCAATCACATTCCTGAGCACTTATCCTAGAGAAATGAAAACTCTGTCCACACAAAAATCTGTACACAAATGTTCATATTAGGTTTATATGTAATAGCCAAAAATTGGAGACAATCAAAATGTCCTTCTGTGGATGAATGGCTAAACAAATTTCATGACTACTAGTCAACAATACAAAGGAACAAACTATTGATAGAAGCAACAACTTGGGTGGATCTCAAGGGCATTATGCCAAGTGAAAGTCAATCTCAAAAGATCACATTCTGTAGGACTTCATTTATATGCCATTCTTGAAAGACAAAATTCTAGAGACAGAAAACACTTAGTGGTTAAGGAGTTAAGGATGATCTCTGGGGAGGGGTGATACGTCTATAAAGTAGTCAACAGAGGGAGATCTTTATGGTGTTCTGTATATTTATCACAGGGCAGTTACACAAATATATATGAAAAGATGTCAGAGAACTATACATACACATTGTACCAATGTTTATTTTCTGGTTTTCATATTGTCCTAAAGTCATATAAGATGTAATATTGGGAGAATCTAGGTGAAGGGTGCTATTTTGCAACTTCGTGTGAATCTATAGTCATTTCAAAAGTAAAAGGTTAAAAAAAAAAGAACATAGTATATATGTATATAGTATGCTAACATTTAACTAAAAAAGGAGATGTAAACAAATTTATATACATATCTACATATATTTTAGCAACAAACAAGAGGAGAATAAAATTTCTTCCAAGTATTGTAAATTGTTCCTATTTATCTGGCAAAGGCTTGGACGAGAACACCAATCTTCTACCTATAACTCCTAAAGACTTCCTTATGCAGATACATGAATAAAACAAGCTAACATTTTGTTTAGCATACTCAACATGACAGGATGTCAGACATCTGCCTGTATTTGCTCACTATCACGGCAACACCAGCTATTCTGGTGCCACAGTACGGCTCAGAGCCTCAAAGGAGTCAATGCAGCCTGAGGGGCATACGCACTCAGTTCAACTCTCCACTCAAAGCCAAACTCACATCTGCCCCCAAGTAGTCCAGGGAAGGTGAATACCTCACTCTACCATGAATCACCAAATGAGCTGGAACGTATGGGAGTCAATGAAGCCTGGGCTTGAATAAATCTGTGCCCAAAGGTGTCCTTGCTTCCTCTATAGTTCCCATGTTCCAAGTCCTGCCCGATCCCCAGTTCTAACAGTTACTACATTCCAGATTGCACACTATGAGCTTTGCATATTCTAATTCTGGCAATAACCTTGTGAGACTCATATTATCTCTACAATACAAGAAACTAAGGCTTAGTGAGGCTATGTACCTTATCCAAGGTCACCTAGCTAAAGAAAAATAGAATTGGGATTCAAGTCCATATCTGTCCAATTCCAAAGCATATACTCATTCCATGTGTTGCAAGCTTTCTAGTTTGCTTTGGATTACTTTAGTGTTTTGGGGGTCTATTTGTATTTGTGCAAAAATTGCACAGCTAGTCTATCATGACATTCATATGTGTCACTTTATTCTCTCTCTTCTGTTGACTGAAAAAGGTACAAAAGCAAAGCTCTCTTCAATTTTGCTAAAGACCTAAAATATTCAAAAATCTCAAATTCAGTAATTATTATATTACATTGACTCTGAACTACCAATTTTTATTTGTCATGGAAATAAATATTTATGTCAAAAGAATTTCAGATGGTACTTTCTTGGGGTTTCATTTGTAAAATGGGCTCAGTGAACATTTGTAACAAATTGATTAATCTCTATTCCATCTAACTATGTCACATAATTTCTACACTTCCCCCAGAACATCTTTTGATTCTAGAAAAATACGTAATTTGAAAGAAGGCTCTGAGATTATTTTAGTGAGGGAAAAATTAAATTAAGCTTGCAAATTATAGCAACTCTTCTGTTATCCACACAATAGGTTATTTTGAAAAAGAGAGAATTTGGAAAAAAGCTTCCAAAACAGGAAGTGTATTTAATTAACTTATGTATGTAAAATGATGTGTGCATCTCTCACAACCTGACTTATGGATCTGACTTCATCAATGAAAGACTTTCGAAACAAAATAATAAGACAACCTCAAATCCTACACATGCAGGATTAGTTCATCTGACTTATAAATTCTGAATGAGATCCACACACACTGGAAATATGTATGGAAGGGATGGGACTCCAGGAAGTTATGCTTCATTTCCATTTTCCCTACTAAGATTGGGAAGTCTTTTATCTTGCCGTATCTGGAAAATTTCCTGGCAGAAAAATGACCTTTCCTTTTTGCAGAAACTAGGATTTTGTTGAACCAGGTTTCCCCACCCCCTTCTCATACAAGATGTTTTCCCATTCCTGGAAAGTCCACTTTGACCCTAAGTGTCCTTCCTAGAAGTTTGTGTGTGTGTATAGTAGAATTACTGTTTCCCTTAGGGACTGGTCTGGGCCACTGCTGCCCACTTACGACTATATGCTACTATTTATTTAGCACAGGCCTGGTTAAAAACATGTGTAACTACATACTTAATGCAATGTGCACACAGATACTGAAATGCTAGATATTAAGTGGTGGTGGTGACAATGGTAAAGAGAGTAAATGTGTCAGGTTATTAGAAGAAAAATACTATTGCAAATACACAGCCACCTTCATCAAGCACAACTGAAGAAGACAAAATAGCTGAAGTGATTTGATGTGATGTTGAATATAATTTAGGTATGTTTTTGTTGGTGTTATTTTATATAAGAAAGAGAGAATCAAAGTCCATTTCTCCTTTTTTGCCATTTGAAATGGCCCTGGACTTATCTCATCACTCAAAATTTTTACTGGCACCACTTTGAAGGATGTAAATATAGTAGCTTTTCAGGTATGAGAAGGAACCTCATGGGAAACCATATTCAGCACAGTTGCAAAATACTTTTGCAGCAGATTTTTTTTTTAATGATGTTTTCTTTACAGCATGTTTAGACTAAACTTTTTCTGGCCTCCACTCAACCATGGCATATACAACTTAAATGTGCCAAAAACAAGACCAATTCTTTTTCAAATATGTTATTTCCAACCAGAATTGAATCAAAGCCAATCTTGAGGCTAAGTGCAGCTTCTAGAGTGGTGGTGATTACTGCTGTTATTATGCTAAAGGTTACTGTAAAGAAAGACCTAAGGGATTAAAAAATGGCATGTTGGTTGCCTACAAGAATATGGAAAAGGGGTCATCAAAATAATCAGAGATTAGGGGGAAGTTCCTCTTGGGAACTATTGCATATAGACATGAAGCCATAAAAAGGAATGGTGATCTTAGGAAAATTCTCAGAGGGATGAGTTTCTCAGAAGATACTGTTAGATCGATAATAATAATAGCAGCAATAGCAATAATAATAATAGTAAGTACTTTGTTTCCAGGACAAAATTTTAAGCAATATACAAAATGTTCATCATATCGTAAATTGTAGAGCTGACAGTGGGTTTATTAATGTGCTCCAAAACAAAGCCTGACAAAGTGAGAGTACCTTAGTGAGTAACACAGAAACCATGAAAAAGCTTAACCTCATTACTTTAGCTCTCCTTTGGGTAAGAATATATTAGTTACCATTTTTTAGTACCTGCTATGTCTTGCCATCACTGATAGTTTTATAATGAAGATTCTTATGCTGCTTTGGATACTACTGACATAGAGATAAGAGTGTAGTATGATGTACAGGTGAATTTTGGGGTTCAATTGTGATGGTGTGAACTGGAAATCAGGCAATCTATCTGTGTTCAAATGTCAAAACCGTACGTCTGGCACTAATATGCAGAAATGCTTGTATGAATTTCTGATACCAAAGGGTACACTCTTTGGAGATCACAAGTACTTTGACTATCCTCTAATTCCTTTCAAGTAATAGATACATCTGTTAAGGTGAGACAGACCCCCTCATCCAAAATGAGGGCATTTTCTACCTATATTAAATAAAGTACATACAAATCTGAGCACAGTCTGTTTTCAGTGGCATGATGCATAATCTCTAATCTTTATACTGCCCTTGCAAAATAGGAATTGTTTAGCACAATTTTACATATAAAGCCACTGAGGCTCAGAGTCTATAAAAAGCTTCCTTAAGGCCACATTGCCAACAAGTGGCACAACTGGAAATCAGGGGTCCACCTGATTTCAAACTCCTTGTTCTTTCCTAATACGCATGCAGTTTCCCTCTTAAAAAGGCCACAATAGAGAAAACCTTAGTTCATTCATTAATGTATTCAAATATTATTGAGTACCTATTATGTTCTAGGTGCTGAAGACACAGTGGTAAAGATGACCTAGCCCTGCCCTCATGGGTTTTACATTCTAGTGAGAGGCAGATAATAGACAAATACATTAGGTCATGTGCTATGAAGGGAAAGAAAGCAGGGTCAGGATGATACAGTGTCAAGGGAGAAGGGTGGCTATTTTAGTGATGAGAGAAGGCTTCCACAACATAAGTGGAAAGCAGTTCAGCAAAGCCATGAATGAAGTGAAGGACTAAGCGTCATGGAGATGTGGCAGAAGGCATGCTGAGAAAGGGGACGAGCAAGTCCAAAGCCTCCGAAATGAGACCATGTTGGATATGTTCAAGTTACAGCACAAGATCAGGATTGCTGTATGCTCACTGCCATAGATTCCGTGAACGAGGGGAAGAGTGTTAGGAGATGAAGTTGGAGAGAGGAAAAACCCAGATCAGGAGTTGCCCAAGGCCGACATGAGCAGTTTGGAGTTTGCTGTCAGGGTGGTGGGAAGCTATTCAGTTGCATATGAAGAAAGGAATGGCAAGTTCTGATTCACATTTTTTAAGCTGGGAAAATAATACATTTTTTAATTGTGTACTGAAACTGAGTAGATAAAACACTAATAGAACAGATTATCTCCTCAAAAAAGCCAAAAGTCTTTTCTTGTGAGAAAAAAAATTTTTTTAAGAAGGAGGATGTAGAACAAGGTTAGTAATGCATTCAGGCACTTTCTAATCTTCCCACTTCCCATAGGCTCACAGCATACATGTTGGCACTTCCTGGCCTCCCTATCAGTGCCCGTTTTGTTCCTCTTGTTAGGAACTGTAGCATTTGAGGTTCTTTTTTTTTTTTTTTAATTTCTCCTCCCTAAATGCACGTTCATCCTCCTTCATCTCAATCATCTGTCAAGCACAGGGCTGGCTACAGAGCAGGAGCTCCATACATAGCCATTCAGTTTGGTTAAAATAACAATAGTATTGGTTAGTTAGCGAGACTTTCAATTTCAGTAACAGTGTGGACTACACTGAGAGTGGTTACTTATCTTCTTCAAAAGATATCTGGGGCTTAACAAAGAGCACTTTATATTCCAATAATCTCTTTCTGGTTTACACTTTTTGAAGACTAAATAAAGTGGTAACCAGTACTTCCCATTTGTCTGTTCCATAATCAACCCACAAAAATCCAACTGCTTTAATCAAATTTGACAGTGTACCAAAGACACATCCTAATTTTAACCTTTTGGGGGTTCAGCATGCAATTTTTCTTAAAGGAGTGGTGTTAATACAAAGAGAAAAGTTATAGAAATTGATGGCTTACAGGGTTAAGAGCTGTTTACTACCAAAGAAGAACTACTCAGTCCACTATCTCAAAACAAGTAACTTTCAGAAAGTACAGTTGACCTGAGCCTCTGATACAGAGTAAATGCACACACACACAGTGGTGAATGCTTCATCTTTCCTCTTTTCACATAAACCTGTTAGATTTATGAATCTCAGCAAAGGAGGTCCACAACTGGCATCTTTACATCAATTTAGATGAAGGTGCTAAAAAGCCATTTAGCTGGAATTATAACAATCGGATGGACTTGCTTGTGGCTTAATTAAATCCACTATGAACAATTTTCATTATACCTAAATGAAAGTCAGTCAGTAAAGAGAGAAAGAGAGGAAATACTTTATGTCCTTATTAAGAGCTAATTCTTTTATCACCAAGGTTCCATTCTGATTCTGATATATCAAATTGATTTGGGAATCTACAATGCTCCAGTCAGGTTATCATCCACTTCAATAATCCCTGTGATCTCTACTCCAGAACAAAATTCACTGAAGTATGTTACACTACATCTCTGAGAAAATATTGTTATTATGTTGTTTGAAGGACTAATTAGTTCTAAGGTGCTTTCTGATACTCAACCAAATCAATACATTTTTTTTTTTGCATGTTGTGAAGGAACAAATAAGATTTCCACGAAATCCTGTAGAGACCATAATTTATTCACAACACCACAGAGCTCCAGGAGCTGAAAAGAACCTTATGCATCATTATTTCAACCCTGTTTGCAAATGTGGCCCTCATACAGACTTCACTGAGGCTGAGCTACCTAGTGGCAGGAACTCAAGTTCCAGGTATTTCTCATCTGTACTTCCTGACAATAACATTTCATAGAAAAGGAGATTCTTAGCTGCATAACCTTCCAGACCTATTCAAAGGCTACCACCTCTATGAAGCCTCCTTTAATCTTCCCAAGAATGAATTTCATTCTTCTCTAAAGAGCAGGCTATGGTACTTTATGCCTCTCCTACAGCAATCATGCATTCTATGTCATATTACTCTTAAATTTTATATTCGTCCAAGAAAGGTTTTTGAGTTCCCTTTGTACCCCACAGCATAACACAATCCCTTGAATTTGGCAGATGCTCAGTCCATGACTGAATGGTGTTAGTCATATCCAAACCTACACGATCAAGAGAGCTGGCCACTTTGAAGCTGATTTCCTGGTTCTCATTGTTCTCTAAATACTCTCAAATGACATTTCCATTTTCCCTCTAAAGTAAGTGGAAAAGTTTAAAGTGAAGGTCATTCCGGTTCCTAAGCCTCCTGTGGATTACCAGGAGTTAGGGATATGAATAACCCTGAAACCCCAAGCAACCTTGCTCACTCTATACAGAACAACTGTCTGGAGATCAGAACAGCCAGCTTCTCCACACCCCTGAAGGGTCTGTACTACTTTATCCAGTGGGAACAAATTAGAAGGATCGATAAGAAAAGATGAGCAGGTATGTGACAAGGAATTTCATCCATCCTGCTTTCAGGAAATAAACTGGAAGGGGCCCAAAAAGAAAGTCTCAGGGGATTCCCACTCACATGGAACAGAAATGTTCCTTCAGTTTGTAAAAAGATATCAGACATGAGCAAAATAAAGCCTGTTAGAACCACATCTGACTGGCATGCAACACAACTGCTGACAACTCTTGAGTTTTCAGGTGGCACAAATTACTGTATAATTCCTTTATAAGCCCAAACAAAAAGCTAGAGAAACTAGACATTAAATATAAATTTTACTCAAGGATACCATCCCACAGGCTGAATATATAAGAAAAACAGAAAGCTTGCACTGAAGCAATATATGCATTATTTGTGTGGAATCTCTTTTATAATGTGGGTATGGTTCCCACAATCCTTTTTGGAAACCTTGGAACCACATGTGTCTTGGAGCTCAGGATTTTTTGGATTTGGGGAAAATGGGGCATATACCATATATTAAATCACACTCTCATGGGTTCTGGGGTAGCATACTCAAATACATTCTACAGCAAAACATTTGAATAATCACACTGAGGGGGACAAACTGAGACTGGAAAGAACTTCATAATCAGCTCTTTTCAGGTTTTGCTCAAAATTAGGTCAGGTCAGGTTTTGCCTCTGAGTCTCCAGTTGTCAGAGCATTTTGGAGTTTGGAATTTCATATGTGGGGCTGTGGGCCGGAATGATGAAAAGTAACTCCTGTGTTATTAAAAATTTGTGTCATTTGGGGTTGTTGCTATATATACTTATGTTTATAGGGCCATGATTTCACTGGAGTACACATATAATGAGCAAAAGGATTCTAATGAGTTATTTAACAATTCATTGTGTAAATTTCTGGTGTGATATTTTGCTAGTTGCAGAGGAGCTAGAAATCAACATACACACAGACATGCGTGGTTTCCAATTAATCTGCTAATTATTAAAACCAAAAAAATTAAGTCAGAATGTCAAAATAAAATCAAATTTTAAAAGTGAAGTAGTTACTCCTTTGAAAGCTTTTTACCTTCTCTTATTTTTTTAAGTCCACTCTAACATTCAGCAAGGAAAGGAACAAGTTCTTCCGGGCAAATATCCCCATAGAGAAAAGTGATTCTACCTGGTAATGGTCCTGGGGGAAGGCAAGGAGTCAGCCATTCGCTGGCAGTTTCCTTGCTCACCTCCCTAGGCCTTTAGTCAGGAGCTGAAGCAATATGCCCTCGGCGCACCTGCGGGGCCTTTGCCCTCCTCCAGCCCATCCCTGCCATGCAGGGTTGAGCGCACTGAGACAGAGAACACAGGAGGAGGGTAGAGGGAGCAGGCTCCAGAAGCTGTCCCAGACTTGTCTTGATTGATTTCCTCTTTTCAAATACTGAAGGAAGGGTTTTACTGGATAGTATTAACTAGTCTTTGGAGTCTTAAAAAAAAACTGGTGCTTTCAGAGAAGACAAGTGGTGACTCTATAGCATCTTACTATGCTGATGGACAGTGCAGTGACTGTAATGGGGTATGTGGTGGGGACTTAATAATATGGGTGAATGTAGTAACCACAATGTTGCTCATGTGAAACATTCGTAAGATTGAACCTCAATGGTACCTTAATAAATAAATAAATAAATAAAGTGGTGCTTTGTTAAAAAAAAAAGAATTATTATTTCTAAAGGAAGTTATTCAGAAGACTAGTTCTTAAAGTAAGTTTTTCTTAATTTTTTACTTTTCCTTTAAAAAATAAATGAATTAACCAAGCAAGAACCTTCTGTTTCAGATGAACAGTTGTTTGGACTTTGGTTTGGTGTCTATAAAAGTACAGAAATTTTAATACGTGCAGTATAATGAAATACTTGTACTAAACATTAATGAATATACTGTTTTTATAATAAGTTTATAAAGATATATTTATATACATATGCATAAATTTTGATGTGTCAGAGCCAGTTTCTCAGTTTTATAACTTACATTGTTACTTTTATATATAAATTCTTTTAACTGTTATTTAGCAAGTCTGAAGATTTAAGTTTTACATTTAGATAATTATTCAGATTGGTATGAATCTGTTATCAGAGAAATTCAGTGACCACAAGCACCTTGTGTCCTAAGTGTTCTGAATGTATTTTGTCGGGAAGGCATTGTACCATACAAACACTCGACAAGACCTAAGGCCTGAGAACTTTTTAAAGCCTTATTTGCAAATAGAGACCATGTAGCTCTTTTAAATATGTCACGGAGATCAGTGAGGCTTCTTCAATGTGGATTTGCTAAGCCCCCTTCCACCTGAACAGAGTCCACGTGCTCTCCTCCCTTTAGCGCTCTGTTGTCCATGTTCTACTGTTAACCCTAATGAAGTTACCCCAAGTCAGGCTCATTTTGATGAGTATGCATTTTAAACATACTCCAGACAAAATATTGCCCTGCAACCCTGAAGTAGTATCATATACTCTGCAGAGAAAATAGGAAAGTGTGAGTTAAATAGCCCTCACTCAGAAAAGAAGTTAAAATATTCTTATTTCTGGGTTTCTTCAGTAAGTTACTTCTTAAGTTAATATTCCCCTCAAATTTATACCTCTTTTTAATCAGTACTATGAGACTTTGGTCATTGAAAGAAGAAAAAAAGCCACTACTACTGTTTCCAGAAGGTTCTGAAACTGAAAAGCATTTAAAGCTTCAAAATTACTCACCCGACATTTCATTGGTTACTTAATATATTGCACTTATGCAATGGCAAATAAAATATTTTTTAAACTGTGATTCTGACACCACCAAGTTTAAATAAGCTGGGAGAAGAAGATTTATTATAATTTGAAAAGATTTAGGATCACTTTAAGTTCTCTTTCCTTCAACTCTCTCCCTCTATTTCTCTTTCCTTCTCCCCCACCACACACTCTTGAGAGTAATAATAGTCTGTTTAATAAACCTTAAGGCATCTGTGGAATTATTACAAGAGATTACTTTTGTATCTAGTTTTAGACTGAATGATTTCCTGCATTTTCCTCAATCCTTAAGTTGCATATTCATTGCTGTATTTTCCTCTAAGTGCTGTCACTTAAATTGTCATGTAGAATAGGGCAAATCAGGGTCAGTTTATGTAAGCGGCATCACTGAAGAACTTCATCAGTCTTTATTTCAAGGCATTATGCAAAGAAAACTGACATTAAGAGAGCCTTAACTGACAGCAAATGAAATCAATCAGCAAATCACTAAGCCATAATAAACTCACTCAATTTGTAGATAACCCTTCCTTTTCCAGGTCTTCACCTAGGCAGTCCATCAAACACTGTTTTTTGTCCAAGAAGCTAAAATGAATAGCAATTGTGTTGTAGCACTTGAAAGTTCAAGAGCTCACTGCCTTCAGCATCTCAATAGTAAGTATTAAGAGATATTACCTAGTAGGGTTATACTTACATTTAAATAGGCTTCAAAATAAAAAAAATATTTTTAAGATGGAGAAAGAATCAAGTTTAATTTAGTTTTTTTTTTTTGCCTGTTAGCATTAATGACAAAGAAATTAGGTTCCTATCACTCAGTAGTTTTCTACTCTGAGCTACCTAGAACTAAAAGTTGTAACCAAAAAAAAAAAGCTCTATACTTTCATATATTTTGTGTTTGGTTTTGGTTTTTTAGAGTGTCTGAAACATCTTAGAGTTGGAATTTTAAGTCCAAAAAAAAAGTTTTAATGATGCAAATAAAGACAACACAGTGAGAAAAAGAAAGTATGAAAAGAGTAGTAATGCTTGAATTACTTTGAATTATAATTATTCAAATATATTGAATATATATTGAATATATCTATATTAATATATATATTGAATAATATATATTGAATATATATATATTATAATTATTCAAATATATTGAAATTTGTATCAAACAAGTCATCAATCCAAAATTACCAGGAGACAAAATGCTAGAATATTTCTCATGTATTTAGGTAAAACTTATCCTGACACCAGGCCTGTTTGCAAGTCAGTCCAATATAGCTTATATTAATATAACGTTTTGTAATGTAAAAAGCACCTAGGGTGTATATTATTTCATCTGATCTCACAGGCTTCACCGTCTCCACTTAAAGAGGGAATGGGGGGCTCAGTGCTTTCAAGTGACCTCCCATGATGGTTAAATTACAGAATCAAGACTTTCCATGTAGGCTTTCTCCAATACTACATTGCCTGCCTCTTTTCCCAGCAAACAGGTTATTTTATGTCTTCCAAATCAAATATTATGCTGTTAAGAACATTGTTCCCAGTCTGTTCAACATGACGTTTCCAGCAAACTCAATCACATACAGAAAACTGCATAGATCCGTTGTTGCCTACTTCCCTATGATCCTGACTTACTTGTTTGTCTCTTAGAAGGGCAAAAATCCCATCCTGCAATTGAAAACTAAGCAAGTTTATACCTGATGAAGGAAGTTTATCTGCCAAATATTTAAAGGGGAAGAGTTCAAAAAACACCTAATTAGTGCTATTCAGTTTTCTATGTCCTTTCATATATGCCATAGGATCCTCCCAATCCATCCCAAGATGCAGCAGGGAAGGCTTCAGCATCTCCACTTTACAGATGAGAAGCTGGCACCCTGCAAAACTTAAGGGCTGAGAGCTCACAGAAAATAGATTCTAGGACAGAACTCCAATAGCACTTTCAGCACTGTAAGGATGAATCCATATTCATCTTTTGCAAGAAAGGCAATGTTGTGTTCTATGAGAAAAACACAACAAACAGATGCAATAATGAGAATTCCTGTTACCTGTGTAATTTGTATCTACAGGGGGATGAATTTCATCCATTCTACAGCTAATCCTAGTACTTTCTAGTAAAGTTGCATAACCTCTTCAAACATCTGTGCTACAATTTCAATTTCTACCAATTATTCCTCCTTATAATAAACAAAGGAAGAAAGGATAAAAAACAAAACTGGAAAAAGGATTTTATGAATCATGCCTCATTTTTAAAGAATTCCTACCAGGTTTTACTCAGTGTCAGTTCAGATCACTGAGAGAAGATCATTCTCCCAGGGAATAATAATTCATGAATATTTTCAGCTGAGTTAAGGAGTAAGAAATCATGAGATTCCTTAGTATGAGATTCTGTGTAGCACAAGATTTACACGGATGCATTTCCTTGCCTCTTATGTTATCCTGTAATTTTCAGAAGGCAGAGATCGAAGTCCCAACAACATTATCAAAAATCAGTTGTTTCAGAACACTGCTTAACTGCAGTGAAAGCCAGGATGTGAGATGAGAAATGTCTCATCAGCTAAATATTTTTTTAAAGAAAACTTTCTAGAACTCCTAGCTTGAACAGATACTTTTTAGAAAGCTTAGCTATCACTTAGTGCTCGAGACTATGCTTTAACAATAAATACAAAGAAAAATACTTTTTCTACAATAAATCTTTTAAAATAAAACATGGGGACTAAGAAGAGAATGGTAGCATATAGAAAGAGCTTGGTAAATACCTGGACCAAAAAAGTGTAATTTCACATTTCAACCTCAAGATTGTGTCCTCGAATTCTGACTGATGCATTCCCCTCATCCCCTCATCCCCTCTCCACCACCACCACCAAAACAAAGCACAAATGGAACAGGCACAAGAATAGACGGAAGGAGGAAGGGCGGGATGAAGGTGAGAAGACTGAGGTGATGGTACCAAGACCACTCTAATACTGACTCCCATGCTGGGCTCAGTCTCCAGCAAAGGTTTCCTAATCATCAAAAACTAAAACCTTAGGAAAAGATACAGATTGAGGACAACAGGTGTGACTCACAGTGACTATCACTGATGTTTAAATGCTATTTTTTATCTAACAACTGTTACCCTGATTTGCAACACACCCTTAAATCCTTCTGTACACATTGACATCTGACATTATATTTTGTTTCATGTAGCATTACTTAAGCTCTATAAGCAGGAAATTTTGAAGAAACTCAAGGTCTGCTTGTATACTATCAAACTTCAGAGTAGAATTCTAAAATTTTGACTAGCAAATAATAAAAATGTTTTTCTGATATTACATCAGAAAATGCCATTTACTGTTCCTCATGTCAACAGAAAAAGCAAATGCACTAACTCTTATATTCATCCTCAAGTTCAGGCTCAAACCAAGGACATTTAGATTCCTCATAGGCACAATTTACACTCTGTGGAACTATTGACTACGGCTATCAAGCAGTTAGATGAAACAAAAGATGACAATGCAAAAAATGCATTCTCAAGTAAGTTATATGACTTTTCCAGTCAATTGTTTTCCCCTAACAAATAGTACTTTCCAACCTTTGAGGAAGGTAGCATTTCAACATTCTGTTCGATCCCACAACCCAATTCTAAAATTGGTTTATGTTTTTAATTTAAAAGATATTTTGATTTTAGAATTCAAAGAGAACTGCACCAACTGTCATAGATAACTTTAGATAACCCCAAAATCTTTTTGATACTTTACCACTAAAATGATCCCACTTACCAAAAAGGTCAAGTTTCCAATAATCTCAAACATTCCAAGCACAGTCATGGACCCAGGAATAACAGAAAAAGAATATCTGTGAGGCAAACAGCTGTCACAAAATATATTCTCTTTACTTCACTGTGGAAGTAAAGAGACTGAATTCTGGCAACTCCCTAAATAAAGGCCAAGTGAGAATGGACATCCAAAATCAGGGAAGACCTAAACTGTAAAAGGAAAAGTAAAACTTTCTTTTATATCAGAAAGAACCATACTTGTAAAAGGAAACTAAAGAACTAATGGAAGTCATTTAGGGGTAAACTGGAACAGTCTCTTTTGGGGCAACTGGGGAATATGTGCCAAAAGCCTTAGAATGTTCATAACCTTAGATGCAGCAATTACACTAATTCATTCTAAAGCATGCAGCAGTGAGCAGAGTTCGTGGCTTCATGAAGCCTTCATGTTAGTGGATAGCTAACAAATAGTGTTTACAATGTACCTATCATTATTCTAAGTGTTTTACATGTATCTGCCATTTAATTGTCACATTAACACTATGACTAAGAAACTTGCATTATCTGCATTTTACAGATGGAGAGGCTGAACTGCACAACTTTACATAATTTTCCCAGTTAACCTCTTTCAGGTTTCCATTCTCGCCACTATTTCCTCACAAATAAAATTGTATTCTACAAACAGACCCCCATCTTTATTCTTTTTCCCTCTCAGACATTTTAAAACACACACACAAAAACAAACAAACAAACAAAAAAACCAGTAAGCCACGGTTTACAAAAGGCAGAAAGTCATGATTAAAAGCATGAATGGACCAGCTACCCTACTCCCTGGATATGTGACATTTAGCAATTTACTTCACCTCAATAAGCTTCAGCTTCTTCCTTTGTAGAATGGATAAAAGCAGAAAGAGCACCTGTTATTCACAAGGTTGTTGCAGGGATTAAATGAGATGGCAAATGAAAGGTGCATAGTACAGACACTCGGACAGAAGAAGCACTCCAGCAATGTTATCTACTAATATTGTTCTTTGTGCCCTATTGTTGAATGGGGATGGAGACACAAACATTTACTGGGTGCCTGATATTAATCTGCCAGATAATAAAAGCATTATATACCATAATTGTTGAAAAAACACAATTCAAAGTATAAGATAATGAGAAACAAGTAATATCTTTATAAAGTATGGGCAGAAGATTTTTTATTACAAAGTCCTCTACATTCACTCTGTAGGGGACTTTTTGGGTAAAGCTAACTTGTCTAACCCACGTGTTTTTATTTCTTTCCAGTATTCTAGTAGACTGACATGCTATGATTTGGGAGATAAAAGCACAGGTATAACAGTTCTTAGACAAGGGTTTCATTGGAGACATGAACTCACCAGAACGTCAAGTAACATGGAAAAGTAAACAGGGAGCTAACGTTGATCTTGATCAAAACCATTTAGAGCTTTTGAAGAAAACAAAGAAAAGTAAAGAAGTCAAATAGAAAGATACAGAGGAAAAGGATTTAAATAACCATCCCTCAAAATAAAATACACACATGTGCGTGCACACACACACACACACACACACACACACACTTCCCCTTTAAAGTAATGAAAACAAGCAGTTGCTTACTCCATCTTTACAAAGGGTCTCATAACAGCTGCAATAATAAAAGCCACCACACACTGCCTGCTCTCTTCATTCTAGGCACTGTGCTCTCTACTTTATATGCGTTGCTTCACTCAGTCCTACAAGCCTGAAAAATCAGTAGCATTATGCTTTGTTTGCCAATAAGGACACCAAGGCTAAAAGCCAGCAGATCTCCAAGCCTAGATGAACTGAATTTTCTCCTGTAGGAAGCATCAGTCACATGCTCTTCTGGGTCCAGAAAGAAAACTGAATCTACTCATCCTCTTTGCCTTTCAGTCATACTCACTGTCTTCCTTCTGTCTGAGATTATACCTACAATAAAGCTTGCCACATTGGAAAAGACAGACAGCGACGGTAGGAGAACTTCAGCTCCGCCGCTCTAAATGATGGCTGTGTCACCCTGTTCAGTGACCCTCCTCCTGATCAAAGCACCTGCACTCTTTGAATAGTCCATGTCATCAGCACAGAGGACAAAGCTAAAACTGTAGTCACAGCATAAAATATTTATATACCACAAAAAGGGTAAAAAGTAGAGTTCTATAACATTAGCCTGTCAAAAGGAAACAAAATTTTTTACCTGTGAATTTGTCTACAATACAGCATTAACTATGACCTACATCATACACAGATACATAATGAATATTTTGTAAATGGAAGTTTTCAAGGATTTTACTCTTACCATTTAACGTAAGCATTTAGCGTCAGATTTGACCAGGACTGGCTTTGCAGTTAACTATAGCTAGACTATAACTAGCCCTACCACTTAACCTGCTATTGATTTGAGGCGAGTTACCTGTTGTGGTTTTTGTTTTCAATTGTAAAAGTAAAACAATGCCGTCAATTTACAGAACCATTGGAAAAGTTAAATGAAATATATATTTAAAGAACTAAGCACGACTGACACCTAGTACAAAGTAAGTGCTCACTGAAATGGTAGTTATTATTATAATTAAACATTGTCAATTACTACAATGTCTTTATTCTCAAAGTACTCCAAAGCATATCACCATTTCTGTCTGTGTTTGTGTGAGAAAAATATTATTATGGTCCAAATCATGTGCTTTTCTTTGCATGGAATACTAAACTATAATGTGTATTACAGAATCTCAATGCAAAACTTACCCAAAGTGTTTAGATACGTGACAATGTGCATAACTATTTATATTAGAACTTAGAAAAGATAGGAGTTTAAAATATGGGTCTCTACATTTCCTTCTTGCTATTGACAGGTGTCAGAATCATAGAGTTCATGCTTTGCTCAAAAAATTTTTTAAAGGCTTTACTAAGAATCATTCTCTTTGCAAATCACCAAAACCTAAGAGTTTTGGGGATGTGTTTATTTGTGAATTATGAGAAGTACTAAGTCCTGTGAGATTCTAAATCAAGATAGCCATCTGAAGGGTTATTTTATGGCCACTAGAAAAATCTCAAATCATATTGTACTCGTGGTTACAATAAATTCATAAACAATGATAATCAAATTTAAATATACATCTTAATCTTGTACTAAATAACAGTACAGTATTCCAGCCTATAACTGAAAATAAAAATATCTTATACTTAGTTTTATAATTACATATATATTTTAGATATATTGATGGACAAATTCATTTCTTCCATTAGAATTTTTTCTTTGTAGAGCTTAATTTGAGTACTAATAACAAATTAAATGAAGATATGGAGCATGTAGAAAAAATTAACAAAGGCCCACTTGGACTGACATTAATTTTATACGAAATTAAAATTTCATAGGGTCATGAGCTGAAGAATGAAAAAGTTTATTTCAAACCTCAAAATGTGAAACAGAGACTGAGTTTTAAGAGCTATTTCTCTCTTAAATATACTGAAAAATATAGAGTGCTATCGAACAAGGACCACTACTTTTGAAATATCAGGCTCCCTACAGTTAACATAGTGTTGATAGATTTCTCTAAAAAGGCATTGGACTTTAAGAAGAGAATGAAGCACATACTGAATTTTGTTTTGTCCAATTAAAGAAAAATTTCAACCCTCAGGAAAAAAATGAAAACAATGATACAACAGTAACCTAGAATAGTGAGATACCTGCAGCATCTGAAAATGAGCATGCTTTTAAAAATAAGTTGACTTTAAGGTTATCTGAGGTTACATGATTTGGTGCTTTGAGTTTTACAAATGAAATAATCCAACTTGAGCATATTACAATGTTCGTTAAAACGAAACATTAAAGGGTAAAATAGTCTTCGATGCAAAGTGCAGTTAGGTTCCAGATTTGTTAAATTACCACATAAGAAATGTTGGATTTCTTTGGAATTAGCACTGAAAAATTTCTAGTATCTCTCCTGATAATTTTATCTAAAGTGACTTATTTCAAAACAATAAGAGCTACAAATTGAGGCTAGCTTAAAGAGATAAGAGCCTAGCATTGCATTGTCCTCTGCTGACAGGAAAGTATGTTCTTTTAATACTGTACTTGACTATAAAACACATGTTTTTCCTTGGCTAAAAAACACTTTCCTGGATTACTTAATAGGCTAGTTCTAGGCTTTAAAGAAAAAACACAATTGTTTGTGAAATACAGTGTTCTATGGAAGAAGAAAGGTGATTTGCATCTCCTGTATGGTATTCACAATACTTTGACACTTTCATTCTCTCCAGTTGATGCAATTTATTTTTCTACATGTCTCAGTAGCAAACAATGTTATTTAGACTCTAACCTGGCATGCCACAACCTCTGGCCCGCCCTTGAGCCCCTCCATTGCAAAGGTCTCCAGGTGCAGATGGGGTAGCTGCAGGGTGAAGTCATTCCTACTTGCCGCAGTCCGTGACAGCGAGATCTGATCTCTGACCTAAAGGGAAAAAAACAGCATCAATGGTAATTCCCCTTCAGACACATTAACTGGGATGAACTGGGTCCCCTTGAGCCCACTGAGTGGACTTGCATTGATCGCTGGACCTGAAATCCATGAATAAATTTAGGACTAATTGATTTTTCGTTGCAAATAAATCTCTAATTCAGAGTGCTGGGGGAGAATGTTAAGAAGAAAAAGCATCCTCCTGCTTAAAATGAGGGAGGGAAGAAGAGTCACTGGAGCTCTTCTGATCAAGAGGTTTTGAATTATTTTTTCACTGTTTCACCCTCAAAAGAAAAGAGAGAGAAGGAAAAACATTCATAAAATAAGAGAGCAAACAGCAATCTCCTAATTATTACCACTTTCTTAATAACATGTTTAATTTAGCTGGTATTAACTGATACATATTGGACAAGATAGTTATTAGTACTAGCCTTTGAAAAGAAAACTTCAATAATATGTACCCTGAAATAAAAACAAATATACTAAACACACAAGGAAAATATACCAGTAAGAGGTTCATTTGCCCTTTTACTTTTTATAAACCTGAGTCTTAACGATTAAATACATATAAACCAACTCAGTCATGCAACTTCTAAATAAGATAACGGATAAAATTAGTAGTATTCGTACTAAATTTTAAGTATTTGGAAAGATAACAATACAAACATATCAGATACAGGAGAAACCCAATCTCTAGCCAGTACAGGAACCACATGCAGTTGATATTACACTGCCACCTTCTGGAAAAAGGAGAATATACTCCCTATATAACAACATTTTTAAAACGCTCAGAAATGGATCTATTTTCGTTTTTAATTTCCAAATTTAGTAAAAGCCTTAAAATTCCACACTTTAGTTTCCTTTTAAGATCAGTGAGCTCTCATTTTTAATCACATAGATTAATGATAGGAGTTTTCATACGTAGACATATTTTCTAACTTTCCTTATGCCTGAATTGGTTTTTAAATGTATCTCTTTGCTCCCATATATTTGATAAATATTATAAAATTAGCTTAAAGCCACAGGATAAAAGGAGTTTTTTTATGAGGTAGCAAATATCAAAATATGGAGGGAACTATAAAAATAACACTAATTGCTTAAATAAATGTATATTTATATATCTCTATTTTTACCTGCAACTTCAAATGCAATTTAGCAATAAGATCTGATAGAAAACCTCTCCTTCATCTCTTTATTCTTCTTGGGAAGGCTGTAAAACTGCTTGAGTTTTTTCTTATTTTATGAATGACGTATCACACTGCATAGGGTTTCCTTAAACCAACAAACACACACAAACGTATGATGACATTTTTAATTGCTCTTGCCCATCTATGGGTATAAAAATCTTTATACTCTTGACTTGAGTTGCAATTTCTGTCAATAAGTGAATATGAAAGAGTATATTCTGTAAAACATACTGCAATGCAATTTTTACATTAGTGTGAGTCCTGTAAGCATGCTGGAGCCCCAATTCAAGAATGTACATTTATCTGCAGCAAACATTCTCCAGAGTCTTTAGTCAGGATGAGAGTGCTTTCAACTTATTTACCATAACAAAATAAATCATATTTTACAAACATATTTGCTTTGCACTTTATAGTTTAGATGTATGGATACCTTCTCTTTTTTTTTTTGTCACCAATGTGCACTCAGATAAAAGAAAACATTAATGTGGATTATGGTACTGAGAATTTATCAACATCAAACCACTAGTGTTTTGCCTTCTACCCTTCTGAACCATAGTCAATAGATCTAAATATTTTACTGTACCCTGGCCAATTCATTGTTTGATGTTTAAAAACTCACCCAGAATCAAAGAAAATTTATTAAATTTGAGCCCCCAAATGAGATACTATTAGCTTTGAAAGTCAAGTTTAACTGTGATATTGATGATTCTCTTTTTTCTGTGACAAAATTCACTAGGGAAATCCTGGATGTCAAAGTACAAAAGCAGATTTGCTAATACGGGCAAAGGGGGTGGGGTGGGCGGTGGAGGGGGAATGATAAGCAATGAAGGTATAATCCACAACACAGTTTGAGCACTGGAGGTCTTACAGCCTGATTAATATCAGGTACCATGCTTTATCTTCGAAGCTTGACATACAGGAACAGTAAGCCACATTTTATAGTCTCTAAATAAACTTTCTGAACAATATTAAGGTAAGCATTTAGTATTTAAAACTGTGATTTATTGTCAAATTAACATTTTCATTTAATTTGCCACGTTAAGTAGTTTTTTATATCATATAGGAAAAAAAACCCTCAAAATGCAGTTATTTTGCTAAACCTAATGATGGGTATCATAATTACAACAATGCTTGAATAATATGTGTATGTTAACACTTAATTTTAAATTATCTGTGGAATGTTGACAGTGCCATCAAGAGACAGTGACCCATGATATATAATAGATATAACATCACAAATATTTGTACTAAAATTAAGAGTCTTTTCTGCTTTTATATTAAATCAAAACTTTGAGAGAAGGCATGTAAAATGTTCTTCAAATATTTCCAGAAAAAGTCTTTATAAGTCTTGAAAAGGGATGGCAAGGAATTCTTTTATTTTAAAGCGCATAGGGAGTGAAAGCATCATATTGAAAGAAAACAAAACTGTGACACTAGGACAAGTGAAAATACAATGGTGCAGGAAGGAACC
Organism: Manis pentadactyla; assembly: GCF_030020395.1. NCBI lineage: Eukaryota > Metazoa > Chordata > Mammalia > Pholidota > Manidae > Manis > Manis pentadactyla. The sequence goes on along the minus strand of NC_080021.1, from coordinate 169,276,354 downwards.
ATGACAAGGGGCAGGAAGAAGGGGCGAAAGGGGGAGACTGTTTAGAAAATATGCAGAGGGCAAGTTTGGATTTCAGGGTGTGAATAAGGATTAACTGAGAAGGGATTCAACACCCAACCATAAAAAAATAGACTCTCCTTATTGCATAAATGTGGTCATGAAAACAATAATAGAACAAGCAAGCTGAGAACACAGTGACTAAAATCAGAAGAGAGGTAAGTGGGATTTCTTTAGGAGACACTGACCATTGGACACAAAATTATTCCTTTCAAATATGAGAATCTAAAGCAAGTATCTTTGCTGTCAAAAAATTTTGAAGTAATACTATTAGAATAGTAATATCATTTTTTTCCTAAATGGAAAATTAGGTTCATCTTTTAAAATACAGATTTTTGTGTCAACTCAGATTAAAATAACCAGTCACCTATCTATGGATTATAATTTCAAATTTCAAATTAATTTTAAAGTATAATTTCAAAAGCCAGTCTTTAAGTCTGGTTATACCACATCATTATGCATTCTATAACTGATTCCATACCCTTTGCACTGTGATTTACTTATAGAGATGAGCAATAGCAAATACATACAATGTTTTGCTACTTCAAAATGGGTAACAATTCACTTTTAGAATGTAGTGAATTTTTTCATAGGATTTCACAATATAAATCTCAATTATCAAAATGTATATTTTGATAACATTATATAAACAATTTTACAACTTCATACTTTGACAAAGAATTTAAAAAATATCTACTGAGTCCTACTAAGTAGTATGATTTTTAGAAAGAGTAGTTTACTTTCCCTTATTACATACTTTCAGAAAACACATATTTCTAATACATATGCTACAAGAAACAGGAATTGCATAGAGAAAAATAAATAAAAGTTTCTAAGAAGTCAAACATTGTTATGAAATATATATACTTCCTTTATTATAACAACCTAGTTCAGATTTAAGTGATTCATAAGATCCACATTGTACTGTTCCTATTCCTCTGTTTAGTCTTTACTCACAAACTACCAATCTGTTTTCTAATTTTCTGTACTTCTACCATAACACCAAAAAAAGTTATTTCTACTAGGTATATCAATTATGAAATTAAATTAGTAATTTTTAGAAAAACTGCTCAACTCTCAAAATGTCAACCTGCATCTTTTTTTTTCCCCACCCCCCTGAACTTGCATCTTTTATTATGCATAGCTATAAATGTGTCTGGACCCAATGTTGCAAGTTAAAAAATAAACAAGCAAACAAACCTTATGAAATGTGGTACTAGCTGTGTTTTGACCAATAGGATACCAAGAAAGAAGTAGTAAGGATTGTAAATAAAAAGCTCAGGTTCACTTAACATATAAAAATATATATATACAATAAATGTCTCAATCTTTAATGCCTGGGGAAAATAAAGGTTATTAGATTTTACCTCATACTCTTAATCTGCTTAAGGTTTTATTTACTCCAATCTATTATGGCCTCCACTGTTACATATAAATGTTCTTTGAGAGATATTATTATCAAATACAGACCTCTACAATATTTCCTGTAGCCTCTATTCTTATTCTGTGTTCATATTTTATTTTGCTTCCATTTCCCTGCCTTCTTTTACCCTGTTTCCTTCTCTGTATTTCCTTCTACTTTCAATAATTCCTTATTGTTTCCCTTCTCTCGGTATTCTGTTTTTCATCCTACACACTAGAACAGCCTATGTACTATGTTTCAACCTATGAAGCAGAGAGCAGTGCATACTTGGCACACTTCAGCCAGGGGAACAAATACAGCCCACCACGTACTGCTGTAAATAAAGCTTTATCACAACACAGCCACACCCATTCACTTACTTAATGTCTTTGGCTACTTTCCTGCTAGGACAAGAGAGTTGAGTAGTTGAGACAGAGACCATATGGTCCACAAGGCCTAAAATATTTACTATTTAAATATTACTTAAATATTTACAGAAAAATGTTAGCCATCCCCTGCCTTACAGGTATAGAAGGAAAGATATTTTTCACCATCTCGAAAGTTCTTTAAAATTACCATATGTCACCACAGAATGTGTGAACTCCTGTCACTAGCACAGGGCACCATCTCACAGACACCTTCTGGCTGTTTCATGAAATAAGTGTCCTATATCCTGATGCATTTTCATAGTCTAGTTTACAACTTGACTGCATTTAACTCCCTGGCACAGCTACTGAACATACCCACTCTACTGGCTCATCAACAGAATATTTGGCTAAGCCAGAACGTGCACACTGCAGAGAAGAAAGGGGCATCAGCCACAGTTACCACATACCCTGCAGACCCGCGAGTATCAAGAAAAATGCTGTGCATACAGAGGCTCTCAGTAAGTGTGTGACCAAATAACGTCATTCTGAACTCACAAATTCTACAGAGCAGTAGAAAGAGAGAATATTAAAAAAAAAAAAAAAAGATATTTAGACAGTTCTGGGACTCTGGTAAGTGCCTGGTGATAGAAGCAGGAATGAAAGCATTATTAGCTCAATGGAAATGGCATTCATGAGCTGGATAGCTGTATCTAAATGGATGTTTCCCTCTTACACCTTCTCTGTAACTACTCAATTAAGGAGATGCACAGAGTACCAGTACTATTTCTATTAGTAATAATTCTATTAATACTTCCAAAAGCACTTCACACTTTTCAAAGTACTCTCCACACTCTCCCTTTTTAGTAGTTTTGAGATAAGTAATGAAGACCATCATTTAAACATCTTATCCTCCTCAGTTTCACTGGACATGTGCACACTCTCATTCATTCATGTTTTCTCCCCCGACTTCTCCCATGACCCACATACAGTTATCACACACAGAGACGAGCCAGCAGTGCAGCAGTCGCCCTTCTGCACTGGTCTCCATCTCATCTGAAATGGCCCCAGACCAGGCCGGTCCCAGGTACACACACAGTTCTCACTGTGCGGCACACCTGTGGAGAGGAGGCCCTGGTACGCTCTCAGCAGAGCAGGCACTGCACTGGTGATGCAGCAAACACACACTCTTCATCTGAAAAGGAAGCAGGGAGAAACTAGCTTCCTTTTGCTGACAGGTTATTTGCCTTAACCCACTGCTCTGGAGCAGAGCCAGAACTCTCCAATGACTTCCAACTGCCATCACTGGCACAAAGGGTAAAACTACCCTAACACCCGGTCCACACATTACAGCTACATCTCAGTTATTGAACTAAAAAACTGATCTCCTGAATCAAATTATAAAACTGGCTACATCCCAATTAAGGATCTGAAAAACTGAATCCTCAAATCAAATTATCAAGCTGGAAAACAGGGTGATTTGATCATGGACACCTTACAGAGGCAGCATGATAAATATGTGATGTAGTTATATACCATAAAATGCACCCTACAAACAGATTATGTGACCTTGAGCTATTTAAAGAAACATAAAACCCATACTTGAGAATAAACTATTTATGAATTGTTACAGTTCTCCACACAGAGATATTTTCTTTCCTGGGGTAAATCATTTTAAAGGATAAAGACAGATGCCAACTGAAATTAGTTATTTAGATGTGTTTAAGCTAAAAACTGTTAAGCACATGGACATGACATTCTGTAGTGTCTTATCTTTAGTTTGTCAAGGTTTTTAAATCCCTCTTGAGCTGGAGTACCATTTTTAGCTTGGCTAGGTCAGAATGACACTGAACAATATGAATGATGACACACAAGACAGCTATACGGACAGAGCTGTCATCAGCAAGCCAGCTGTGCTAACACCTGTATGTCCTGCACAGCTGATCTTCAGAGCCAGGATCAAGAAACTAAAATGGAGAGGAGTTCAAAGATCACAAGTAACATTTAGAGAGTCAGTAATGAGACACTAAAAATTGGAGTTTTTAAAAGAGAAGATCATGTTTCAATTTTTAAAATACTGTGTTTCAGAAATCAAAAACTATTCTATGGTGTTCATGTTCCTTATAAATTCACTGAAAACAAGAAATCAAAGATAACTACATATTATCAATTATTCTGATTAGCCATTTTTATATAAGATTATAAATCACCTTTAAAGGTTTGGCTATGCAGTGTCTTCATCTGTCAGATTCTGACTCTAATCTACTCTAACAATAGAAATAATGACCTTCCTATTTCATAGGAGCTAACTAGTTGTTACCTGTAAATTTAGCATACCTCTCCTTCCCAGACACATTCTTATAACTAATTTAGGCTTCCTCCTCTAGCTTTTGATTAAGCAAAGTAAATACACATGCTATTTTAGCCATCAAATAAACAAAGCATCTGACGATATCAGCAAGACTTCCATTGGTGTCTAGAAATGATCTTAGCATTTAGAGACTGGGTGATGGTAAAAGTTTTGACTCATTCAACAAACATTCATTAAGTGCCCACTGGGTACCAGGCATTGTGATAGATGCTGAGGATAAAAAAATTAAAGAGACAGAATTCCATCCCTCAAGGACTTCAAACTCTAGTGGCATAATTAATCTCTCAAAATGCATTTTCTGGCCTCCCATTTATCTATAATGTCTTGTTTCTCCTATCATTTGCTATACCACCTTCTTCCCTTGCCAGAGAGTATTATGTCATTCAGTCTCAAACATTTATCTTTAGTCCTGACTTTTCCCCTAAGGTCCAGACCCACATATCCTGCTGATGACTCCACATTACCTTAAACTCAGTATTTCCAAAATAAACTCATCATTGTCTCCCTTCTTCTCCCTACTAAAAAATAAAAATAAAATAGCCTACACTTCTTTTTGTAGTTCTAACATCAGATAATCACACTGCCCCATCCAGGGAATCATCCTCCCCTGCCCCTCTCATCTCCAGATACTATCTTACTAAGTAAGTTTAATATCCTTTCCTCTGACACCACCTGCAACACTATCCTAGCCCAAACCTTCACCAGCCCTCACCAAGTCTACAGATTCACGGCTCTTAAAACCACCTTCACTACTCACTATCTCCAGTCTGCAAATCTGCCCTCCAGAGCCCAAATTCAATACAGAACTCTGACTACATCACTCTTTAGCTTAAACCCTAGTTTACTCTCACTGCCTCCATAATAAAGATCCAAATTTCTTAGAATGGAAAAGAAAGTTCTTCCATGACTTGGCCTCCACCTGCCTCCTCCAGCCTCATCTCTTGCACTTTCCTTGCACTTACTACTGAACTGAAGATATCAGGCTCTTTGGGCTTCTTTGCACTTGGACATGCTACTCTCTCTGCTAAAATGCCTTTCCCATCTTTCCTCACACTTCAAAGCCCCATCCAGACATCAATTTTCTTCTTAAAAACCTCCAGACAACCCATGGGTTTCCTAAGTATGCCTTGTAGATGAATAGTTCTATCAAATGGATGTAGAACTGCATCTTACGAGTGCATATTTACCATGGTATACTGGAATTATATGTGTCCCTACCTTGGCAGAAGGACAATGCTATACACATGCTGTGGACTTTTGTTTGTTTGTTTCCCCAAAGGCTTGGTATATAGTTCCTGGCAAATAATATACATTCAAAAAGCATTTTTTAGAACTTAATTATTTATAGGAAACATGGTGCTTTATGATGAATTAGTGGTTTTAAATAACTTTGTTATATAAGCAAATCCAAAAAGGTGTCAGCAAAACCTCCTGTGACTTCCTAGTGATTGTTCCAGTGTCATTTCAGTCTGACAATGCTACAGAAGCAAGGTCTTCTAGAGTTTTTTGAGGTTTCTGGATTGAGACTTCCAGGTTAATCTTTTAGACATTTTATTGAAAAGGAATCTAACACTTCTCAGCAATTATTCAGAGGGAACTTTAAATGATTATGTATTTAATGTATATGATTATACACAGGAAACACTTCAGTTAATCCTTCCAAATTATAGGACTCAAGCAATCTCTAAAAGTCTCAACAATCCAGCCACTTGCTAATTCAGCAATAATAAAAAATGATTACAAAAAAAAAGTTCAGATTCTTCTTTACATTCCAATTTTACCTAAATCTACTTACTTCCCCCAAAGCTACAGTAACCCAAGAAATCTCTGTTAAGTACTTGGTTAGCAACCAATAAATATTTACTTAACCTTAATTTTCTCATAACTAACCCTAAACAATCCACACATTCTCCTACCTATCCAATCATTACCCTAGCCTTAAAATTATTTTAATACAATTACTTTACCTTCCCTTTTTTCCTCACAAGAGAAATACTTAGGCATCTTTGGAGATGCTCTCAATTTTTAAAAACATTCAATTCCTGAGAATCTATATTGTCAGTAATACTATAAGCCTACTAGTAACATGATCAGGAAAATAGAAGTATGATTTTAGGGAGTGAGGTCAACAAAAATGGTGGGGTATGTAATCCAAAAGCCAGTCCCTCCACAAAAGCAGTGAATAAACTGATAAAATTTATCAAGATCAAGTTTTTCAAAATCAACTTTTCCAGAACTCTAGAAACCTACTGAAAGTTTACAGTAACCAGGCAAGAGCACAATCCAAAAAAAAAAAATAAAACAAAACACCTGGATCTTGGTCAAGGAAATCTGTCAAAATGCTAGCAGATCACAAAGTTAACAGAACAGAGGTTTCAGTGGCCACACATGACAAACAATACAGACTTTACAAAATCAGCTCAGAAAAATCACCACACGAACAACAAACACTGGGGAAGGGGGAGAATATGATTTCCAGAATTTCCACATTGTGTTATTATGAAGTTTGCAAAGAAATAATACAGTATGGCCCATATGTAAGGAAAACAGAAGTTAGGAAGCTGTCCCTCAGAAAGTTTAGACATTGGATTTAACCACATGATCACTCGAAATCAATTATTTAAAATATGCTGAAAGAGTTCAAGTAAACCATGTACAAAGAACCAAAGAAACCATGTAAACAATGTCTTCCCAAAAAGTAGAAAAGAGATAGAAACTATAAAAAGAAGCCCAACAGAAATTCTGGAGTTGTTGATGCATTCAAAGTGCTGACTAGGCGGGGAAAAAGATGTCAACCAAGAATTCTATATCCAACAAAAATATTGTTCAAAAATGAAGGAGAAACTAACCCATTCTAAAATAAACAAAAGCTGGGAGTGTTCATTATCAGTAGACTTGCTCTATAAGAAATGAGAAAGAAAGTCCTTTAGCCTGAAATGAAAGGACACTAGACAATAACTCAAATCCACATCAAAGAAAAAAAGAACACCAGTGAAGAAAACTACAGAGGAAAATATAAAAGTCAGTGATAATGTACTTTTGATTTGTAACACCTCTCTTTTTCTTACATGATTTAATAGACAACTACATAAAGCAATAATTATAAAGTATGTTGCAGGGCACACAATGTATGAAGATATAATTTGTATAAACATAAGCTTAAAGGAGACAGAGCTATTCAGGAGCAAAGTATTTACAAACTATTGGAACTAAGTTGGTATTAATTCAAACTAGACTATGATGAATTATGTTAAAGGTAATCCCCAAAGCAACCACTAAGAAAGTAACTAAAAATATGTAATAAAACAAAGGAGAAAGGAATACAATGTTATATTACAAAAGCTTTATCTAACACAAAAAAGGTAGGGACTATCATAGGAATTGAGGAACAATATAAATAAAATACATATAGAAAAAAAGAAAACTGGCAGAAGTCCTTCCTTATCACTAATTACATTTAAATGTAAACCTCACCAATTAAGTCAGAGATTGGCAGAATGGATTTTTAAAAAATGATTCAACTATATACTGTCTATAAAACACACATCTTTGATACAAAGACACAGATTGGTTGAAAGTTGAAAGTAAAATGATAGAAAAAAATAGTCCACGTAAACAGTAACCAAAAGGGAATTGGAGTAGTTATACTAATCCCACGCAAAACAGACTTGAAGACAAAAATTTTTACAAAAGACGAAGAAAGACATTTTATAATGACAAAAGGGTCAATCCACCAAGAAAACATAACAATTCCCAGATATATATATACACCTAACAACAGAATCCCAAAATACATGAACCAAAAACTGATAAAACTAAAGGGAGAAATATTTCAACAGTAGTGGAAACCTCAAAATCTCATTTCATTAAGAGATGGAACTACATAAAAGATAACCAAGGAACTAGAAGACTTGAACAACACTGTAAACTAACTAGACACAATAGAAATATAAGACTATTTTACATAATATACATTCTTTTTAACTGCACATGTAAAATTCACCAAGACAGAAAGACCATATTCTGGCCCACACAACAAACTTTAATAAATTTAAAAAATTTGAGAACAAAGTATCTATTCATACCATACAGATTTACATTAGAATTCAATAGCAAAAAGGTATCTAGAAAATGCCCCAAAATTTTTGCATTAAATAATGAATAGTTCAAAGAAGAAATCTCAAGGAAATGAGTTACTCTGCCTTCTTCAGAAATGGATAAGCTGATCTTAAAATTCACATGGAATTACAAAGGACCCTAAAAAGCCAAAACAATCTTGAAAAATGAACAGAATTCGAGGATTCACATTTGTCGATTTCAAAATTTACTACAAAGCTACAGTGACCAAAACAGGGTGGTTACTCTAAGGCTAGACATGTAGATCAGTGGAATAGAATTGAGAGTCTGGAAATAAACCCATACATCTATAGTCAACTGATTTTCAACAATAGTACCAAGATCATGGAATTCAGGGGGCACAGGGATAACTGAAAAGCCATGAAGTTGGATCTTTGCATCCCACCATATAAAAAATTAACTCAATATGGCCCAAAGATGAAATATAAAAATGAACACTATGAAACTTTTTTAAGAACACATAGGGGGAAACTTTCATGACCTTGGATTTGGCAACATATTTTTATATATGAGACCAAACACAAGCAACAACAAAAAAAACAAATGGACTTCATCAAAATTAAAAACTTCTGTTCATCAAAGGACACTATTAAATAAAGTAAAAGTCAATCCACAGAATGTGATAAAGGGGTATTGGAGTGACTGCGAAATGGCTACTAAATTTCTTTTAAGGGTATTGAAAATATTCTGGAATTAGTTATGTTTTTTCCAAAATACAAACAGCAGTTGAGAATTCAACTAGAGAAATGTGTCCATGAAAAGTACACCTCATGGAAAGTTGTGAGGATTTTGTTTTCTCTTGTTCTTACTTTTCTTAACCTCAAAAAACCTGATAGCCCAAAAATGTTTCTTAAAAAAGTTAACTTCTGGCCTACATTAAAAATGGCCATAATAAAAAACATATATATCCAAATGCAATTCAAATAAAACTAATGTATCTTTGAAAACTAGTACATGCTTTAAACAAAAATGGCTTGCCTTCCTTATTAAATACTAGCATCAGTCCCAAATAGGATTTAAAAAGGAACATCCAGTCAACTACTTTCTATAATACAGTTTTAGGATTTGAAAAGATGAATGTAATGTGTCAATTTTAAAAATTAACAAATATCAACAAAATGTAATTGCTTTTCCTAAAAACAAATATACACAGTTTAAGTTCTCCAAAGCATAAGAAAAGAAATAATGTCTACATCAACAAGTTCTTTCTATTATTGTGTCAGAAGTTAGTATTAACATTTGATTCAGCAGGTAAAAATAAGTTTTATTCTGGAATAACTAGTGCATACCCCGAAAACACACATGCTAGAGAAATACAAATAGTTATATATTTGGCTATATACAGAAAATGGTGCTAGTCTGGGTGTGACCATAGCTATTTTTACTGTACCATGAAAGAAACTGGAACCTCCCTCTATACTACTCTGAGTTCCTCCAAGACAGTGAAATGCCACTCAACAGACAAGGTTTCCAGAAAAATAAGCCTGTGACCTGTGCCATGAAGACCGGTGAGCTGCAGCTTGCTGAGAGCTTCAGAGGGACCCTCAGGCAACTTCCTGATCACCCACTCCTTCTCACCCAAACTTTGTAGAAAAGAGAATTAGCCCAATAATCATAAGCAATTAGCTGTTCCTACATGTCCTAAATTTTCACTTCAAGCTTGAAAAGTAATTTTAAAACCAGTATATAAATAGAAATTTCCAAAGCATTAATCAAAATAATTAACTCTAAAATCTTAAAGGGGAAAAAAAAAAGCCATAAAGCAAAAGTAAATCTACAGTGGCTTTAGGCCAATTCTTCAGACATCTTTCCACATGACAAAAAAATCAAAAGATGAACTGTGACTGAAGAACTGCATGATTATAATTGTTCTGTTGTAATCAGTTTTATTATACTTAAATTTATATTTTGCCATTCTCATAACGAAAGAATAAGGTACATTTATATTTTATATTGATGATGGTTTTTCTCTGATGTTAAAGTCCATTCCTCAAGACAGCTGCAACCCAACATTTCTTTATCTTCCTTCTAGATGGGAAGATGTACAAACAACTGGATTTCAAAGGCAACACTAACTAACTGTAAAAAAGGTATGCCATATATCTGACATAATTGATTTTCCATACCCAAAGTCTCACCAAATAAAAAAGAACCTCAGTGAAAGTGTCTCTTTTCTTACCAATCTAAATTTCAGATTTCTAGTATGTATGTATTTGATGTGACTATATCTAAACTATACTGACTGGCTAAACTTCTTTAAACAGTGAGAAATCACAGTTTCAAACAATATTACTTTAAAAATGGCACTCAGAATAGTAGTCTTTTTTCAAAATACTTTTGGTGATATGAAATAATGCTAGTAACTTTAAATATGTAAAAGAATACAGAGGCCAAGAGCTTCTAAAATGTTAAAATCTATTAAATATTAGTTTGCTAATGTTTAATATCTCCTTAAAAGGATTCATTTTTTGAGTACTTTAAGTGATTAATAAATTACAAATATAAAAAATTTTATTCACAAAATTATTCTAAATATGATTAATCATAATTTCATATATCTTAAAAGTATAGGGATTTGTATTTTCAAAAAATTATCTATTAGACAATAACAGAAACAAGTAACATTTCTCTACTTTTTAATAGTGAAATAACAAAAACATCTTTGAATCCAGAGTGCTAACAAAATACATAGTTGGTTAATATATTGAGTTTTTAGTAATACCATAATGTCATTATGCTGCTCATCACTATAGATTAAAAGTCAATTTATCATACAGAAGTAATCAAATTTAAAAATAGTAGACTATTATTAAATATATTCAGTTCCTACTTCAAGAACATATTCTTTTAAGAAGGTAAATGATAACTTGAAAATATTACTGACTAGTTAAGGTTTATGAGTACTGCTAAATACATTCTCTCTTTCACTCACTCTCTCTCTCTCTCTATGTATATATATATACATATACACACATACACACATACATAGGATGGCAGGCTTAAGAGTGGTAAGAGGTTAGACAGTGAGGTCAAACATTTTATCATTTTAAGATATGTAAGTATTTTAGTGACCTCCGGTTCAGTCAGCAAAGACCACAAATAACTATAGAGTGCAATTATGCCAGTTTGGGGAAACCACTTTTCTCATAGTTTTATCAAGTCCATAAAGTGAATTCTGAAAAATCTTATGTAATATAGCATTATATAACATAAATTTTCAGTCATTTCTCTTTTGATTTACTTTTAAAGAAAGCTACAAAATGAATTAAAGTACTTTGCGTTAATAAAACTAATGGCTAAGAGAACAGGGTCATAAATACAAGTTGAACAATATTGAAGAAAATTAGGGTACCTTATGAAGCATATTTTCTACTGTTCTCATATGATTAGCAACACATTCTTTGTCTCTAGAGAAAAAATAAATATTAGGTATTAGTAAAACCCAAGCCTTATGACAATTGTTATACATTTCAGTATAAGTCACTATTATTGAAAATAAGGGTTGATTATCATTATACTTCTAAAAGTGTATTATTCAACCATATTCACTGGTATATTTTCCACAATTAACTCTTTTTTTTTTTTTTTAGGAGAGGAAGGCAGAGGCTTTTATTTAAAGATAAAGCGAGAGGATAGAGCTTCTGGCTTATGCCAGGAGGGGACAAAAGGGCCCCCCCAATTAACTCTTATCTTCAGTTATATTGTCTGCCATACATGAGGGAGAAAAAATCTTCAGGATATCTTCAAAGATTAAAAAAAAGTGAAAAAATAAGGAAAAAAAACATGATTACACTATTGATTTAAAATTTACTGAAAAGGCTAAAACTTTTACCCTTTTGGTTTTGAATGAAAAAGACTTTCAAAAACTTAGTGACAGAGATATATTATAAATGGCTATACTATGCAAAGTAACATTTTGCTTGCTACATAGGCTTTTTGTGCTGTAACAAATACACAAAAACCCCACTATGACCTTGACTAGAAATATGCAAAGCTACCAGTTTCTTCTATCAGACTTGTGTATAGAATTTGGTCTTAATAATGAAATTGAAAATTTGGGTGAAAATGCTGAGGACAAAAATTTAATGGTAATTACAAATAAAAACTATAAATAATATATTAACTTTCCAAATTTCAAATAAACTTTCTTATGTGCCTGTGGTCACAGATCATAGACATGACAAATTCCCAAATTAGCAGCAATGTTTTGAAGACACAATATGAATCCAGAGGTTTTATAATCTTTTCATTTATCTTAGAATTTTCAGAGCTGTAAGGTGCACTACTGATTACATAGGCTAAGTCCACTTGACATGAGGGGACTGAGACTGAACAATGATAACAAAAAGCTGATTTAGTCAAATTATTGGAAAATAACAATCACATATGCCTAATATGATAGTGCAATGTTATGAGCTTTACAATTTCAAAAAAACTATTGGTGGGTATTCAAACATGTCAATATTTTGACCTTATATAAATTCATTTTTTCATTATGTGTAAGCAATTTCCTAAGCCCACCAACAAACCTGTAGATAGACTAAGACTGCAGGTTCCCTGTTCTGTATTTTAGTTTATAGACTATATTCATATTTCGGGTTATCTCATACTTAACAAGAGAATTTGTCTCAAAGAAGTTTTAAATTAATATATGTATATTTACAAGTACAGGATTCCAGAATTCCAAATTTAGAAAACACTGATTATATAAAATAAGATTTCTTTAATCCATAAAATAGATTTTCTTTAAGCCATGTTGTTGTACAAAGGACTGTCAAAGTATTCCATGAAATTTGATGTGGGGAACAAATAAAAATACCCAAGAGAACTGGTCAATTTGAACTTCACAGTGTATGTCAACTTGATTACCTGGTAAAAGGAGAAACACTCCCATCACATTTACACTCTGAAACCTGTATGTTGTTTCTGTCCACTCTGAAGACATATATTTTTTTATACTAAACATATTGGAATATACAGCTATAAAAGTAAATGAATTTTCCATGATCAATATGTTTTAATTGCACTTAAAAAGATGCTGTGACAGACATGTTGACTGTATACTAACATCTCTTTATGGAACTATTACTTGCAATATCAGTATATCATAATATAATTGGGGGGATACTGGGGCAGAAGGGATAAGGCATGAGTGATGGGAGAAACTGTACAAAACTTTTAATTAAAGAATCTTGGTATTTCAGGTTAATAAAAACATGATTTCACACATGCAACACTACAACAGAGCCCAGAATACACATAATTAGAGGTTATATAGAAACTTAATACTTTTCTGAGGTTTCTCAATAAAATAACACAGTTAGTATGTTGACTTAAGAGTTTTTCTTTTTTGAGGATATATCAGAGAATTTCAAAGAAAGACAGCTGTACTTTTGTTTTCTAACACTGTATTATCCAGGGCTAAAACCCGGAGCATGAAAGTAAGAATTGATCTTTTGTCTGTTTTAAGTGATCTCCCCAAGGCCCAAATGCTCACTTGGCTGCCATGCAGAGGGCACTCTCTGCATCATGGATGTTCTCCTCCAGTCGACGCTTGTCCTGCTCCAGCTGGGTAAGATGTCTATTGAGCTGACGCAGAGATTGATCTTTTCGTCTCAGCTCCATCTTTGCCTCGGAGAGACTCTGCAAGCAGACAGAAAACAGAGTTACTTGTCAGCCCTGATAATTAACTTCAATTTATGCCATAGGCTATTAAACAAAGAAGGAAACAGACTGACTGAGAAGTAGACTTGGGTCATTACACAGCAAGGTTTAACAAATTTTCTGCAAAAATTTTACATACTTACTTATTAGAAATGATAGAACCGATAAGATTTTGAAAAATGTTTAGCTACAAAATACAACTCTATTTTATATTATTAAATACTGCAAGGCAACTACATTCTATTCTTACTAAAAAATATCTGATTATAAAAACCTCAAGTTGTATTTTATTTTGATGATGAAAAAACAGAGATTTTAGGAGAAAATAACACATGAAATTTAAAGTTTATTTAAAACAAGAACTACCATATGCCCAAACTATGTCTGTAATTGAGAGGAAGGTGGATTAGGATACCTACAAAAGAATGGGGAACCAAAGATGTAAAAGTACCACTACTTTATTTATAAATATGTAATAATTAAGTTGCTATAGACATCTCAGTGAACAAACAAACAGGATTCCAAAATAAAATTCACTTGCTTCCCATTAAATAACTCTCATGTCAAGGATAGCAACACAAATGTGATCAACATGTTTCATTTAACAGAGGAAGTTACAAATGATACTGGCATTCAGAATTACTTATGCTCCATAAATATTTTCCTAGTCACAGAAGTATAAAATCTGTTGATTGATATTTACTATTTGTTTTAATTTGAAATACTCCCTTAGCAAAAAATTTCAAGATGCAAGTGTGCAACCTAATCTTGGAATTTTAAGGCTAAAGTTCTTAGAATCAGAACCTCACAATTTAAGAGTATTTTCTAGACCTCACTTATCATTCTGGGGTATAAGGCAGTATGGGAATCAGAGGGTCCCTTAGCACTAAAAATCTACTGATTTCTTTTGCCTATGAAATTTCTAGAATATGAACTTATCAAACAGTATTTCAATCAAATCTGCTGGACAGTAAGCTAAATCATATGTATGATTACATACACATAATATTTTTTTCTTTTAGCTCAGAGTTTAGCCACAAACTAATGTCTACAACTATGCTTCAAATATCCAGTAATAACTAACCAAAATGCTATAATTTCATTTTTAAAACTCTTCCAACAAGAATTCCATGCATTCACAATAGGTAGTATAGAAAATCCCTACACGAAGCTAAAACAATTAATTCACTTTAAACACTAGTAAACTGAAAGCAGTGATCAAATCAGGTATTTAAAAATGTTAAATTTTTAAATTCAGTATTTTGCTTTTTAAACAATCAAGTATCTTTCAGACAAATACAAGACAAAAAACTAAAAGTAAGCAAACTAAAAATATGACATAAAAACTTTAAATTTTTTTAAATTAAAAAAATAGATATATATTTTATTTTGTATCTTTAGTATTAACAGATCTTCAAGAACACACCACTATGGAAATAGTCACTGATTCAAACCAACTTTTAAAAGACAACAAAGAACAGACTTTAAAAGCCATGCTAAACCTTCTTATTTTGGCCAATGTTAAGATATTTAGAGGCACTGAGGCATCATGAGATTTCTTTATTTAAAAAAATAACCAATTTGAGTCCTTTTAAGTCAGTATTTCTGACATCTTTCAGGTAATAAAAAATGCCATTTTTCAGAGATGAAGATAAAACTAACAATCCACCACCAGCTACACACACATAAAGCTTGAAATCTTTTTCCAACAGAAATAATGGATTTGTGTTAATTTATTCAAATTCTCTTGCCCAGTAACTCTTATGACTAGAGGTGTATATTTCTGAGGGCTATTCAGGATATCGTCTCTAGCCTTGTCCACACTGAAGTTCACTGGTCCAATTCTGAGAGAAACCCAAGACCTCGGAATTATTATAAAACCACATTTGACTCTTCAGCCAATCCCATGACATCCTTTCAAAGAAGATATAACTCATAGAATTAGAATTTCTACTATACATCTAAATCTCCTTGCTTCCTTTGGTTTTCATTTTCACCTCTCAGGAGCAATGGCAAGAAGCCACCCAACTCCTAAAACTTGCACTATTTCAGAGGCATAGCTGAATAGCTTACTCTAAAACTGAAATTACAGAAAATGAACAAAAAGCAGTAAAACAAAGTGATATAGATCACAGTTCCTTAGTGTGAAAATGAAAAGATAACATCATTTTTGGAAAAAAGAATTATCATAGTTATTTAACTTATACACAGTATTCTCATTGTAAGGAGTTGAGGGACATCACAATGGAGTCTCTACACATCAATGGATCCTAAGATTCATGGAATTGTGTGCAAAACACCAAGACATAACAATGATTCAATAATATGTCTTTTCCCTAATACTCACCTTTTAGTTTCTGATGACAAAAGTAGACTCTTTAAAAATCCTAACACTGAATTTTAAAGAAAGAAATATGTATTTAATATACATATATATAGTAACACATATGTATCTACATCATATGTAATATATATGAATATTTTTAAGTTTAACTTTTCTTTTTCCTGTTCAGATTTATCTAATTAAAACCCATGATAAACTTTATGGACTCTAATATTTCCAACCAAACGACTGAAACCAAGAGGGTGTGCCTCCAGGCAGCAAGGCAACAATGATAAGCAGCAGGTTAGCCACTAATTTCTCAACCAGGGTAGATTGTGGAAGTGTGATGTTCTGATATCCAAGAAACTGTTCAGGAGAGAATAGGATAAATCAAGTTTAATAACTCTGCTCCTAATTGTTCCCCCAATGCTCAACTCTAATTACTTGGAGAACTCTCCTGACTGTCACCTGATATTAAGTTGTTGGAGGCTGAGCCTGGAACAGCGAGATAATCAATAAACATTTAGTGGGGAGAAGAATGAAGATCCTGTTAAGCAGTGGGAACTTGCAGCACCCAAAGCCCTTCTGCTCATGAGAAAACCTATGGGACAGCCATCGTGATTGCAAAGCAATAATCCAAAGCACTGTTTTCAGGCCTTGAGGCCTTTAGGCAACAGTACGTTTGAGGAAAAAAGGTTAACACGGTCACCCTAATTACAGCCCACTTTCACATACTTCATATATAAGCGAAGACAAGCCAATTAGGTAGAAAGGAAGATAAGGGAAGTTTTATTTGTATACTAATTAAACCCCTGATGAAATTAAAGGAAAAACATACAGCTCTGTAATTGTGTCTGAGAAAGGTCACTTCAGGTTCAGTTATCAGAACAGCACAGCCTTGAGATATTTCACTTAATCCACAATACAGCCCTCATTTTGTACTCAGGTCTTAATATTTACAAAAAAAAAAAACAACTCAAAGCCTGATACTGCATTTATCTTTAAACTGTGTTATGAACAATTTTAGCTGTTAGAAAGTTAATGCTAAATATGATAACAAGAGTTTTTTTTAATTCCACCTACAAAAGAACCAGTGCCATATTATTTATCAAAGATTTCAACTTTTCACTTGAAATCCATGTTTTAAAGCAAATTTTTAAAACAAAATCCCAAATTGACTGTTTTTCAAAAGCTATTCTGCAATATATGTATTGTATTCTTTTTTAGGTAATGATGTTATTGCTCACCTTCATGTACATCTCTCATAGTCTGGGGGGAAAAGCCAATGCTTTCACTAAACAAGTCTGATAAGAAGATATTTTAAATCTCATTGTTTTCCTAAGATGGCCACGAAAAGCTATTTACTACTAATGAAAGCTGGTGGGAAAAATATGGATACCAAGGAAGCAGTTAAGTACAGGGAAAGTTTAGGGATAGACTACATAGTAGATGTGACTATTAAAAGATGCACACATTTTTAAAATGTCTTTTTCCTTACCTATAGTTTCTGAGATTTCTATAACAAACATGAATTACTATTGAACAGAAATACAAATTATTTTTTAAGTCAAACATAATTTCTTATTTCTAAAGCTTTGAATGTTATGGCTAACAAATTTTTTGTAATGAATTGTGAGTATAATTGAAATCCTATTAGTTTGTAAATATGAAAACACTATACCATGGAAATTGTTTTAAATACCAGTTTACTGAGACAGAATTTACATGCCATTTGTGAAGAGAAACATCTTAAATGGAGTCAAGAATGGCCTAAAGTGGAGCTGGGAGGCTACTGCAGAGGTTGGCTATATGCACAGGTCTATGTAAACAGAAGAATGAATTTCTGGACTGTGCTACCCACAAGAGCCTACATCCTACCACAGTTCTCAGAATGAGGCTTATTTTGCTGAACTCCAGTCTAGCAACTAATATAATAATCCATCCTGTATGAACCAACATCAGCTATTGTTTTAATACCAATCATAATTCTTTCAAAACAACTTATGTAAGCCTGCAATTTCTGCCTTTAAAACTGTCTTTTTCCTCCCCCTTTGGGCACATTTCAGGTTCCTTCTGAATGTGTGTCTCTCAGATTTGAATTCCTAAAGACCTCAAAATTTTGGTTTGCTTTGCAGCCCCAGTTCTTTCTTGTTTGCATTACATGGTGTCAGAAGTGGGATTCAAAGCCACTGCCTCCAACCTCAGCACTACCATGGATTCAAAGAAGGTACCTATAAGAGTCCACTGTGCTCTGTTGTCTCCTACATGCCTTTGCATTATAATGGTAAGTCCTCTTGGACTGAACCTCTCACTGTGCTTGACGTTCAGGTTCATTTGGATGTTCTCTGTTACCAGCTTTTGTCTAAGGGATTAAATATTCCTATCTGATGAGTAATTACTCCTTTGCCCTTCTGTCTAGAGTATTCTTCTTTGTAAAATGGGGGTTTATACTCTAAGGAACAATTGCTGAGCAACCATCTTCTGAAACTCCTGATAGATTTATGTAAAAAAATTATGAGCCCTAGTCCTGCAAATTTCTTTTGCACTAGACTGATGATTTACAGCTAAATTAGCCAGCCTGGGTTCCTTTGAGATTCCTGAACTGTTTATCTGTGCAATCAACTAGAAAAAGTCTCTAAAACTAAACAGCTTAAATGGGATACATATTTTAATTGGCATTTTGAGGCCTCTGAACATGCAAGTGACTCAAAAATTGCTTCCTTTCAGAACACCAATTTCAAATTGGCTAAAGATAATTCTGAATTATCTCAAGATATACCAAGTTGGAAGAGACTTCTAAAGACTCTTGCAGTTTTGCCTCTACTTCTGTTCCTTTTTCCTGCTTGTCCTTCTCCCATTTATCATTCATTTGATAAACTTTCTTTTTACAATGAGCCATTACAGCCACTGATAACTTGCTACACACTGTAGAAGAAATAATCATGAGCACTTCACTGACCCTTTATGTACCCCATTCTGTGGAAGCCTTGCTTACCACTCACCACACTCAACATTTCTGTTAACCAACCACCTATGAAATTCTTTTACTGTCTTCCTCTAATATGACTACCAGTCAGTGTGAGTCTCTAAGCCCTGCTACTCTCCTTTTCTGCCTTCTGATGAAACTCCACAGAACTGCCTATTGTTGACCAACCACATATTAACTCCCTGATTTGAATTACAGGAAACTCTTTTTATTAATACTAAACTAATTTGGTTTACTGATGATTCTCACTTGAAGGATAAAATGGGCCATCATCAAGCAGGTTATTCAATTGCTTCACTAAATTAAATCCTTGAGGCCAAGTCATTGTCTCAGGCAACCTGTCTGGCAGACAGAACCTTACCTTTGACTGTAGCTCGCACCCTGACCAAAGACAAAAGGGTCAACAATTATACTGACAACAGGAATGCCTTTGGTATTACCCACAACTTTGGCATGCTTTGGAAGCAAAAAGGTTTTAACTTCTGAACAAAAGATTTAAAAAATAGTATTTATGTCTTAGAAGTCTTAGAGGCCATTCAATTACCTAAATTCTTAACAATTATAAAAATCCCTGGAAAGAAAGCAAAGACAATTTTATTTGGCTGATATTGTCACTAAATTAGAAGCATTACAAGAGTCTTAGTTCATACTGGAGGCCCCTATGCAACCAGCACGGGTGAATGAAAAAACCTGAAAGGCAAGGCAACATTTTACAAGCACAGCACCTAGTTGATTCACAAAACAAAGAGAAATGGTGAAATCAAGTTGGAAACGTGACAACCCTCCCCACTAAGACAAAAATATGTGGGCAGGCCCAAATAACCAAATGCTCATTTCTGAGCCCATATGTCATATTTTACAACAATTTGACTGACTAGAATACCAACAAAATAGTTTTATGGGGAAGCCAATGTTACTGGAAGCCATCTCCTAATATTACTTCCCCAATATATCAGCAATGCCACATTTGTCTAAAACATAACCCTGGAAAAGCCAATTCATACCTCTGTGGATCATTTTGCCGTACCTTGGGGGGCCTTTTCATGTTTGTCAAATAGATTTTATCCAATTGCCTCCTTCTCAAAGATATAAATATGTACTAGTGATGGTTTGCAAGTATTTTCAGTGGGTAAAAGTACTCCCATGTCAAAGGGCTACAGCCTCAGCAGGCACTAAAATACTTTTTAAAAGGATTTTTCCAAATTAGGGAATCCTTGTTGAGCTCCACAGTGACTGGGGAACCCACTTTACAGGACAAATTCTACAATAATATGTGAGATTTGGCCAGTACTACAACATTCCCATTTTGCTTATCATCCCCAGTCCTCTGGCCTTGTGGAATGCACAAAAGGAGTGATTAAAACTCAAATGGCAAAACCTGTTGACTCTTTCAGCTGCCCTGGCCCACAGCCCTTGCCTTAGTACTGCTTAACCAAAGGTCTACTCCCTTCAGCAAACATAAATTATCTCCCTTTGAAATTATTACTAAAAGATCTATAAGACTGGACCAAAGGAATGTATAAACCTGCCTTATTAAAAGGAGACCTCCTCATCTATTGTAAAGAACTTACAGGAGTCCTTGAAAATAATTCAAAGCTCATTGAGCGGTCTTCCCACTGCATGCTGCTGGGAGACAGTCTTCATGATCACAACCTCCAGCCTGGAGATCCTGTGTACCTAAAGCATCACCTCCACAAAATTCCCTGCAACTTCACTGAACAGGGCCATATCCAGTATTGTCAGCTAACTTCTGTGATGCTAAATTTAAGGGCATTGACTCATGGATTCATGTTTCTCATCTAAAAAAGGCATTCTCTCTGAATGGAATTTCCACCTGTTGGAAACCTCCAATTAAAGATTTCTAGACCACACCAGGACCAAAAACAATCTGGGCAAGAAGCAGACAGCATCTGAAGTAGACAACTGTCCCAAGAGTTGGGACCAGGCCTGTATAGCTTCACAACGGACTCTTACTAATGTCTCATGTTCATGAAATATTTGGAATAATCCTTCTTATGGTGCACATTTCAGCACTCTTGTTTTCCTATTTGTACCTAGCAAATTTAACTACTTGTTTAATTGGTATCAAACACGAAACACTTCTGATCCTACTTATTAACCCAAATTAGAGGGACTAAATGGCAGGGAAATACTGTAATTCAAATATCGTATGTAATAGGAAGCTCTGGTAACCTTTCTGACTATTAGGTATGTCAACCTCAGCCCTTTGCTGGTTATGGAAAAGCAGATCTTTTTGGTCATACCCATTTACAACTTCACCTTTCTCTCTAATTTTAATGTAAACCAGACTCCCCCCTCTGATCATACCTGTGGAGTTAAAATGGTTTTGCCTCTCAGAAAAGGAAATCCTCCTGGCTTCACCTACACCCCTCCCAAAACGCTAGAAAGAAGAACTTCCAAAAACCTAATAATTCATCAAGAACTACCAGCCTCCTTCAATTGGCACTTATGGACATGGCCAAGGCACAAATTAGCAGATGCTCTCCCTTCGATCCCCCAGTAAAAGATTTTTTCAGCTAAACTTTGAGACAGACAGTAGTCCTTTTTCTGTCTGTTCAAATAAGAAAGACCACTGGTTTCCTCTTATCTTGCTCCCTGATACCAAAAACTGAGCTCATAAATAACCAGACCTTAGCAGGAATATTTTGCACCCCTACAAGATATATTTTTGCCTGTACTCATAAGGGGGAACCTGGGACATGTGACTGCCTAGACAGTTGGAAAATGGCAAGATGAAAGTTAATATTTCTGGATGTTAAGGAAATCATCCAACATAGTCAACATAGTTCTTTCTCATACAGTACAGTATAGCAGTGCTTTAGACCATTAGGCTAGCAAGGAAAACCAAGCCCCAGGAGATACTGCTTTTTATAGATTTTCTTTTGTCTAATGGGAAATATCTATGGATCCACATTCCTACAGGCTAAAAGCTAATGGCTTACTCAATTTGGTATAAAGTTAGTCACACAAAATGGAAGGCAAGATACAACACAAGTGTTACAGAGAACTAAGCTACATTTCCTAGGTCAAAGTAAAAACATCTACAATTTTTTTTTAAACTTTATGCCTATCTGATTGTAACTAGGAATAAACATTCCTAGACTGTGATAAATTGGGTAAAACATCTCAGGACACTAAAAATAATGGAAAAGGAAATAACACTGTCTTCAGCCCTACTATTATAACATGATAACTAGAAAATTGTATTAATCAAGAATTGTGTACCTACCAGGTGGATCAAACTATGCAGTTTGCCATAGAATGTATAAAGTTAAAATGATAGAACCACCATATTCATAATTGGGTACACAAGTTAGGGATGAAACTAAAGAATAACATTTTATAACAAAGTATGACTATCTGAGAAGAAATTAGAGAATTTATAATAAATACACAATAAGTAAAAGATGCTGGTATGTGGCAACATTAATATATGAATAAATTTCAGTCTTCATATTCTATATTTTATATACACAATTTGAATTAAAATTTCTGCAATTTTAAGTCATCTTCCTTAGAAACACTGTCTTTTATAATTTTCTAATAATAATCCTATGCAGAAGGTAGGTGACACATTTATAAACTGAAGCTGAAGATCAAATAACTTATCCACTTTTGGGGCTGAATAAACAACAGTCCTAGTTAGAACTCAATGGCTAGTAAAACAGCAATGTGAAAGTCCATTAAAATCTACCTAAATTTAATATGCATAATTAATGTAACACACTTCTACATGGAGTGTCATTACATAGTCTTCTTTATATCCTCACCTATTTGTAGTAATTTATGAGTTTTTAGGTTATGTCTACATTATTTTTTAGAAAAACTATTTCTATCACACTTGAAAAAGATAAAAGGAAATTAACAGAAACAAGTGTAAAATAAGTTACTTTTATAAATAGGCCATATGGTAGATGATTACCAAAAAATGGAACAAATGAGCAATGAAAATTCACCTTTAAAATTTCAAAGTATGCTGTAAGATTTTGTTGTATAAAGCTTTATGGTTATTGGTAACATATTCTCACATACTCCTTTGAAAATGTCCTCCTAAATTCCATCAATATAAAAGGAAAAAGTTAATCCTTCCTAGTAAACTAACTGAAAGTGAGAAACAGTAAAATATAGTGGAAAGAAAAGGAACCTCACAAAAGTGTTCAAAATATGCTGAATACTGTTTGTTCTAAGCCTCACATATACACCACAGAACTCTGGTAAACTAAAAGTGTTTAGATAATAATGAGGTAAAGTGGGAGGGAAATAGTTAAAACACATTTCGAATGGCAAAAAATGAGGATAATAAAGAGAATCATGAGAGCCTTCTCAACTGGAAAATACACTCAGCACAGAACAGGCAGAGTGATAGGCAGATTTATTGTTGACACATGGCATGTTAAGCAGTAATGTGGCAGCAATGCTTTCTCAGACTATAAAACAAATTGTATTTAGTTGCATTACAGACCTTATGAGACAGAGACTAGCCACAGGTGATGACCATTATGATGCTGCTACAATAAAATAAGCTCTTATATAACAGACGTCTAAGTTCTCTCTATGAATACCTAAGACATACAAGGAGCGAGAATACATATACATTCTTCTGCTGGGCCTCATCAGTTATGGACTACTCAGCAGGTTCCACGAACTTCACACAGCTGACAATCTTAACTATGCAGAGATATAAAGAGCTGCTGATTTCCCTGACAAAAATTTAAGAGTCACACTATGAACTAGGTTGTAGAAAAATATTCAGAATTAAATATTGTTTTAAAAATCATTTGTGAATTACCTAGAACTAAGAAGAACTTGAAAAATATATGAATAATTTACAAGAGTTTCATATAGTTGGGTTCCTGACATTCAAATAAAAAGAAATTATCATTGGAAGAACTTTTCAATTTCAAGAATTCTTGTTGTGATGTAATTAAATGCTAGGGGAGATAATCCTGTATGATAATTACAACACCCTCACATTCATATTTTCATTGTACTACAGAACTTAAGTGACTATCTTGAATATGCTACATATTAAATCATATTAATAAAAATAAATCAAATAGCAACTGAGTAAAATCAATTATTGAAGAGAATCTGAAGGTCTAATTTAAAATAGAAAAATAAACTTAGCTCTTGTAGACTTAAGTGTAAATTTAAAAACTTGAGTTTTTTCCTTAAAAGTTGATTTATTGAATGAATTTTTGTGTATTAAGTATCTTATCACCAATTTCTATCTTAATTTTAGAGGCATATTCACAGGGGAAAAATGATGGACAGCATATTCACTAACTATCACTATCCCCTTTGTACGAAGGGTAGCATGTTGTTGAACAATGTCTGTCATTTTGTAAGTGTTCAATAAATGTTTACTATTATAACTTACTTTTCCACAAATAGGGGGTGGGGGAAGGGGTGGAATAGCTTGAGTGAAACCTGAACCATATCATCATCATACAAGCATTTTATTGTTATATTAATTCATGTGATTCTTCATAGTCCAGTGAGGTAGATTATATTGCCATTTCTATTTTACACTCAAGGAAACTAAGAAACAGAAGTTTAGGCATGATCCCAAGGTCCTGCAATGACTAAATGAGTTTATGCCAAATGTGAGCCCAGGAACTCTACATCCAAACCCTCATTCTTCATCCTGTACTATATACTACAAAGACATTACTACCTCTCCAGACTTTCCATAAAATCCACTAACTGGGAAACCCCAAGGAAATGTGGAACCAATATTTCATCCATTTATCAAGTTCTCAGTAAAGTTATTGAGGTATTTCAATCTATTTAATTGGCTGCTTTCTCTATATTGAAATAAACTCCTAAAAGGACTTTGGTGTTACATACACTTTCAACATCAAAAATCAAAGCGTGCACAATTCCAGATTCCATGTAA
Organism: Manis pentadactyla; assembly: GCF_030020395.1. NCBI lineage: Eukaryota > Metazoa > Chordata > Mammalia > Pholidota > Manidae > Manis > Manis pentadactyla. The sequence continues at coordinate 169,251,129 of NC_080021.1, read as the reverse complement.
AAGAAAGTAGCATCACTGTCATCACCTATTAAATAAAAAATAAATACCTGCAAACTAAGGATGAATCATATAGCTTGCATTGCAGTACAGAATTTTATATAATTCAAGACCCCACTGGACTGCTCCATTTTTTTAACCTTTCATAAAGCAATGGAGTTCTCTATGTCTCTTTTTCTTTATAAGTAAGCAACAATAGCATTGAACTTTCCCTACAGATCTTGAAATTTGGCTGCAGAGTATAACCTCAACTTTCAAATATTTACTACAGGATCTCCATGCAATCATAGTATACCAAGTCCTATAATATTAGCACTTGTAGCTAAATCCCCCTGTTAAGATCTTAGCTAGTATGTGAAAAGTCATCTATGTGTCACATTTAATCCAAAAATGCCATCCTTAAAGAAGGGACATCACAAAGTCTATGTTATAATGTTAATAGTAACAGAAGAATTACTAATTAATACTGACATTTGTTAATAAAATATATGAAAGTAGAGTTGCATTGACCTAAAGAATTCCATTATACTTGCCTTGAAAAGGATAAGGGAGAGGATGTGGGGAAAAGAAAAGGGAATGAGAGAAAGATCAACAATTCAAATACAGTAGTTCTGGTGCCACTCCACAAACATTTACCTGCAGCAAGCCTGTAAGCGGTGACTCGGACAAAGCCACCAGTGACTCCAACGAAACCTGCTGCCTCACCTGGCTGCCCTCATTCCCTGTGGGCTTCTGATGCTGCAAATTCTCCAAATGGAAGTAAAAGTGAGAGTGAGCCTCCTGTGTAAAAGACATACTATCATTCAATCTGGCCCCTGAATGGAAATCAACCTCCTCAGCTGGTGCCCAACTGAAAACATGGCAACATATTCCAACATGGAAGAAAACCTGGCTGCTTGGGATTTGATGAAAATATGTCATCTCTCATTTGGCAGCTCCCAGAGGGACTTTTGAGAGGAATAAAAACAAACAGAAACAGTTTATTGAATTGGTAGACTGACAGGGGTAAAAATGAATAAATAAAATGGTCTAAACATCTCCCCACTAATAACATCAAATATTCCGTTGATTCCCCTAAGGCATTCTTATAGATATATTTGACTACACAAGATTTTTGCCTTATACTGATTCTCAAACCTTACTTCAGCTTAGGATGAACATACTTAGTCCTCATAACAACTCTGTGAGGTAAGTACTTTTATTATTCCCATTTCACATGAGGAAACAGAGGCCCAGAGTTTAAAGAACTTGCCCAAGATTACACAGAGCCAGAGTTCAAAGCCAGGAAGTCTAACATGTAAATAAATAAATAAAAAGGATATACTCTCTTAGAAATGACTTCCTATCTAGAAAGATGAGTAGAAGTTTAAAAAGCAGCTCGTACTAAGGCCAGGTGGTCAGCCTTGTGAAAAACATTCTCAGCAGAATAGAATGGCATGTTCTGGAGAATACAAGAGGGTAAGGTATGGCTGAAGGATACGATGCTACTGAGAGTAGTAGGAGAAAAAACTAGAAAGGTACATGTAAGGCCAGATTAGGTCAGAAAACTAGAATCTGAATCATACAAATAATTTTCCTCAGTGCCTCACAGAGTTGCATCAAGACAACTTGGAGGGAACGCTTCAGTTAGTGGCCTCCTGACCCCATCCTTCTTTCAACTAGAGTTTGCTTTAATGTTGTCTATGAGCTTTTGTATAACATTTTGTTCAAAGAAGGGTTCTGTGGCTAAGCACTCACCAACTGTTGTCACAGAAAACCATGGGAAGCTGCTGAAAGCTTTACAGCCGTGGAGCAGCCCTCTCTGATCTCCGTCTCCAGGAGCTGATACACAAAGCATACCGCCACATCAGAATAAATACAAGAGACCGCTCTGGCCACACTGCAACAGCCTATTTACATCTTCAGATGGACTCTAATGAAGCCCTAACAAGATTTCACCTTTGAGTATAAAGATTCAGTGATATACTAGATTAAGAAGGATTGTTAGAAGAACTGACTTGCAACAGTTTTCTTTAGTACACTAAAGACTGTTATCTCAAATTCAGTTTTACATTACTCAGACAGGAAGTATATATTAAATACTTACTTGATATAAATGCAGCATTCTAGCAATATATATTTCTAATAACTATATGAAATCCTACAAATTACTGGAATCATATGATAGGGAGCCATAAACTCTGAGTCACAGCAGAACTATATGATTAAAAGGATATATTATTTTAGTATCACCAAAAAGTTGACTAACAACTGAACTTAGAGACTGTTTTATAAGGAGAACTACACTATTTGGTCTATAGTTAAAAAAAAATTTGTTTGCATTTTACCAATAACAAATTATTACACTGGGTTATTTTGAAGAAAAAAATATTAGAAAAACACATACCACTAGCAATGACCACTAAGCAAGGTTTCTAAATAACTAAAACAGTTGGTATCAGCTGTCTCATTATGTGATAATGAACCATGAAAGTCATTTTTTAACATATCTGAGTGAAATACATAATTTTTAATCCCTCCTCATTCCTGTCAATTGTAGAAAAAGATATTGAAGCCGAGCAACACAGAGGGAGTTAAGACACAGATGAAGGCTCACCTCTTCAACAACCAGTTTCAACAACACTTAGCAAATTCAAACAAAGTACTGGGAAAAAGCAGAGAGCTGGAGCCAAGCCTCAGTGCAATTTCTTAAGAAACTGTGCTAAGGAAAACTTGTCTTTGGATTTTAACAGTTGAAAATACATATATGTATATATTCTGTGGAAGTAACAATATAGCAAAACACATTATTTTATAAGCTTTGCTTCAAATGGCACTTTTCTGTGTGAGGATGTATGTGCACGAGTGTATATGTGTGTGTCGTATGTACACACATGTATGTATACATACTCAATAAACACTATCATTTTGAGTATAAAGAACTCCTCATAAATTAGTGTGGTTCACATTTCTGATACCTCTGTAACCAACCCATTCACCTGAAGAAAAACACAGCTGTTCTATCCTTCAGGATGAGCAAGATCACCATCTAGCGGTGACTCCTTGAAATGTCGGGCATATGGCTTCTGGAGCCTAGAAAAAACTTCGTAAATGTGGTTTAACAGAGTCCACATACTCTAGAACATTGAAGTTCATTTAAATAAAACAGCATAATACACTGAGTAACCTTTTTCTTTATACACTAAGAAAAACTCTACAGCATGAGAGCAAAGTTCCAACTAGACACACGGCTCCCTCTTTGCAACCCCCCTAGCAAACTTGGGAGAAGAGTTACAGATGTTAAAATATCAAGTTCTACCAAACTGGGTCAATATAACTAACCAGAAAACAGATTCTTCATCTTTTCTGTATTTTTTAAAATAAAAAAAATTAGTTATTGTAGTAGATTGTATTTGTACCACCTCCCAAAGGAGAAAGTATACTCTCCTGTCCCACCAATATCTGGCTTGATCATGTAATTGGTGATGCCTATTCTGGAAAGATTATGTATTTCCTATCCTGTCAGATTTAGGAGTGCCCACGTCTCTTTCTTTGGCCAATGAAATGTGGGCAGAAGTAAAATAACATCACTTCCTAGCATACATGAGACCAGCAATGTCCTGTATAGAAATCTTTACCTTGAGAACAGCAGTGTCCAAGATAAGGGCCACTCTATCAGCCCTAGTCATAGACAGAGGGCTGAAGCACAAGCATCCGTGGAGCAGAAGCACCGCTGATTCATGATGGCAATGTATAATGTGTGAGAAGGCACTTGTTGTAAGGCCACTAAAGTTTTGGAATCATTCGTTACTGCAACATTACACAGGGCATCCTGACTGATACAGTTCTATGCCCACATAGGGCAATTTACTCTAGAATTTATACAGCTATGACATCAGTGGATATTTAGGAAAGTAGTCTGTTGCCTGATTTAAGAACTGAATTTTAACTAAATATCTAAAAAACTAAATATTTAACTAAATAACTAAATGACAGCAAGTCATTTGATTTTTAGTCAGTATAAAAATATAAAAGTATATTATTATCTTTTCAAAATATACTGAGAATGCACACTATGTATTGAAATACATGTATCCATACATTTATAATCCATAAAAAACATTTTCTCCCAAAACTTTCCCTAACTTATATTTAGTGTATGAATATTTTAGTATTTTCTACTCTAAAAGATCTAATGAGGAAAAAATATGTCTAAGCAATCCCTTGTCCTCCTTCTTTCCCTTCTTAAAAATAAATTATAGGCGGAGCCAAGATGGTGGCTTGAGTAGAGCAGCGGAAATCTCCTCCCAAAACCACATATATCTATGAAAATATAACAAAGACAACTCTTCCTAGAATAAAGACCAGAGGACACAGGACAACATCCAGACCACATCCACACCTGTGAGAACCCAGCGCCTCGCAAAGGGGGTAAGATATAAGCCCCGGCCCCGCGGGACCCGAGCGCCCCTCCCCCCAGCTCCAGTGGCAGAAGAATAGGCAGAGCAGGAGGGAGAGGGAGCCCAGGACTGCTGAACACCCAGCCCCAGCCATCCGGGTCAGAGCACAGACACAGTGCATGCATGGGGTCCTGGATACTAGGGAAACAGGGCAGCAACACCGGTGAGCGGGTACCGGAGGCCGGCGCCAGAGGACTAAAGAAAAGCGAGCAAACATTTTTTTTATTTTTTTATTTTCTATTTTTTGTTGTTGTTGTTGTTGTTGTTTTGTTTTGGCGAGTGCTTTTTGGAAGTCTTAAAGGGACAGGGACCCCAATACTAGGGAAACAAGGCAGCAAGACTGGCGAGCGGGTATCGGAGGCCAGCGCCGGAGAACAAAAGAAAAGCGAGCGGCTATTTTTTGTTGTTGTTGTTGTTGTCGTTGTTTTGTTTTGGCGGGTGCTTTTTGGAAGTCTTAAAGGGACAGGGACCCCAACACTAGGGAAAAAGGGCAGTAAGACTGGTGAGCAGGTACCAGAGGCCGGCACTGGAGAAAAAAAGAAAAGCGAGTGGCCTTTTTTTTTTCTTTCTTTTTTTATTTATTTTTAATTTATTTGTTGTTGTTGTTGTTGTTTTGTTTTGGCGAGTGCTTTTTGGAAGTCTTAAAGGGGCAGGGCAGGACACTTAGTCCAGAGGTAGGGAATCCGGGGATCTCAGGGCACTCTAAACCCCTGGGCAGCAGAGAGCATGGAGGCCCCTTAGGGAGATAAATAGCCTCCTGGCTTCTCCCCCTCCAATGCGACTCCACCATTTTGGAGCAGCAGCCCGAGCCAGGCCACTGCCCACAGCAACAGTGGAGATAAACTCCATAGCAGCCGGGCAGGAAGCAGAAGCCCTGGCTGCAGGCAGCTGCCCAGCACAAGCCACTAGAGGTCGCTGTTCTCCCAGGAGAGGAGGGCCACAAACCAACAAGAAAGGAAGTTCTTCCAGCCGTCACTCGTCCCAGCTCTGCAAACTATTCCTATCACCATGAGAAGACAAAATTACAGGCAAACCAAGATCACAGAGGCAATACGAGAGGAGACAGACCTAACCAGTCTTCCTGACAAAGAATTCAAAATAAAAATCATAAACATGCTGACAGAGATGCAGAGAAATATGCAAGAGAAATGGGATGAAGTCCGGAGGGAGATCACAGATGATAGGAAGGAGATTACAGAAATGAAACAGACTATGGAAGGATTTATAAGCAGAATGGATAAGACGCAAGAGGCCATTGATGGAATAGAAACCAGAGAACAGGAACGCATAGAAGCTTACATAGAGAGAGATAAAAGGATCTCCAGGAATTAAACAATATTACGAGAAATGTGTGACCAATCCAAAAGGGACAATATCCATATTATAGGGGTACCAGAAGAAGAAGAGAGAGGAAAAGGGATGGAAAGTATCTTGGAAGAAATAATTGCTGAAAACTTCCCCAAACTAGAGGTGGAAATAATCGAAGAGACCACGGATATACACAGAAACCCCAACAGAAAGGATCCAAGGAGAACAACACCAAGACACATAATAATTACAATAGCAAAGATTAAAGACAAGGAAAGAGTCTTAAAGGCAGCTAGAGAGAAAAAGGTCACCTATAAAGGAAAACACATCAGGCTAACATCAGACTTCTCGACAGAAAACCTACAGGCCAGAAGAGAATGGCATGATATATTTAATGCAATGAAACAGAAGGGCCTTGAACCAAGGATACTGTATCCAGCACGACTATCATTTAAATATGATGGCAGGATTAAACAATTCCCACACAAGCAAAAGCGGAGGGAATTTGCTCCCCACACACCACCTCTACAGGGCATCTTACAGGGACTGCTCTAGATGGGAGCACTCCTAAAAAGAACACAGAACAAAACACCCAACATATGAAGAATGGAGGAGGAGGAATAAGAAGGGAAAGAAGAAAAGAATCTCCAGACAGTGTCTATACCAGCTCAATAAGCGAGCTAAGTTAGGCAGTATGATACTAAAGAGGCTAACCTTAAACCTTTGATAACCACGAATTTAAAGCCTGCAATGGAATAAGTACATATCTTTCAATAGTCACCCTAAATGTAAATGGACTTATTGCACCAATCAAAAGACACGGAGTAATAGAATGGATAAAAAAGCAAGACCCATCTATATGCTGCTTACAAGAAACTCAACTCAAACCCAAAGACATGTACAGACTAAAACTCAAGGGATGAAAAAAAATATTTCAGGCAAACAACAGCGAGAAGAAAGCAGGGGTTGCGGTACTAATATTAGACAAAATAGACTTCAAAACAAAGAAAGTAACAAGAGATAAAGAAGGACACTACATAATGATAAAGAGCTCAGTCCAACAAGAGGATATAACCATTCTAAATATATATGCACCCAACACAGGAGCACCAGCATGTTTGAAACAAATACTAACAGAACTAAAGGGGGTAATAGACTGCAATGCATTCATTTTAGGAGACTTCAACACACCACTCACCCCAAAGGATAGATCCACCGGGCAGAAAATAAGTAAGGACACAGAAGCACTGAACTACACAGTAGAGCAGATGGACCTAATAGACATCTATAGAACTCTAAATCCAAAAACAACAGGATATACATTCTTCTCAAGTGCACATGGAACATTCTCCAGAATAGACCACATACTAGCCCACAAAAAGAGCCTCAGCAAAATCCAAAATATTGAAATTCTATGAACCAACTTTTCAGACCACAAAGGTATAAAACTAGAAATAAATTCTACAAAGAAAACAAAAAGGCTCACAAACACATGGAGGCTTAACAACATGCTCCTAAATAATCAATGGATCAATGAACAAATTAAAATAGAGATCAAGGAATATATAGAAACAAATGACAACAACAACACAAAGCCCCAACTTCTGTGGGACGCAGCGAAAGCACTCTTAAGAGGAAAGTATATAGCAATTCAGGCATATTTAAAGAAGCAAGAACAATCCCAAATGAATAGTCTAACATCACAGTTATCGAAATTGGAAAAAGAAGAACAAATGAGGCCTAAGGTCAGCAGAAGGAGGGACATTATAAAGATCAGAGAAGAAATAAACAAAATTGAGAAGAATAAAACAATAGAAAAAATCAATGAAACCAAGAGCTGGTTCTTTGAGAAAATAAACAAAATAGATAAGCCTCTAGCCAAACTTATTAAGAGAAAAAGAGAATCAACACAAATCAACAGAATCAGAAATGAGAACGGAAAAATCACGACAGACTCCACAGAAATACAAAGAATTATTAAAGACTACTATGAAAACCTATATGCCAACAAACTGGAAAACCTAGAAGAAATGGACAACTTCCTAGAAAAATACACCCTTCCAAGACTGACCAAGGAAGAAACACAAAAGTTAAACAAACCAATTACGAGCAAAGAAATTGAAAAGGTAATGAAAAAACTACCCAAGAACAAAACCCCCGGGCCAGATGGATTTACCTCAGAATTTTATCAGACACACAGAGAAGACATAATACCCATTCTCCTTAAAGTTTTCCAAAAAATAGAAGAGGAGGGAATACTCCCAAACTCATTCTATGAAGCCAGCATCACCCTAATACCAAAACCAGGCAAAGACCCCAACAAAAAAGAAAACTACAGACCAATATCCCTGATGAATGTAGATGCAAAAATACTTAATAAAATATTAGCAAACCGAATTCAAAAGTATATCAAAAGGATCATACACCATGACCAAGTGGGATTCATCCCAGGGATGCAAGGATGGTACAACATTCGAAAATTCATCAACATCATCCACCACATCAACAAAAAGAAAGACAAAAACCACATGATCATCTCCATAGATGCTGAAAAAGCATTTGACAAAATTCAACATCCATTCATGATAAACACTCTCAGGAAAATGGGTATAGAGGGCAAGTACCTAAACATAATAAAGGTTATATACAATAAACCCACAGCCAACATCATACTGAACAGCAAGAAGCTGAAAGCTTTTCCTCTGAGATCGGGAACAAGACAAGGATGCCCACTCTCCCCACTGCTATTTAACAAAGTACTGGAGGTCCTAGCCACAGCAATCAGACAAAACAAAGAAATACAAGGAATCCAGATTGGTAAAGAAGAAGTTAAACTGTCACTATTTGCATATGACATGATATTGTACATAAAAAACCTTAAAGACTCCACCCCAAAACTACTAGAACTGATATTGGAATACAGCAAAGTTGCAGGATACAAAATCAACACAAAGAAATCTGTAGCTTTCCTATACACTAACAATGAACCAATAGAAAGAGAAATCAGGAAAACAATTCCATTCACAATTGCATCAAAAAGAATAAAATACCTAGGAATAAATCTAACCAAAGAAGTGAAAGACCTATACTCTGAAAACTACAAGTCACTCTTAAGAGAAATTAAAGGGGACACTAACAAATGGAAACTCATCCCATGCTCGTGGCTAGGAAGAATTAATATCGTCAAAATGGCCATCCTGCTCAAAGCAATATACAGATTTGATGCAATCCCTATCAAATTACCAGCAACATTCTTCAATGAACTGGAACAAATAATTCAAAAATTCATATGGAAACACCAAAGACTCTGAATAGCTAAAGCAATCCTGAGAAAGAAGAATAAAGTAGGGGGGCTCTCACTCCCCAACTTCAAGCTCTACTATAAAGCCATAGTAATCAAGAAAATTTGGTACTGGCACAAGAACAGAGCCAGAGACCAGTGGAACAGACTAGAGAATCCAGACATTAATCCAAACATATACGGTCAATTAATATTTGATAAAGGAGCCATGGGCATACAATGGGGAAATGACAGTCTCTTCAACAGATGGTGCTGGCAAAACTGGACAGCTACATGTAGGACAATGAAACTGGACCATTGTCTAACCCCATATACAAAAGTAAATTCAAAATGGATCAAAGACCTGAATCTAAGTCAAGAAACCATTAAACTCTTGGAAAGAAACATAGGCAAAAACCTCTTAGACATAAACATGAGTGACCTCTTCTTGAACATATCTCCCCGGGCAAGGAAAACAACAGCAAAAACGAATAAGTGGGACTATATTAAGCTGAAAAGCTTCTGTACAGCAAAAGACACCATCAATAGAACAAAAAGGTACCCTACAGTGTGGGAGAATATATTTGTAAATGACAAATCTGATAAAAGCTTGACGTCCAAAATATATAAAGAGTTCACATGCCTCAACAAACAAAAAACAAATAATCCAATTAAAAAATGGGCAGAGGAACTGAACAGACAGTTCTCCAAAAAAGAAATACAGATGGCCAACAGACACATGAAAAGATGTTCCACATCGCTAATTATCAGAGAAATGCAAATTAAAACTACAATGGGGTATAACCTCACATCAGTAAGGATGGCTGCCATCCAAAAGACAACCAACAACAAATGTTGGCGAGGCTGTGGAGAAAGGGGAACCCTCCTACACTGCTGGTGGGAATGTAAATTAGTTCAACCATTGTGGAAAGCAGTATGGACGTTCATCAAAATGCTCAAAACAGACTTACCATTTGACCCAGGAATTCCATTCCTAGGAATTTACCCTAAGAATGCAGCAATCAAGTTTGAGAAAGACAGATGCATCCCTATGTTTATCGCAGCACTATTTACAATAGCCAAGAATTGGAAGCAACCTAAATGTCCATCGGTAGATGAATGGATAAAGAAGATGTGGTACATATACACAATGGAATACTACTCAGCCATAAGAAGAGGGCAAATCCTACCATTTGCAGCAACATGGATGGAGCTGGAAGGTATTATGCTCAGTGAAATAAGCCAAGCGGAGAAAGAAAAATACCAAATGATTTCACTCATCTGTGGAATATAAGAACAAAGGAAAAACTGAAGGAACAAAACAGCAGCGGAATCACAGAACCCAAGAAAGGACTAACAGTTACCAAAGGGAAAGGGACTGGGGAGGATGGGTGGGTAGGGAGGGAAAAGTGGGGGGGAAGAAGAAGGGGGTATTAAGATTAGCATGCATGGGGGGGTGGGAGAAAGGGGAGGGCTGTACAACACAGAGAAGACAAGTAGTGATTCTACAACATTTTGCTATGCTGATGGACAGTAACTGTAAAGGGGTTTATAGGGGGGACCTGGTATAGGGGAGAGCCTAGTAAACATAATATTCTTCATGTAGTAAACATAATATTCTTCATGTAAGTAACAAAAAAAAAAAAAGAAAAAAAGAAAGAAAGAAAAGGGGGATTACTCCCTGATAGGATAAAACTAACGGTAAATCAACGATTAATGCATGCTTTAAATATCCTTAATTTTGATCACTTAAAGGGTGTCAGATGATCAGCTATGGAGGTACATTTTTCTGATAATATTCCTTTCTCTTAAAAAAAAAAAAAGCAGTTCCTGTGTGGTGACCTCCAATGAGTTCTGCACAATGGTATAAAGGGCATATCAAAGTGTGGGCAAAGGGTCTGTTTGTGTTTATACAGAGGATCAAAGCCTAATTTGGTTACCCAGAAAATGAACTAAGATACGATATGAAGAAGAACTTCCAACATCAGCACTCTCTGGAAGAGTCATTCCAGAAGATGATCATTAAAATCCCCAACAAAGATCCACGCACTGCTACAGCTGTAGATGCACTCATCCCACCGGTTCCTGTACTTGCCATTGGAATGAAGAAGGAGATATCTAAGCTGGCCTGTGCATACAGTAAAACAACAAATTTGACTGGATCTATACTGTTGGAACTCAACCAAGATTTAGGAGAAGTGCAAGTTGTAGTGCTCCAAAATCTTACGACTACAGACTATCTACTGTTAAAAGAACATATGGGATGTGAACAGTCCCCAGGAATGGGTTGTTTTAATTTGTCTGATTTCTCTCAGACTGTTCAAGTTCAGTTGGACAATATCCACCATATCATAGATAAGTGTTCACAAATGCCTAGGGTGCCTAACTGGTTTTCTTGGTTTCACTGGAGATGGCTGGCAATTACAGGTATGCTTTGGTTATGTAACTGTATTCCTATTATGTTAATGTGTGTATGCAATTTAATTAGTAGTTTAAAACCTATACATGCTTAAGTTACTCTACAAGAAGATATGTCAAAGAAATAATCAATCTTCCCATGTTTTCTTCCGTCTGCTACTCCTATAGCTTTTCTTCTTCCTTCCTAATTACAACCCTTAAATAGAATTCGTGCCTCATATCGAATTTACTGAGTATCATAATTCTTGCAAGTGATAAAGATACCTCAAGACAAATACTGGGCATAAAAGCCACAGGGCATAAATCTGCAAAGAAGTTAAAAGGTAACCTTTTCAAACAATATTGCTTCTCTCTCACTTACCAACTTTACATTTCCCTGTATGGCCCCGGAAGATGACTGGTTAGCCAGAGACGGGTAAGATTCCTCAAGGGAGGAACAACCTAAGACAGGCACAGTTGCAGGGGGGCCATCAGGTGAGAAATTGGGGATCAACAGAGGTGAGGCTTAGAACCTCACCCCCCCTGTTTTGAGAGAAATCTTCTGCATCCGTGGATGGTTTGTTGCCCTTGTCTAGCTTGGATTAACACTTAGTCTACAGGCACACACCTGATCATCTACACCCTCTTACAGCACTAAACTATGTTTTCTACCTTTATCTTGCATCTACCTACCACTTCAGCATTTTATTAAAAATAATAATAATAATAATAATAATGGAGAAATGTGGGATTCACATATAAATCAAGTATAAAAATCAAACTAATATTCATATTTGACCTGATTGTTTATAGTTCATAATGCGTGATCAAAACCGAAAGTTTCTGTGATGACTGCCCTTGTACTGTTCACCACGTAAGAGCTTATTCACTATGTAAGAATTTGTTCACCATGTAAGAACTTGTTCGTTATGCTTCAGAAGATTGGAGACTGATGAGAATTAGGCTTGGGGTGGATTAATGATTGTGCATTGAGCATTGAGTCCCCTATACAGAATTTTATTGTTGTTAACAATCATTTGATCAATAAATATGAGAGATGCCCTCTCAAAAAAAAATAAAAAAATAAAAAATAAAATAAATTATATTTATTGACATTTTAAAATGCCCATATTTCTAAGTTTTAGAAAGGAGTACTGTAATACTATAAAATATATCATATTTTAGATATATGTGACATATGTATTACTTAACTGCATGTAAATATATGAATGTACTTATTTAAAATTTTGAAAGGTATACGCCAAAATGGCAATGAAATACTCTCTTCTTGTTTATTAGTAATTTCCATTTTATTCAACATAATGTGAATAAACTTCATATAACAAAAAAATACACGTGATAATTTTTATAAGATCAACTTTCATCACAAAATCTTAGTTTAAATTTGTATATGTGATATCATAAAATAGTTAATTGAAATTGATTTTTTAAATGTGCTCTACTAAACAAAGATTGGAAATTAATCAATTATATAACCTTTCACCAAATGGTGAAAAAATACCTATATGTAATATGCAGTTACATTTAATCACTATCATTCATCCAACTCCTTGGGAAAGTTTTCAATGATTTGTTTCCTTTTCAGAGAATAAACAGTAAGGATCTTATTATTTCCTAAGCTAAAAGTCACATCATAATACATATCCATCTGAGGCAGGAGATTTTTGTCAAGCCCCTTCCATAATTAAAGTTGCCTCTTATTAAGACTTTCAGCCATGACACAGCATAGAAGCCCTAAATCCACCTTCTTTACAGACAAATGATTTTCTAAATTCCACAAGGACTCTGTGTCTGTTCTGTGTCACAGGACTCAGATTAGGAAAACAAATGAATTCTATTTCCATCACAGAAGGGCTCTTGATTTTGGTCTGCTTTGATACTCTGACTTTACTCCTGAAATGAGACAAAACCACTATAAAGGTGTTTCCCGTTTCATCTATCATATCTATTTTCCTTGTTGGTACTTGTAACAATAATACTAGAGTACGAAAATGTACTCGTTAACTACATTTTGGAATTTGGCCAGGTTTTTGCTATCAAAAGACAGAAGTGAGGAATATGTTTTACCTTGACAGTTTCAGGCATTCTAATTTCATAGAAGTTAACACGACTTGAATATTTTTAATTAAAACATAAAATAATACTTGCGCATTCTGTAAGATCAAAGCACAACAAAGTAATTCATTCGGTAACCCTCTACTTGAGAAAATACTAAAATAAAATGTAATATTTCAAGATTAATAAACACGAATGTTTTCTGAAATAGTGTGTTAAGTTAGGGTTGTTAAGTGAAATATTACTAAACTTCCAAATAAAACTTGAACACATTAATTAAATGTTTCCTATGAACAGAATGATATATAATTATTTGAAATATGTAGCCCCACACAGAGGTAAAATTACCTCTAAAAGGAATTAAGTATCACCATATAATCATATCAGAAATGTAAGCATATAATCGGATAATTACATCCAAAGTCTGGGAATTATATTTATGTTCATTCCATTACAAATAAAACATTCTAAAGTTGGTTACTATAATTGATCACAGTTAAATTAAATATTTCTGAAACAAAACCATCACTGAGTCTCAGATTAGTGAAAACTAAAACAGACACATTCAGACAGTAAATAAATTTCAATTAGCCCTTTAAGTTATAATGTACTGTTTACTAACTTAAAAATGAATCCATTGAAAAAATAAAAAGATTTTCATAGTTAACCATGGAATGTACATAACCAAAAATACAATTTCAGTATTTTGTAGTGTATTCAAAGGAAATAATTTCTCCTATAGAGAAAAGTCTTACTATTCTCATCATCAATAAAAATCTCTGATTTCATTTTCTTGTTTCACCAATTACTAGTTCCACAACCTGGAGCGAGTTAAATTCTCTGTGCCTTGGTTTCCTTAACTTCAAATTATGGATAATAATATTTATTGCAAAAATTACTTTAAAGATTAGATGAGCTATTTTCTACAAATCACTTAGCAGATAGCTAATGCAAGGACAAGTGCCAACAAAATTCATGACATCCCTGAAGTCCACAATGGAGGTTTATAAGATTACAGAGAACCCCTTCTGAGAAATACAGTATTAAGATTATAAAATTGCATATTTATTACATGTTTATTTTTAGCTTATTATCAACTCAACTAATCACAGAAAGGAAAACATGACTCTCATTTAATAAGGGCAAAAATCAATGTCAGCCATCATTTTATGAGGCATAATGTAAATGAGTATCACTTACAAAATCCCAAATAGTTTATATATACTTGAAACTCTGTTTTCAGGTTTTCAGACTAAAACATAACTTCATTTAAGTGTGGAGTGCCGAAAGATCAAATGCCAACCACAGCGGAATAAGGTCAAATTAGAGGTGAAAGAGATTGGACTTGCATATCACTAAGAAGTGGATTTAACATGTTAACTGTCCAATACAGACTTAATTAGGCCTTTTCTACCGTGTTTCACAACCAAAAGTTTAAAAAACAAAAGTCTTTATAGACTTAAACTTCAGTGAAAAGGAGACAGAGATCACAGGGAAGGTTGATTACGATAAAAAGTAAAGACACCCTGAAGGAAAATTCCTTTTAATACTTCTTTACAAAAAAGAATACAAACAGATAGGATACTGGGGCAGGGGACAAAAGAGAAATCAAAGCCGAAACACCCAAACACCCTGTAACTGTAAGGGACTTTAATATTTCAACAAAACCAGAGAAAGAAGGAAGCCAGGAAAAGTCATATACATTGATATTCAGGCTACCAGGAAAAATATGATTTCAAACATTTTTTAAAAGGCAGTTTTGTAGGCCTATTGATTCCTTTTGCACATTTCAAGGTAAAGAAGTTACTTTGTAGTTGACTCAATAATATAACAAAGATCTCTCAGGAATCTGGATTTAACGAGAACCCTCTCTACTTTATTAAAGAAAATCTTAAGACCAGATACAACTCAAACTAACTGGAATAAATAGTATACAAGTATACACGCTTAACATGCAATCTACTTATGCAATAATCCCATTTTTCTTCCAAAGCAGAAGTCAATAAATCTTTCTTGCTGCACTATAAATTCCAAGGTCATGGACGAAGATGTTTATTAGTATAATTACAATGTAGAAATAATACCATTAAGCCTCCAGTTCCAGGTTTCATAAATTAATAGCAGTAGAAGATTAAGGAAGTGTCGAGAGTGGTTTTAATTCTTAGACACTAAAAAATTCCTAATGTAGCTCTCTTCTTTTACATGATCTAACTTCTAGTTTCATTTTCATTTGATCTTTGAAGTTGCTAACATTTTAAAAAGTACTTGCAAAGTACAGTTTTGTGATCATAAAAATTAAGATATGGCCTTAAGAAAAGAGGGAGAAAAGAGTCAAATTGCTAAATGGATGAAAGGAACTCATTTATAATATAATGAATCACTCAACTTTAAAGAAATTCTTCAACAAGATCTCTATGTTCAATTTCTAAATACTTAAGATTCTACACAATTCTTACAGTGTTTGAAATCTATCTCTACAGGACTACAAATACGCAGGGCACCAGTAGGTTCTTGATTGTCCTCCAATACCCAATGGCTTCACTTTCTACCACTACTAAGAAGCAGAGAATCAGTATTTCAGAGAAAAAAGTTTTTGACATTATGGTCAAAGATTTTGGGCACATGGTTTCTCACATGAGAAAGAGAATTGCACTAAACCAGTTCTCAGTCTGTACTGCCTATTAATTATGGACTTTATTATCAGTAGAATTGTTTGAAAAGAGCAGATAGTTGTATGGAGAAAATCTCTTTTTTAATACACTTTCCTTCAATAAGCAGCAAATAGTAGCACAGGACTTAGAAAATAAATGTCCCTGCTTTCGTCTGTTACTAGAAGAGTATGCAAACCATTATACTATAGAGGTTGTTTATGCACCCTCTTGCTATAACATTTCTGAAAAGCTTAAAGCTAAAGTAAATCTCAACAGGTCACCTAGATCTGGTAGATCTTTCATGTTTTCTCAGAACTTTCCAACACCATAGAAACAAACAACAACAAACTGTAAGGATGTTTAATTCTAGATATTCACTTAATGCCTGAGTCACTTAGGAAAATATAAAAACCGTCCTAACCACCGTTCCAATGAGGAATTTTCTGGGTACTAGCAGTTGCATCACTGCTCAAGGACCACTGGCCTAACAAACCTCAACAACACTACAAGATCACCAACTCCTCCACCAAAGATGACAGATAAATTTATCATCCTTAACATCTCCACAGACTTCCCCAATCTAGCCAGTAGTGAGGGTTTCCGATATCTGCTACCATATGGCACATTGTTCTTACATATAGTTACACATAGTTTTAACATATATTACCTGAATCTCCTGCACAGAAGTTTTTCAGAGTCTTTTCAGTAAGAGAGAAAATCCATGGTAGGTAGATTTATAGCAATTTACATTTTTGGTGCTAAATTTTAGACCTTAAAATTCGTAACTAACATCCATGGTACCCTGTTTATCCAATCCCACATCTTGAGATTTTTCACCCCTTTCTCTCTCATCTTCATATACTTTCAGAATCATGGCTTTCATTTGAGATGTACCTAGGTGGTCCTAATTTCTTCAAACTTCACTTGACCATAATCTTCCTTCATGCTATCATGTATCATCTTTTCTTTTTGTCCTTGTTAATTTCCCAAAGTAAAAATAGGTATCTATTACTTCAATTCCCCATTCATACACCAGATATAATAAAAGAGTAGGAATTACAGAGCCAACAGATCCAATACAGAATCTTCCTTTAATATTTACTAGCTGAGGAAACCTGGCCAAATTAATAACATTCCTGAGTCTTATTTTCCTAATTTGTAACAAGGAAATTATGCTACCTGTAACCATAGGCTTTTGTGAGGATTGAAGTGATAAGAGATTTCAAGTATCTAGCAGACAGACAGAAGTAATAATCACTCAATACATTAAATGCTTGCTATTCTTTACCATGTGAAATCTGGCCTCTGGTTCCACCATTCTCTTAGCAGAGACAGGACTCAACATGCCCGTGTCCAGTTCCCAGCCTCTGAGAGGTGCCAATCAAGGAGGAAGCTCACTTATGAACTAAAGATACACAAACCCTCAAGATTATTTTTTCAAATCAACAGAAGCTAATTTCTTAACCTGTTTTTTAAAAAGGCGCAAAATATGTCACAGAGAAACGTAGTTTTAATGTAAAACTTAACAACTCTGACAACCCACAGTTTTTACAAATAAGAGTACCCAGGCTTCTGCAGTACCCTTTCTCTCTGTGAAGGCCCTCTCTAGGCCCTTACATGTACACATATCTATTCCCCCCCAATGAACTGAGATGTACTTGGAGACAGGAACAGCTATTTGTTAAATAAATTTTTCCATTGAAAACTATCTTCTTTTAAAGAGTTTCTACATATAAATCTGAGCGTTTGCAGAAATACTTCAAACAAATCTAAGTATATGCAGGAATTTTTTAAACATAGTTTTTCAGCATAGTTTCAAAGTCACAACACAATTTTTTGGGCATTTGATATCACTGAATATGCTTTCAATGAAATTGTTCACAAAAGACTTTTAGGCCCTGTTTTTCTACATCTCCCCTTTTTTGTACTGCCTCCCAAATTTAGATCTTTCCTCCCTATATTTGTCTGCTCTTTCTTTCACATCTTCAGTATATTTCATCTACTCCTTAACATCTCTAACAACACTTTACTACAGCCACCAACTACACATTTCCTCACTCAAACTTCTGATCACCTCAAATTCAATAAAACCAAAAATTGAAATAAGACTTTCTTGAATTCCCCACAGTGATCTCCTACCCTAACCTTTTATGTTAGAAATCCTATTAACCTTACAAAGTAAAATATTAATTTATCTTTTATTCCTCTAGCCCCTGTATTTACTCTATTATAAAACCCTACTATATAGACTTCTAAGAAAGAAAGGTCCTTACCTCAGATTTTCTTTAAATGGGTTCTAAGAAATAACAAGATTAATCCTATTCCCTTCATTCTGGCCTCAGGAAAAGCAGCTCAGGTAGGGAGAACTCGAACATTAATTGCTCAGGCACAAAGGAAGGATAGCTTTAGAAGTAGAAAAGCTTATTCAGCTACAACAAACTAGAGGTTCAAGACTCACAAAATCTTTGAACCCAAGTGGCCTATTCAATCTAAAAGGAACAAAATTTAGGGCACACTCACCCAACTAGCTTAATCAAATTAAATATCTATCTATCTATCTACATACAAAATTAGGAATAAGAAGGAGCTGAAAATATCAGATACATGTAAACTTATAATGACTATAAGGAAATATATGGCATGTTCCCAAGTATATATGAAGCACATTTTCAAACTTGAATAAAATGAAAGATTTCTATAAAAATATACAGTCAAGGCAACTGATTGAAGAAAACCCAAAGTCCAGTTCAAGATGACACTTCCTCTCCCTACCGACTCCATTTTAGGAAAAAGTATCAACAAACAACAACAAAAATAAAGGGAGAGGGGCCAGGAACAGAAAAAATGATTTCAAGGAGGATATGTAAGAGGCAGAAACAACTGACAATGAAGTGCAGCTGAGCAAGCTTCAGCCTGCAGCCTGGAATACCTGGACAGACGAGCACAGAAAAGAGGAGTGGTGCTCTAGAACCTAGGAGAGGCTCAAGACATTAAAACACAGGGTAAAAAGTGGGCAGGAGGAAGCCAAGGTACAGAAGACAGAAATTCTCTGCAAGACTGCACTCAGAAAGACCAACCACACCCACGACCCTCCCGCAATCACGCAGAACCCAATGTAAACAGGTATTTACCTGCAAGGAAAAAAACAGAAATTTATTCCCAAACAATTAAAACCAAACAAGATTGGTTTGAGTTCCCTAAGGGAGACATATGCAGCTCAGTATGAGTTGCAGTGCTACAGAGCCAAGACCCCCATACTCACTCGGAGGTCACACAGCCTCATGGCCAGCTCATGGCCCATTCACTCTAAAGGGAGGCCAACCAGCCCCCAAGTCTTTTCTCTATACAAAGAGATTCTAATTTGTTTTTCTCTTTCTTTGTTCTTAAATGTGAATAACCAACAAATCTTATCATAAATTTGAGGAAAGCCTTGGTTCCAGTTACCAGAGCTTCGAAACGAATGACTCCAAAATACAGCAGTATAAAACTACTATTTATTAGGCTCATGGAACCTATGGGTCAGGAAATAAGACAGGGCTGTTAGTCTCTGCTCCCAGATAACTAGAGCCTCAACTGAATGCTGGAGTGTGAAATCACCTGAAGGCTCATTCACAAATGTCTGCCAGTGGATGCTGGCACATTTTAGCCATACATAGTTCACCATGGGACCTGAGCCTCCACAGGAAATGACAAGAGGATTCCAACAGAAAACACTGACAGTGATCAAAAGAGAGCCAAGAGCGAGAGGAGAGATGAACAGGCAGAAGCCGTGCTGTGTTAGTCATGCAGTGTCACTTCTCCCTTATTACATCCATGGTGCAGTCACAAAGGCCCTCCCAATTTCAAAGAGGGGAAATAGAGTCCACCTCTTGATACTGGAGTGGCAACCATTTGGTTCTGGAAGCATTTGTGGGGCCAGCAACATTGCTGTGGTCATTTTTGGAAAATACAATCTTCCACAGCCTTCAACATGAAAGAAAGGGAGCAATGGAAGCAAACAGAAGAAAATACATAAAGGCCTCAGAAGAAAGAAAGAGAACTGGAATAACTGCTTTAATATGTTTTTAAAAAAACTATAACTTAAGAAGATACAGAAACTATTTTTTTAAAAGGTATTATGAAAAGAGAACCAGAGAATTAAAAGTAATTCTTAGCAATTAAGAATATGTGCCAATATAAAGTATTTAAATAGAAAAATCAAAAGAACTTACAGACTTTACCAGAATCTAAAAGAGTCAGAAAATAGAAGAGAAAAACCATAGAAGATCAAGCCAGGATATTTGAATTCTGACAAATGAATAGGTGTTCCAGGAAAAGAAGGAAAAAAAATGGGGAAATGAGATGGAATTCTGAGTCATCTGTAGAGTATTATTTCACAAAGTAATGATGTTAATCCTCCCAAGGCTTAGTGTCTACTTCATTTTGATACTCTCAATACTGAACTGAACATGAAGCAGTCTAAATTACAAACACTCACTTGAAGAAAAGCATTAAAAGCTAAATAGTTGCATATTGAGACACTTATCAAATTATTACAGTTTTCATTCCTAGGTATTTTAACATATTTTCTTTTTTTAAAACTCAGAGAGAGGAAATAAAATGTCCCACACACTGAAAGAAATGCTGCATTGGAAATAGGGTGGGCTATGAAGCTGGCAGATCCTGAGTTCAAATCCTGACTCCAAAACCTACAAATACGTGACTCTGGGCAAATTTATTAATAACTCTGATCCTTAAGTCACTATATATTTATAATTTATATGTTATTATATGTATCTTTCCTGGTAATTGTGAGGATTACAGATAAATGATTATAAAGCATCTAATCCATAGCAGTTACATTATTGGCATGATTCAAGATGCTCATGAAAATCCATAGATGTGATAACCACATTCCCACTCTGCCTGCATCATCAAAGGAACATTCTCTGAACCAATGCTATGACAACTGATCTACCCACTGCCTGGTCTCATTTATCCCTTGTCTTTAGTTTCAAATATCAACTATGTGATTAGTATTTTTAAGTCAGGAGGCTGTAGTAATCTGAATTCTTCAAACAGAGGCAAAGCAATAGGTTCTATTTCTAATAGTGTGATCTAGAAAAGTATTCTCAGCTGAGATTCAGTCATAGATGGAGGAGGAAGAAAAGGTGAGATGATCCTCTCCATTTTCTGTTTCTATACTATGAGGGGGGAGGTTTGGGAGACTTAGACAAAGCAGGAGAAAACCAAACTCCTTTCATCTCTTTAACTGATATTATTTCTCTAAATATAGTAAATGGATTACCTTCAACCAAGCCTGAGAGCCCAAAAGGAAATATTTTAACGGCAGACTGGCCTGGAATCTCAAAACATGTAGATAATGTAGATAATGACTATCTCATAAAAAGATACTGTGAACCATGTTGGAACTGAGGTAATGATCTGACCACTAGGGGCTGTCAGGGTAAATCTGAAGGGATCATTCTAATCTGATGACGACGGTGAGTCTAGGGACAGACCATGGTAAAGGATTAATAAGAGACACTCCAAACTGTACAAGTATTTGTTTCTTAAAAGAGTTTACAGGAGAGAAATCAGTCAATTTCCTTCATGAACTTTGCTTTGCTCAACTATTTTGAATAAATGATTCTTATTAGTTATGAAAAAAGGAAATCCTATGAAATTCACAATTCTAATCTAGACCTTAGCTGAAGAGCAGGCTTTGTTGACTCAGACCCAAAAGATCGCATGAGTAACAGCATCTGCCACTGCCTGGGAGCAGGAGACCACTCATGTGGGCAGTGACCGAAGGGCAAAGAATTGGTGGAGGACTGAACACACAAGTGACAAAGGTCACACTTGGATGTGTCACGGAGTGGGTTTCTAAAGCACACACTCTAACAAACATGTATGCATTCAGATATGCACACAAGTACAGTCTCTACAGTTACGTATAAAATTATATGGTTCCTCAAAATGCTCAAAATAGACTTACCATTTGACCCAGGAATTCCACTCCTAGGAATATACCCTAAGAATGCAGCACTCAAGTTTGAAAAAGACAGATGCACCCCTATGTTTATGGCAGCACTATTTACAATAGCCAAGAATTGGAAGCAAGCTAAGTGTCCATCGATAGATGAATGGATAAAGAAGATGTGGTACATATACACAATGGAATACTACTCAGCCATAAGAAAAGGGCAAATCCAATCATTTGCAGCAACATGGATGGAGCTGGAGGGTATTATGCTCAGCAAAATAAGCCACATGGAGAAAGACAAGTACCAAATGATTTCACTCATCTGTGGAGTATAAGAACAAAGGAAAAACTGAAGGAACAAAACAGTAGCAGAATCACAGAACCCAAGAAAGGACTAACAGTTACCAAAGGGAAAGGGACTGTGGAGGATGAGTGGGAAGGGAGGGAGAAGGGGTGGGGGGAAGAAAAGGGGCCTTATGATTAGCATGTATAATGTGGGGGTGGGGGGGCACGGGGAGGGCTGTGCAACAGAGATGGACAGTGACTAATGGGGTATGTGGGGGGGGACTTGGTGAAGGGGGGAGTCTAGTAAACATGTTCCTCATGTAATTGTAGATTAATGATACCAAAAAAAAATTATATGGTTCTATTATATACAATATATAAACATCAATGAGAGGTATGTAATTTATTTATAATGTAATTTTACAGTGTGCATATGTACACATTTAACCAAGTATGCACATATGTACATGTTTGTATATATACATATAAATATGATTGAGAACTAAGAAATCAATGTGTTGATTATTTAATAAAATGGAAATTTTAACAATTGCACAATTTCTTTTGTAAAGCTCAGTAGACAATTTTCTCTACCAAATACCCTAATTCAGAATATGATTAAGTGGTTTGATAGGCAAAAATCAGCCACTGCTATTGAGTTTTCTTAAGGAGGGCAACAAACAATATGTACTATGAATATGCATATTTTTAAGTCTAGAAGCAACAATATCTGCTCTAAAACTGACCTAAGAATTATTTTGTTAAAAAGAAATAATTTTTTACTTTATCATTAAAAAATGATAATACAAAGAAAATCAACTCCCTTTAAATATGTGTGAAACATTTTATTTTTCTTAAATACAAAATAAGAAAATTTCCTGAAAAATTAGTATCACAATTTTCTGAAATAACACTCTTTAAAGCTATTAAAGTCCCAAATGAAAGCCTTTTAAGCATATTAACAAATGTATTTGGCTTTTATATAAAGCAATATCATCATGTATATTGTCAAATTCTTTGCAACTATTTGTGTTCTTCATACGATGTCAACAATAGTACTTATCATACTTATCTCTTAAGTACTTACTGTACTTTTATCTCTTAAGGTGTTGTAACTCTTAAATAATATGAAACGAAGTGCCTTATAATGTGTCTAATCAAAATATATGTGCAAAAATGTTGGCTCTCCCTCTTTCTAAAACTACACTGCAAATAGCAAATTAACTTTACATAAAATTATCTGACTGGAGGGAAATTCATTGGTCCTTTTATGCTCAATGCAAAACAAAACAACACACCTTTCCTTGTTGGTCACACTGGCAAATGTTCTTGGTTTTGACTTCTTGTTACTGGTATTTTAATTATAATCCCTAATGATATTCACTGCTGATGAGAATGGGATGAAGCAGGTGCTCTTAAACACACTTTCAGATACATAACTGGATGTAAACACTAGATCTGAAAAAATATTAATAACCTTAAAAAACACACATGCATATCACTTCAAAGTATCTGTATCTTTGACCCAATAAATCTGCTTATTTAACTCTACCTTGAGTATATATACTCAAGCTATGCAAAGACTATCATAAAATGCTCGTCCTAATTTTAATAGTGAATAGTGGACAAAATCTCAAGATCCAGCAACAGGAAAATAGTTAAATACATTTCAGCACACTCGTAAGATGGAGTATTATTGTATGTCTCATTAGGTAAGATTTTTAAATAATCTTAATAAATGTCAATTCCATTCATCCAGCTGCTGAGATCATCCTTGATTCACCTTTACATTTCACCTCTAATCCATTAGAAATTCAGTGATTTTTACCTTCAGAATGCAAACATATCCAGAATCTCACCTTTATTTACTCCTACAACAGTGTTTTAAGCCACCACCATCTCTGGTCTAGATTATACTGTTCGCCTTTAGCTGGTCTGTTTCCATCTTTAGGTACATGTGGCCCATATTCTAAGAGATGCTCGAATGATCTAAATGTAAATGAAAATTATGCCACTCTGTCCAAAAAACAGTATACAAAACCATATAGCATACTTCTGGTTTTAGTTGCCAAAATATTAATATTGGTTATTTATGAGTGATAATGGGATTACATACACATTTTTGTTTTCTCTGTATTTTTTAAGTTGTTCCTACTGTATGTTTAAATCAGAAAAAAACAAAGTAAGGTAACATTTGTGAAAACTTTTATACAAAGTTGAACTGCATCATTCCAAATATTTTAATACTTAAAATATGATTTAACCAAAGGTTAGTACTCAGTTAAGAAAATGGTAATTCTAATTGCAAGTTGCTATTCACTGAGGACAAATTTAGATGTAGAAAAAAGGCATTTTAAAATTATATAGAAGAACACACACTTTGAAAATAGGAAAGTGTGTCATAATAAATTTAAAAAGAAAAGATTTTATTTTGTATTTTTCTGTTTTCCAGTCTGAGAAAAATGGGAATAACAACATTCTATGAATCTTCTAGCTTCTAGCTTGAATTTTCTGTTAAATTATTTTTTTTTAAGAAATGTTGTGACAGCTGTTGTTTTCTTAATTCTTTTTTCTCTCACCTTGAAATATAATTGACTACCCTTTAGGTCTTAATGGCATAAGTCATTAGGAAGATAAAAAATATGTGGGATTAAAGTAAAAAATGGTAAGACTTTTAAATTAAGTAATGAAGTTAATAATCCTATTTTATGAAAATGAGTTGTATGATAGATGTTAACTATTATTACAATCAGGATTTATCAACTAAAAAATGTTTTAATTTTTTAAAGTAAATAAATTTTGGGACTCTTGTTTAAAAGTTTTCTAGAGAAAATATGGTTAGTTACTCAAAATTATGTAAATAAATTACTTCATTGTATACTTATACATTCTAAACCCTCAGAGTATGGCAAATAATTTTAACAATATAAAGGTTAGGACATTTTTTAAATAAAAAGAAGGTAAATATTCATAATATGTAACTCTTTGCCACAAGTACTATGACTCCAAAATATCTTTGCAAATTATTCCATCTGAAATTTGAAAATGTACTCTTTTTCTTTCTGCTTTTTTTCCATCCATAATCCAAGTGTAATTACTTTAAGAATGGAAAATAATAAAGCTCAGGGTTCATTTTCTATTAAAATCAAGACACAGGCAAGAAAAAACCCAAAGCAGCTGCACCAAAGTGAGGAATGGTTCAGGAAGCTAGGAGGAGGCAGGCATCTGTGAGGCCGTGTGAGGCTGCCCGGACTGTAGGGACGGGACACAGGAGAGCAGAAGTAAGCAGATGACAGAAAATAATGATGAAAAAGGGCATATGTGTACGAACTGGTCACAGTGAGACAAAGGAACTAGTTGAGACACTTGATGTGACTAAAGCCTTATTTTTTCCCTAAACCATTCATTCTCTCTCAGCCACTGTCTAGAATTGCTCATGAACAGAATTACAAAACTGTGACAATTCAGAGAATTAAAGGTTTTGCAATAGTTTCAGAAGCTGTCATCCACTGTCATATCGAAAAACTCACCAACCATTAAGATTTAAGTATTCTTTCTAATTAAATTCAATATATTTTCCACAAAGCCAAGTACTGTACTTTTCACACAGTAAAAGCTCACATACATAAATTAATTAGGTGATCAAAAATTATTTTTAAGGAAGATCAACTAGATGATATTTTTTAACTTACAGAAAGATGTTCTGCTTTATTAAATGACCCCTTAAGCATAAAAATATTTTAAAATTTTCAGTAAATAATAAACACATCTAGTGTATTTCAGGTATAATTGAAAGTTATCAGAAATTAATAGACACCCAACTTTTTCCAGGAAAAAATAGCTGTACCTTTATTCTAATCCTAAATGATTGAGTCATTCTTAATGCCAAATTTACTGGGGAGAAAGCAAAAATATTTTTTAAATCTCTTTTCACATAAACAATGTCATTTCAGGAAAACCATTCAGTTTCTTCTTACTCTAATCTGTAATGTTTTGGAAATTGACACAAACCATATGCCCATCAGCAAATGAATAACTAAATAAACTATGGCATTTAAAGTATAGAATTCTGTGCAACAGTGAAAATGATAGCTCATTTAAAGCTTGTTGTTTAAGGCTCAAAATGTATAAGGCTATTTTAGTCCAGACTTGTGGTTCCTTGAGCAAAAAAACTGCCTCAAAAATATCAGAAGACTTTTAATTACTTTGCTTCCAGTCAGTGCCACATGCCAATTAAATACACCGAGATTTTTGGAGTTCATCCTCACTGCTGATTTCTCTGTGCCCACAGACTGATGTGTACACACAGGCAATGAACTCTATGGTGACTTTCTTGAGGCCACCTAAAATAAGAGAAAGCAATGCCCCTAATCTGTTTTTTGCTCTGGGACGAGTCATAATGGGCTCCTTCTAGGCCCCATATTTCTAGATTCTCTCTCTCTTACCTTTTATTTATGCTCACAAGCCAACTAATTCTTTCCTGAGTTCATCTCTTTCTTACAATACTTTGTTCAAAACTGAGTGTCAAATCCAACATACATTGTCAACAATTCTTTCCAACTACTTCTGCTAGAACTATAGAATCAGTAGCTACATAATTTGCCTCCTAAATTTTATCAATTTTTTTGCCACAGCTTTACATGAATTTTCATCTCTCCACTTCTAATGTCACTTTCCTTACCACAAACTGCCTGATCTCTAAGCCAGTGCCTCATAATTTAGGTACTGGTAATGACAGCAACCCATTTTAAGGTACAAATTTTTGTATTAGCTCCCACAAGTATTTACCCACAGGCTGACACCCTCATTAAGTAACAGTGTTTATTTTAATCACTCTTTTGCCTACTCCACGAACATTAAGTGTCCACCACCAAACAGAATCTGAGGTCTACTAAACATAAAAATATGCAAGACAGGATCCAAGATAAAATGTATAAATAGTATAAACAGTTACTAAACTTAAACCCAAGCTTACTTGAAGTCAAGAAAAAAATAAAATACGGTGGATATTTCATTATCTTATGAACTACACCATATGAAATAAAGAAATGTCACATAACAAAACTGCCTCAGAGGTTCAGTAGCACTAAAGATACTATAGACCAGGTCAATAATATAAAATATCTCAAGATTGGAAGAGAGAGAGAGAGAGAGAGAGAGAGAGAGAGAGAGAGAGAGAGAGTGTGTGTGTGTGTGTGTGTGTGTGAGTGAGTGTGTGTGTGAGTGCGGGGAAGGGAGGAAGGGGGGTGTGGGAGAAGGAAAAAATCTTTAACTTGTTCGACTTTTTTCCACACCACAGTTTCCATATTCATTTGTCCAGTTTCCAGGGCTAGAGAGGTGTACTAAATCTAACTGACTATAGTTCCTGCCTTCAAAAGTAGGTTCCCTTCACTCACTTAAATTCTTAGAGAATTTTATAAAATTAAACTCTTTCATTCATTCAAGGTCAGCAATAGAAAGACCTTGTCTTCTCAAGCCCAGAGGTTTTAAGATTTTCTTGTTGTCTTTGTTATTCTATAATCTCATTACTATTTTTCTAGATGCTTATTCATTTTTATTTATTCTGCTCACAGATCAGTCAATTCCTTTAATCTGAGATGTTACTCTTTCTTTAAATCTATAAAATTTTCAGTTTTTCTTGCTCAAAATATTGCCTTGCCCTAGTCCTCTTTTTCTGAGAGTTTAACACTTTTCATTCTACTTTATTCTACTTTCATTCTTTTATTAAAAATATCTCACTCTCTTTTTCTTTTATATTAATTCCTATTACCCATCACTTTCTGCTCTACATAGCATTCTGGGTGATGTTCTCAGCTATCCTCCAATTTGCTAATATCTTTTCATCAATGCCTACCCAATATTGAAACCATTCACTGAATTTTTTACTTCAATGATGATATTTTCATTCCTTGTCTTATCATTTCTATTCATACCTTATCCCTTAGAACATTTAAAAACACTTCTTTTAAAGTGCCTTACAACATCTTGAGTATTCTACCACCTGAAGTGTACCTCACTTCTCATTTGATGTGTAATTCATTTCTTTACATGGTTTGAAATACTGAATTTTCCATACAAGTCTTTACTGTGTTCTCTGAAGCATACCTAGTGAATATTTTCAAGTTTTCTTCTACAAGGTCACACTGGTTCTACAAAAGTTGGAACATTGTAAAAGATAATTTCTCAACTGAATAGTCCTTGGACAAAAATGTAGCATAAACTAAGACTCTACTTTCATGTGTGGTACAGGTCTGAGTCCCAATTTCTTTGTGACTTTTTTCCTACCCAATGTTCAGTATACACATCAAATTCCCCTGAGGGTGGTAGGCAGGAATGTTCTAGACCCCATTTCACAGTAGTGTAGCCCTTCCTAACTCTCAGCTTCACACAGATAGCTCTTTTCTAATCCACAAGGCTTGAAGCCTAAATTTCCTAATGCTATGATTATCAGCTCTAGCCTCCAACTAGGTTTACACACCACAGTGAGCTATTTAGATTTCAGCTCCTCTCACCATTTAGTTTTTGGATATCCTCTTTGCTTCTGGGATCTGAGTATTTTGTTCACTTTGTTTAAAGCTTGGCTATATCCCCCACAGTTCATTTGTTTTATTTCACCCAGTTTCCACTTTACGTGTTTGGAGAAAGGAAATCATTTCACGTTAGCAAAACTTTGATAGCAAAATAGGACAAGGTAGTATGAAAGAGATAAATTACAAGACCATCCTGATTAGGAATGTCAATCTTAAAAGTCTAAAGTTAAAAATTAACAAAATGAGTACACCAGCATACTTTTAAAAAATCATCACAACTAAGTGAGGTTTATTTCAGATGTGGAAGGTTGGCTTAATATTAGAATACTGAATAATGTAATGCAGCAGTCAGCAAACTTTACATAGGAAGTACTTTAGGCTTTGTATGCCACATACAGTCTCCGCCACATATTCTTCTGTGATTTATTTGTCTGTTGTTTGTTTTTTATCATCCTTTAAACATGTAAAAACTATTCTTAGCTCACAGGCCATATGAACACAGGCTGTGGGCCATCATTTGCCAATCCCTGATATAATTCAACACACTGACAGAGTAAGAGAGAAAAACATGGTTATCTCAATAGATGCATATAAACGTATTTGGTAATATGCAATATAAAATTATGCATCATCTAGGAAAATAACTCCCTTAATCTGAATAGGATTATCAATTAAAAACCTATGGCAAATTTCCTTCCTAATGGAGAAGTGTTAGAAAGATTCTGTTTAAGATGGAAACAAGATATGGATGCCTTCTGTCTCCACTTGTACTCAGCCATAGCCAGTGCAGTAAGGAAGGAAAGGGTACAAAAAAATCAAAGGATTAAGGTTTGGAAAGGAAAAGCAAAATTGTCACTATAGAACAAATAATATGATGGTCTATATAGGAAACCCCAGAAAGTATAGACAAAGTACTATTGAACTGACAAGAGAGTTTAGCAATGTGGCTGGATATAAGATTCACGTATTTGTCTCTTCATGTGCCAATTACTCAAATTATCTTAGTCTGTGGGAGTTCCCGAAGGAACTAAATTAGTCAAGCTTTATTCTAGAGAAAATTTTACATTAGCTTCTTCGTAGACACTACTGACCTGAGATTATCCCATTCAGGTTACTAGGCGATTTCTTAATATGGAAGTCTGAGGTTCAAGGTCCAATCTACTGGTGGTGTCCAAAGCTTAAGTCTCCTACCTTCAGCACTGGCTATGGTCTTTGCCTGTAGGGTAAACTCAGTATCTGTTCACTGGGCTGTGATTTCCACTCTTTGGGGTTTGGTGGTGGTGGTGTTTGTTATTTGTTAGACTTTTGTCCTTGGATTTCCCTTATCCTGTAATGTGCTGCTGCAATATAGAAATTGTCTTTTCCAAAATCTAGTTGTATCATAAAGACCAATATGAACATCAAGTCCAAAGTATGATAAAAGATGTTATGTATGCTTAAGTGATTAAAAACAAAACCCCAAAATGTTAACTGGTTGTTGTCAGATAATATGTTATGAGTAATTCATTTTCTCTTATGTATTTTCCTTATCTACTGTACATGATCTTATTTTATTTTTACAAAGAAGAAGGAATATATTTTTTTAAAAGAAGTTATGCAAAGGATACATAAAACAGCTGTTTAAATATTACTGAAAAGCACAAAAGAATATTCATCAAGCATATATTTGGTTTTCAAACAGTATTTTAATTCTCAGAAACATCCTGTAACTTCTGTATTCATAATCCCTAATTTTGCAGAAAATAAAAACTATGCTCAGAAAGGTTTCGTTATTTGCCCAAGTGACAAAACTGGGATTTGAATTTGGAAAAAATTGTTCCAAGGCCAGTGCTTTTTCCACTGACTTACATTACCACCTGCTAGTCCTAATTAAACACATAGTAATTAAACAATTCTACACTCCTAACAACAATATTTAAGCTACTGGCATTTTAAACAAATTAATGTGAACAGCTTTTTATCTGCTGGAAGATACTATGCTTAAATACAAACTATAGGAAGTTAAAGAAAGAAATGACTCCAATGTGACACTTGTGTGTTTTTTCAAAGCATGGTTAATTGCATTATCTAATAACAGGATATGAAGCATGAAAACATTGATCAATGACCAATACACCTATGAAAGTGTTTAACTTGACTAGTCATCAAAGAAGAAAAGAGTAACAATGACATACTGATAAAATCTACAAACTTCTGTAAACAGTAATAGCAAGAATGAAAATCTATAATAGTAACACTTTGATAGAAATTCTCATTTGGGGATAGACTGTAACTGGTAAAAATTTGCTGTAGGTTATCACTCTAATACCAAAACCAGGCAAAGATACCACAAAAAAAGAAAATTACAGACCAATATCCCTGATGAACATAGATGCAAAAATACTCAACAAAATATTAGCAAACTGAATTTAAAAATACATCAAGAGGATCATACACCATGATCAAATGGGATTCATCTCAGGGATGCAAGGATGGGACAACATTCAAAAATCCATCAACATCATCCACCACATCAACAAAAAGGACAAAAACCACATGATCATCTCCATAAATGCAAAAAAGCATTTGACAAAATTCAACATCCATTCATGATAAAAACTCTTAACAAAATGGGTATAGAGGGCAAGTACCGCAACATAATTAAGACCATATATGACAAATCCACAGCTAACATTACACTTAACAGCAAGCAAGAAGTTGAAAGCTTTTCCTTTAAGATCAGGAACAAGACAAGGATGTCCACTCTTCCCACTTCTATTCAACATAGTATTGGAGGTCCTAGCCATCCACGGCAATCCAACAACACAAAGAAATAAAAGGTGTTCAGATTAGCAAGGAAGAAGTCAAACTGTGACTGTTTGCAGATGACATGATATTGGACATAAAAACCCTAAAGAATCCACTCCAAAACTACTAGACCTAATATCTGAATTCAGCAAAGTTGCACAATACAAAATTAATATGCAGAAATCTGTTGCATCCCTATATACTAACAAAGCCACAGTAATCAAGCCAATTTGGTACTGGCACAAGAACAGACCCACAGACCAGTGGAGTAGAATAGAGAGCCCTGATATAAACCCAAGCATATATGGTCAATTAATATATGATAAAGGAGCCATGGACATACAATGGGGAAATAACAGCCTCTTCAACAGGTGGTGTTGGCAAAACTGGACAGCTACATGCAAGAAAATGAAATTGGATTATTGTTTAACCCCATACACAAAAGTAAACTCAAAATGGATCAAAGACCTGCATGTAAGTCATGAAACCATAAAACTCTTAGAAGACAACATAGGCAAAAATCTCCTGAATATAAGCATGAGCAACTTCTTCCTGAACACATCTCCTCGAGCAAGGGAAACAATAGCAAAAATGAACACATGGGACTACATCAAACTAAAAAGTTTCTGCACAGCAAAGGACACCATCAACAGAACAAAAAGGCATCCTACAGTATGGGAGAATATATTTGTAAATGACATCTGATAAGGGATTAACCTCAAAATATATAAAGAAATCACATGTCTCAACACCCAAAAAGCAAACAACCCAATTAAAAAATGGCAGAGGATATGAAGAGACAATTCTCCAAAGGAAAATTCAGATGGCCAACAGATAGATGAAAAGATGCTCCACATCACTAATCATCAGGGAAATGCAAATTAAAACCACAATGAGATATCACCTCACACCAGAAAGGATGGCCAGCATTGAAAAGATTAAGAACAACAAATGTTGGTGAGGATGGGGAGAAAGGGGAACCCTCTTACACTGCTGGTGGGAATGTAAGCTACTTCAACCATTGTGGAAAGCAATATGCAGGTTCCTCAAAAATCTAAAAATAAAAATACCATTTGACCTGGGAATCCCACTCCTTGGAATTTACCCAAAGAATTCAACTTCTCAGACTCAAAAAGACATATGCACCCCTATGTTTATTGCAGCACTATTTACAATAGCCAATATATGGAAGCAACCTAAGTGTCCATCAGTAGATGAATGAATAAGGAAGACAAGGTACATATACAGAATGGAATACTATTCAGCCATAAGAAAGAAACAATTTCTACCATTTGCAACAACATGGATGGAGCTGGAGAATATTATGCTCAGTGAAATAAGCCAGGCAGAGAAAGACAAGTGCCAAATGATTTCTCTCATTTGTGGAGTATAACAACAAAGCAAAATTGAAGGAACAAAATAGCAGCAGACTCACAGACTCCAAGAAGGGACTCGTGGTTACCAAAGGTGAAGGGTGTGGGAGGGTGGGTATATAGGGAGGGAGGGAGAAGGGGATAGAGGGGTATTATGTTTAGTACACATGGTGTGAGGGGGTCACGGGGAAAACCACAGAGAAGGCAAAGAGTGAATCTGTGGCATCTTACTGCACTGATGGACAGTGTATGCATTGGGGTGTGTGGGGGGGACTTGATAATATGGGTAAATGTAGTAACCACATTGTTTTTTCATGTGAAACCTTCATAAGAGTGTATATCAATAATTTAATTAAAAATTTTTTTTAATTTGCTTTAGGCCAAATACTAATATTTACACTTTAAAATGTATATGGCTTCTGACCTTGTAATTCCTCATCTAGGAATTTATCCTGAAGAAATAATCATAGATATACCTGGAAATTTCAGAGAGACCCAGACCCAAAAACTCTCAAAATCGAAAAGATACTTGGAGTTTCAATCTGCAGAGGGCTAAAAACAAGTCAAGGAAAAGAACTGAAGAGAGTTAAGAATCATGGAAGATAAATGAAACAAATAGAAAAATTATTACTAGAAAATTCTCCACTTGGTTTTCAACTAGCAAGTAAAAATTGTTTTTACATTTTCAATACATATAAACACATACTTGGAACTGTGGTCCCAGAACTATGTTTCATTCCATCCTTATAAGCTCTTGCAGAATAAGATTTCCTATCTTGGGATCTGTTCCCTATTCAGGCAATACACATGATCCTTCAAAGATCCACACCTAGAGGAAAGAAACCATTGTGCAAGGGATGCTTTCCCACCTTAACGGCTTCTCGAAGAGTTTTGTTTTTGTCAGCTTCCTCACTGGAATGCAATTCAAGTCTGTAAGTTAGCTCCTGGAGTTGCTGTGCCTGTTCATTCAACAGCATTTGTGCCTGTTGCTCCCGAAGTAATGCATTATTCAATTCTTGGCAGGCACTTTCAAACTTCTCATGGGTGATCAATTTCTGAAAAAAGGGGGAAAAATTAGTTATAAGCTAACTGCATTGTTGTATCATCTAATCATCAGAACTATATTGCTAACATACAGAGTATAATACAAACATTCCTAAATGTCTGATAAATGACAAAAGTACAGTTTGTTTTTCTTAATTTCATAAGTCAAGGTAAAATCACTTTGGTTTTCAAAGCACAACAGCTATACTTCCAAAGTTAACATTTTTAGTAAAATTAAGCCTTAGGAAAATTATTTCAATTTCTAAATAAACTTATAATGCTCAGTTTAAATCTTGACACATCAGTTTTTTGTATTAAAAGTATGACTGTGGGAATTAAAGCCTTTAACAAGTTCCTATGCTTTTAAGTGATTACCTACAAGTCTGTGTTTGGTATGCATTACCAATCAGGTCTCCCTCACAAACATCCCCTCCCTAGAGAGTCCTTACCAGACCACACCTCCTCGACTCCCACCACTGCTCACGCTATCATATCATCTTCTTTTATTCTCTTCACAGACATTTTCCTTACCTAAATTCATCTAGTATAACTGTTTACTTTTTTTAATTGTCTGCCCACACCCTGCCACCAACCACACATTTAAGGATGTGAGCTCTGCCAGTCAGGGACTCATTTAACTTGTTCGCCCAAAACACAGAAGAATGCCTGCACTCAGTAGGTATTTGCTGAATGAAAGAATATTCATATAAAAACATCTACCAATACACCTGTGCACCTGACTATACAATACAGTATCATAACTGCTTTGGAGAGCAGAGCACTCTGCTTTGGGATAACTAATGACAGTTCTAGAAGAGGCCATATCTTAAGGGGTGCGGCATGCAGGGCAGGACACAATTGTATTAGTTCCTATACAAAACATTTAAACAAATGAAAATTAATTATAACAAACAGGAAGAGACATCCTGAGGTACAAAGAAAAGGAATGTTTTCATTATACAAAGGTAACCTTAGAAATACATAAGAAAAACTAAACAGAACCATGCGGGCCACTTAATCACCCTGTGTGTGTGTGTGTGTACGTAAGACTGATCACTTTCCCACTGTTGAAAAGAATTTAAGGTGGACAATATAATTAACCACAAATATAAAGCGAATTCACTTAAACTTTTAAAAGCTAGGGGCAGGGAAGAGCAGAATAAAAATCCTATTGATCCTAGGAATATGTAAATTATTGCAGTTGAATGTGGACTTTATTTCTGAGTTTTCTGACAAATGAAACAAAAATGTGCTTAGTTATAGTTTCCTTGTAGACTAACAATAGCAGTCATGCAGTTCATGTTGAGAGGAAAACCTTTACTGGAACTAAGTTTGGGGATAAGTTTGTTACTGGGTTTTTCTATATCATAACATATAAGCATTCAATTTTACTTCAGCACCTGGTACCTTAGCTGCTACCACTCAGAATCAACTGTTTTAGCACTATTTGCATTTTAAAACATGCATATAATGACTTCCTCAACAGTGATTAAATTTTAAAAGAATAGAATAAACAACAGCAAAGGTATAGCATAAAAATAGATGCCAATGGAGGCGGAGCCAAGATGGCGGCATGAGTAGGACAGTGGGAATCTCCTCCCAAAAACATATATATCTTTGAAAATACAACAAATACAACTAATCCTAAAAGAGAGACCAGAAGACACAGGACAACAGCCACACTACATCCACACCTGAGAGAACCCAGCGCCTGGTGAAAGGGGTAAGATACAAGCCGCAGCCCGGCGGTACCCGAGGCCCAACACTCCAGCTCCCGGCAGGAGGAGAGGAGTCAGAGTGGGGAGGGAGAGGGAGCCCAGGACTGCTAAACACCCAGCCCTAGCCATCTGCACAAGAGCACAGACACAGTGCATGCATGGAGTGCTCGAAACTAGGGAAACAGGACAGCAAGACCTTGGAGCGGGTCCCAAAGCCGGCGCCCCTGTGACAAAGAAAAGCGAGTGCTTTTTGAAAGTCTTAAAGGGACAGGGACACCACAGCTGGACGGAAGCATCCCAGGTCACAGTCCAGCGGCTGGAAATTCCAGGGAACTCCGGGCACACTAACCCCCTGGGCAACAGCTCTGAGACCCCTCACGGAGGTAAACAGCCAAACAGCCCCCCCGTCCATTACCCATCAGGGGCCCCGCCATAGTAGAGCAGCAGCCTGAGGCTGGCCACGCCCAAAGCAAGGGAGCTTCCTCCATAACAGCCGGGCAAGATACAGAGACCTAGTCTACATGCAATTGCCCAACACAAGCCACTAGGGGTCGCAGCTGTCCCAGTAAAGAAAGGCCAGGAGCAAGTGGAAAGACTTGGCTCTCCCAGCTGACAGAAAGTCAATAGCTCACCATTGCACCTATCAACATGAAAAGGCAAAAAAATTTGATCCAGACAAGACTAACCCAGACAGCTTCGACATCTGCTACATCTTCCCCTGAGAAGGAACCTGGGGAGATAGATTTAACCAGTCTTCCTGAAAAAGAATTCAAAACAAAAGTCATAACCATGCTGATGGACTTCCAGAGAAATATGCAAGAACTAAGGTGGGAGAATACAGAAATAAAATAAGCTCTCGAAGGACTTCAAAACAGAATGGACGAGATGCAAGAGACCATTAATGGACTAGAAAACAGAGAACAGGAATGCAGAGAAGCTGATGCAGAGAGAGATGAAAGGATCTGCAGGAATGAAAGAATTTTAAGAGAACTGAGTGACCAATCGAAATGGAACAATATCCACATTATAGGGGTGCCAGAAGAAGAAGAGTGAGAAAAAGGGATAGAAAGTGTCTTTGAAGAAATAATTGCTGAAAACTACCCCAAACTAAGGGAGGAAATGGCCTCTCAGACCACAGAGGTACACAGAACTCCCATGACAAGGGATCCAAGGAGGGCAACACCAAGACACATAATAATTGAAATGGCAAAGATCAAAGACAGGGACAAAGTATTAAAGGAAGCCAGAGAGAAAAAAAAGGTCACCTACAAAGGAAAACCCATCAGGCTATCATCAGACTTCTCAACAGAATCCCTACAGGCAAGAAGAGAATGGCATGATATAGTTAATGCAATGAAACAGAAGAGCCTCGAACCAAGATTACTGTATCCAGCAAGATTATCAATTAAATATGAAGGAGGAATTAAACAATTCCCAGACAAGCAAAAGTTGAGGGAATTTGCCTCCCACAAACCACCTCTACAGGGCATCTTACAGGGACTGCTCTAGATGGGAGCACTCCTAAAAAGAGCACAGAACAAAACACCCAACATATGAAGAAGGGAGGAGGAGGAATAAGAAGGGAGAGAAATAAAGAATCATCAGACCGTGTTTATAATAGCTCAAAAAGCGAGTTCAGTTAGACAGGAAGATAGTAAAGAAGCTAACCTTGAAACTTTGGTAAACACAAACTTAAAGCCTGCAATGGCAATAAGTACATACCTTTCAATAATCACCCTAAATGTAAATGGACTTAATGCACCAATCAAAAGACACACAGTAATAGAATGGATAAAAAAGCAAGACCCATCCATACGCTGCTTACAAGAGACTCACCTCAAACCCAAAGACATGCACAGACTTAAAGTCAAGGGATGGAAAAAGATATTTCATGCAAACAACAGAGAGAAAAAAAGCAGGTGTTGCAATAATAGTATCAGACAAAATAGACTTCAAAATAAAGAAAGTAACAAAAGACAAAGAAGAGAAAGAGAAATCAGGAAAACAACTCCATTCACAATTGCATCAAAAAAAATAAAATACCTAGGAATAAACCTAACCAAAGAAGTGAAAGACTTATACTCTGAAAACTACAAGTCACTCTTAAGAGAAATTAAAGGGGACACTAACAGATGGAAACTCATCCCATGCTCGTGGCTAGGAAGAATTAATATCGTCAAAATGGCCATCCTGCCCAAAGCAATATACAGATTTGATGCAATCCCTATGAAACTACCAGCAACATTCTTCAATGAACTGGAACAAATAATTCAAAAATTCATATGGAAACACAAAAGACCCCGAATAGCCAAAGCAATTCTGAGAAAGAAGAATAAAGTAGGGGGGATCTCACTCCCCAACTTCAAGCTCTACTATAAAGCCATAGTAATCAAGACAATTTGGTACTGGCACAAGAGCAGAGCCACAGACCAATGGAACAGACTAGAGAATCCAGACATTAACCCAGACATATATGGTCAATTAATATTTGATAAAGGAGCCATGGACATACAATGGCGAAATGACAGTCTCTTCAACAGGTGGTGCTGGCAAAACTGGACAGCTACATGTAGGAGAATGAAACTGGACCATTGTCTAACCCCATATACAAAAGTAAACTCAAAATGGATCAAAGACCTGAATGTAAGCCATGAAACCATTAAACTCTTGGAAGAAAACATAGGCAAAAACCTCTTAGACATAAACATGAGTGACCTCTTCTTGAACATATCTCCCCGGGCAAGGAAAACAACAGCAAAAATGAATAAGTGGGACTATATTAAGCTGAAAAGCTTCTGTACAGCAAAAGACACCATCAATAGAACAAGAAGGATCCCTACAGTATGGGAGAATATATTTGAAAATGACACATCCGATAAAGGCTTGACGTCCAGAATATATAAGGAGCTCACACGCCTCAACGAACAAAAAACAAATAACCCAATTAAAAAATGGGCAGAGGAACTGAACAGACAGTTCTCCAAAAAAGAAATACAGATGGCCAACAGACACATGAAAAGATGCTCCACATCGCTAATTATCAGAGAAATGCAAATTAAAACTACAATGAGGTATCACCTCACACCAGTAAGGATAGCTGCCATCCAAAAGACAAACAACAACAAATGTTGGCGAGGCTGTGGAGAAAGGGGAACCCTCCTACACTGCTGGTGGGAATGTAAGTTAGTTCAACCATTGTGGAAAGCAGTATGGAGGTACATCAAAATGCTCAAAACAGACTTACCATTTGACCCAGGAATTGCACTCCTAGGAATTTACCCTAAGAACGCAGCAATCAAGTTTGAGAAAGACAGATGCACCCCTATGTTTATTGCAGCACTATTTACAATAGCCAAGAATTGGAAGCAACCTAAATGTCCATCAATAGATGAATGGATAAAGAAGATGTGGTACATATACACAATGGAATACTACTCAGCCATAAGAAAAGGGCAAATCCAATCATTTGCAGCAACATGGATGGAGCTGGAGGGTATTACGCTCAGTGAAACAAGCCAAGCGGAGAAAGAGAAATACCAAATGATTTCACTTATCTGTGGAATATAAGAACAAAGGAAAAACTGAAGGAACAAAACAGCAGCAGAATCACAGAACTCAAGAATGGACTAACAGGTACCAAAGGGAAAGGGACTGGGGAGGATGGATGGGTAGGGAGGGATAAGGGGGGGAGAAGTAGGGGGGTATTAAGATTAACATGCAAGGGGGGGTAGGAGAAAAGGGAGGGCTGTACAACACAGAGAAGGCAAGTAGTGATTCTACAACATTTTGCTATGCTGATGGACAATGACTGTAAAGGGGTTTATAGGGGAGACCTGGTATAGGGGAGAGCCTAGTAAGCATAATATTCGTCATGTAAGTGTAGATTAGTGATACCAAAAACAAAGAAAAAAAAAAAGGGCAGTTCCTGTGTGGTAACCTCCAATGAGTTCTACACAAGGGTATAAAGGGCATATAAAAGTGTAGGCAAAGGGTCTGTTTGTGTTTATACAGAGGATCAAAGCCTAATTGGGCTACCCCAAAAATGAACTAAGATACGATATGAAAAAGAACTTCCAACATCAGCACTCTCTGGAAGACTCATGCCAGAAGATGATCATCAAAAAACCCCAACAAAGATCCACGCACTGCTACAGCTGTAGATGCACTCATCCCACCCGTTCCTGGACTTGCCATGGGAATGAGGAAGGAGATATCTAAACTGGCCTGTGCATACAGTAAAACAACAAATTTGACTGGATCTATACTGTTGGAACTCAACCAAGAATTTGGAGAAGTGCAAATTGTAGTGCTCCAAAGTCTTACAACTACAGACTATTTACTGTTAAAAGAACATATGGCATGTGAACAGTCCCCAGGAATGGGTTGTTTTAATTTGTCTGATTTCTCTCAGACTGTTCAAGTTCAGTTGGACAATATCCACCATATCATAGATAAGTTTTCACAAATGCCTAAGGTGCCTAACTGGTTTTCTTGGTTTCACCGGAGATGGCTGGTAATTACAGATATGCTTTGGTTATGTAACTATACTCCTATTATGTTAATGTGTGTGCGCAATTTAAGTAGTAGCTTAAAACCTATTCATGCTGAAGTACTCTACAAGAAGATATGCCAAAGAAATAATCAATCTTCCCATGTTTTCTGCCGCCTGCTACTTCTACAGCTTTTCTTCTTCCTTCCTAATTACAACCCTTAAATAGAATTCGTGCCTCATATCAAATTTATCGAGTATCATAATTCTTCCAAGTGGTAAAGATACCTCAAGACAAATGCTGGGCATAGAAGCCACAGGGCATAAATATGCAAAGATGTAAAAAGCTAACCTTTTCAAACAATAAGGCTTCCCTCTCACTTACCAACTTCACATTTCCCTGTATGGCCCCGGAAGATGACTGGTTAGCCAGAGACGGGTAAGATTCCTCAAGGGAGGAACAACCTAAGACAGGCACAGTCGCAGGGGGGCCATCAGGTGAGAAATTGGGGATCAACAGAGGTGAGGCTTAGAACCTCACCCCCCCTGTTCTGAGAGAAATCTTCTGCATACGTGGATGTTTTATTGCCCTGGTCTAGCTTGGATTAACACATAGTCTACAGGCACACACCTGATCATCTACATTTGCTCTCTTACAACACTAAACTATGTTTTCTACCTTTATCTTGTATCTACCTACCACTTCAGCATTTTATTAAAAATAATAATAATAAAGAGAGAAATGTAGTATCCACACATAAATCAAGTATAAAAATCAAATGAGTATTCATATTTGAACTGACTGTTTAGAGTTCATAATGCATGAGCAAAACTGAAAGTTTCTGTGATGACTGCCCTTGTACTGTTCACTATGTAACTTATTCATTATGTAAGAATTTGTTCTCCATGTAAGAACTTGTTTGTTATGCCTCAGAAGATTGGAGACTGACGAAAATTAGGCTTGGGGTGGATTAATGATTGTGCATTGAGCATTGACTCCCCTATACAGAATTTTATTGTCGTTAACAATCATTTGATCAATAAATATGAGAGATGCCCTCACAAAAAAAAAAAAAAAAGGACAGACTTCCAATGGTAAAATAAATAAGTAACCGGGATGTAATGTATAGCATAAGGAATATAGTCAAGATAATGTAACAGCTTGGTAGGGTGATAGCTGGAACCTAGAATTATGTATATAAATGTTCTACCACTGTGTTGTACACTTGAAACTAATGTAATGTAATACTGTGCGTCAACTACCCTTCAATAAAAAAATAATTATTAAAAAAAAATAAAAAGACAAAGAAGGACATTACATAATGATAAAGGGTTCAGTCCAACAAGAGGATATAACCATTATAAATATATATGCACCCAATACAGGAGCACCGACATATGTGAAACAAATACTAACAGAATTAAAGGAGGAAATAGATTACAATGCATTCATTCTGGGAGACTTCAACACACCACTCACTCCAAAGAACAGATCCACCAGACAGAAAGTAAGTAAGGACACAGAGGCACTGAAAAACACACTAGAACAGATGGACCTAATAGACATCTACAGAACTCTATATCCAAAAGCAACAGGATACACATTCTTCTCAAGTGCACATGGAACATTCTCCAGAATAGACCACATACTAGGCCACAAAAAGAGCCTCAGAAAATTCCAAAAGATTGAAATCCTACCAACCAACTTTTCAGACCACAAAGGCATAAAACTAGAAATAAACTGTACAAAGAAAACAAAGAGGCTCACAAACACATGGAGGCTTAACAACACGCTCCTAAATAATCAATGGATCGATGACAAAATCAAAATGGAGATCCAGCAATATATGGAAACAAACAACAACAACACAAAGCCCCAACTACTGTGGGAGACAGCAAAAGCAGTCTTAAGAGGAAAGTATATAGCAATCCAGGCATATTTAAAGAAGGAAGAACAATCCCAAATGAATGGACTAATGTCACAATTATCGAAATTGGAAAAAGAAGAACAAATGAGGCCTAAGGTCAGCAGAAGGAGGGACAGAATAAAGATCGGAGAAGAAATAAATAAAATTGAGAAGAATAAAACAATAGAAAAAAATCAATGAAACCAAGAGCTGGTTCTTCGAGAAAATAAACAAAATAGATAAGCCTCTAGCCAGTCTTATTAAGAGGAAAAGAGAGTCAACACAAATCAACAGAATCAGAAATGAGAATGGAAAAATCATGACGGACCCCAGAGAAATACCAAGAATTATTAGAGAATACTATGAAAACCTATATGCTAACAAGCTGGAAACCCTAGGAGAAATGGACAACTTCCTAGAAAAATACAACCTTCCAGGACTGACACAGAAAGAAACAGAAAATCTAAACAGACCAATTACCAGCAACGAAATTGAAGCGGTAATCAAAAAACTACCAAAGAACAAAACCCCGGCTCAGATAGATTTACCTCGGAATTTTATCAGACATATAGAGAAGACATAATACCCATTCTTCTTAAAGTTTTCTAAAAAATAGAAGAGGAGGGAATACTCCCAAACTCATTCTATGAAGCCAAAATCACCCTATTACCAAAACCAGGCAAAGACCCCACCAAAAAAGAAAACTACAGACCAATATCCCTGATGAACATAGATGCAAAAATACTCAACAAAATACTAGCAAACCGAATTCAAAAATATATCAAGAGGGTCATACACCATGACCAAGTGGGATTCATCCCAGGGATGCAAGGATGGTACAACATTCGAAAACCCATCAACATCATCCACCACAACAACAAAAAGAAAGACAAAAACCACATGATCATCTCCATAGATGCTGAAAAAGCATTCGATAAAATTCCACATCCATTCATGATAAAACTCTCAACAAAATGGGAATAGAGGACAAGTATCTCAACATAATAAAGGCCATATATGATAAGCCCAAAGCCAACATCATACTGAACAGTGAGAAGCTGAAAGCTTTTCCTCTGCGATCGGGAACAAGACAGGAATGCTCACTATCCCCACTGTTATTCAACATAGTACTGGAGGTCCTAGCCACGGCAATTAGACAAAACAAAGAAATACAAGGAATCCAGATTGGTAAAGAAGAAGTTAAACTGTCACTATTTGCAGATGACATGATATTGTACATAAAAAAACCTTAAAGACTCCACTCCGCAACTACTAGAGCTAATATCAGAATTCAGCAAAGTTGCAGGATACAAAATTAACACACAGAAATCTGTGGCTTTCCTATACACTAACAACAATCTAATAGAGAAATCAGGAAGACAATTTCATTCACAATCGCATCAAAAAGAATAAAATACCTAGGAATAAACCTAACCAAGGAAGTGAAAGACCTATACCCTGAAAACTATAAGACACTCTTAAGAGAAATTAAAGAGGTCACTAACAAATGGAAACTCATCCCATGCTCTTGGCTAGGAAGAATTAATATCATCAAAACAGCCAACCTGCCCAAAGCAATATACAGACTCAACGCAATCCCTATCAAATTACCAACAGCTTTCTTCAATGAACTGGAACAAATAGTTCAAAAATTCATATGGAAACACCAAAGACCCCAAATAGCCAAAGCAATCCTGAGAAGGAAGAATAAAGTTGGGGGGATCTCACTCCCCAACTTCAAGCTCTACTACAAAGCCACAGTAATCAAGACAATTTGTTACTGGCACAAGAACAGAGCCACAGACCAATGGAACAGAATAGAGACTCCAAACATTAACCCAAACATATATGGTCAACTAATATTCAATAAAGGGGCCATGGACATACAATGGGGAAATGACAGTCTCTTCAACAGATGGTGCTGGCAAAACTGGACAGCTACATGTAAGAGAAGGAAACTGGATCACTGTCTAACCCTATACACAAAAGTAAATTCGAAATGGATCAAAGACTTGAATGTAAGTCATGAAATCATAAAACTCTTAGAAAAAAAATAGGCAAAAATCTCTTAGACATAAACATGAGTGACCTCTTCTTGAACATATCTCCCAGGGCAAGGGAAACAAATGCAAAAATGTACAAATGGGACTATATCAAGCTGAAAAGC
The DNA here is from genome assembly GCF_030020395.1 of Manis pentadactyla. Classification (NCBI taxonomy): domain Eukaryota; kingdom Metazoa; phylum Chordata; class Mammalia; order Pholidota; family Manidae; genus Manis; species Manis pentadactyla. The sequence continues at coordinate 169,206,716 of NC_080021.1, read as the reverse complement.
TTCTGTACAGCAAAGGACACCATCAATAGAACAAAAAGGTATCCTACAGTATGGGAGAATATATTCGAAAATGACAGATCCGATAAAGGGTTGACATCCAAAATATATAAAGAGCTCACACACCTCAACAAACAAAAAGCAAATAATCCAATTTAAAAATGGGCAGAGGAGCTGAATAGACAGTGCTCTAAAGAAGAATTCAGATGGCCAACAGACACATGAAAAGATGTTCCACATCACTTGTCATCAGAGAAATGCAAATTAAAACCACAATGAGATATCATCTCACACCAGTAAGGACGGCTACCATCCAAAAGACAAAGAACAAATGTTAGAGAGGTTGTGGAGAAAGGGGAACCCTCCTACACTGCTGGTGGGAATGTAAATTAGTTCAACCATTGTGGAAAGCAGTATGGAGGTTCCTCAAAATGCTCAAAATAGACTTACCATTTGACCCAGGAATTCCACTCCTAGGAATTTACCCTAAGAATGCAGCACTCCAGCTTGAAAAAGACAGATGCACCCCTATGTTTATTGCAGCACTATTTACAATAGCCAAGATATGGAAGCAACCTGAATGTCCATCAGTAGATGAATGGATAAAGAAGATGTGGTACATATACACAATGGAATATTATTCAGCCGTACGAAAAAAACAAATCCTACCATTCACAACAAAATGGATGAAGCTAGAGGGTATTATGCTCAGTGATATAAGCCAGGCGGAGAAAGACAAGTACCAAATGATCTCACTCATATGTGGAGTATAAGAACAAAAGAAAACTGAAGGAACAAAACAGTAGCAGAAGCACAGAACCCAAGAATGGACTAATAGTTACCAAAGGGAAAGGGACTGTGGAGGACAGTTGGGAAGGGAGGGATAAGGGCGGGAAGAAAAGAAAGGGGGCCTTACAATTAGAATGTATAGTGTTGGGGGGCACGGGGAGGGCTGTGCAACACAGAGAAGACAAGTAGTGATTTTACAGCATCTTACTATGTTGATGGACAGTGACTGTGAATGGGGATGTGGGGGGGACTTGGTGAAGGGGGGAGCCTAGTAAACATAATGTCCTTCATGTAATTGTAGATTAATGATACCAAAATAAAAATAAAAATGCCCAGTCAATTTCAGGTGAACAACAAATAAATTTATTTCAATGTAAAAAAGAAAAAAAAAAATAGATGCCAATGACTTCCTAAGTTAATACAAAGAAATAAGAATGACCACAAGGCCCACAGGAAAGTTGCCTCATTGTCTCACATCTAGTAAAGGTGTGTTTAACACATCACTGATACTTGCATAGTGTTTCAATTAGGGAACACTTATCTTTTTACTCTCTAAACAGCTGCCTCACTCTCCATATTGTCCTATTACAACTAAACCCTCCACTTTCAAACTATCACTCGAAAAACTTCCTCTTGGCACTCCACCTGCTCCATTTCAACTTCCTAAGATCCCTCTATTCCCTGATACCAGAGCACCCTTCCCGAGTCTTATGAATATATTTTTGTACTTCTACGTTTTACTTATGTAGCTTTAAATTATCACTCCTTGACATCAGATCATTCCGTCCTTTGCAATCCACTTAACCTCTATAAATCAAGATTCCCATGATTCTGCAGGACTTCTTCTGTCATCCACTATTTCTCCTTCAACTAAAAACTTGGCTAATTTTAGCTTCTCTCTTGTCTGTCTATTCCTCCCAGAGACTGGCTCAATTCTGTTCATAATTCTACAAGTAAATAGGATCAAACAAGTTTAGCAACAGGGAATGAGAAGGAGATGGAGTGTGAAAGCAGTTGTAAGGCGCTAACAAACCAAAAACAAAATCGTGGGAGCTAGCTGTTGAAGAAAAACTGCCAGTAGATGACCGTGGTATTCCAAAACAATGAAAGTATACCGAATAGCTTTTGCCAGTTAGGATGTTTCCCTTTATGTTACAATTTTAGCCCAACTATAAAGAAACTATTTTATTTTCCTCCTACATATTCTGACTGAAATCAGTGAAAGATGATGATTGCAGACACACTCCCCAATTTTTTAGAGGAAAATAGCCCCATTTTTTCCATTTATTTTGTTTTGATAAAACAATCCTTTATTAATATAACTAGATAGGGACATTAACCACTATAGTAAAGTAGTTAAAAGTATGAATTTTGGAGCCAGACTACCCAGGTTCAAATCATGTTATTTCCACTTTGGGCAAGTTGCTTAGCTGCTCTGTGTTCCATATTCCTCATGTGTAAATAAGGATATTAATAGTATTGAATTGTTATTAGTATGAGAGAATAAATGAATCATCACTCTAAAGTTCTTGTGGTCAGTGCTTGATACATGGTCAATATGGTAATTTAATGTTAGAAATCATCACTTTATAACTTTATACCTTACAATTATATGTTGAAATACAAAAATTACATATCTCATTCTATCAATTATTACTTCAATTGATCCTATTTTTTTCTCTCTATTTCAATGGAAGTAATTCACACTTAACATTTCCTGAAACATATTCAGAGTGTTCGCTGCCAAGCAAGGTATTCAACCAAAGTCCTTACAAGAAGATTCTGTCACCTTCCAGCAGCTTTTCTTCAAACTGCAAACTTCTCTCTAGATTCTACAAATTATGTCCTACTTCCAAACTAATCAAAGATAAGATGTTAACTTCTTTCCTAATACTTAATTGGGGACTAGGAAATTATATTGTGTAGAATATCAAGAATTATTCATACATATTCCAGGGAACAAAAACACAATATTCTAATCTTTAGGAAAGCCACTACTATCTAAACCTAAATATAACTGCTATATTCTAAATCTCAAATTGCATCAATGAGTGTCTCTTTCCATTTTGGCATACCACCTCAAATTCCTAAATTTAGTTACTATACACAACTGAAAGCAAATCAAAAGGAGGCAGACACATACTCCAAAAGAAGTGGCTTTTAAAAGCTGTTTATGCTCTTTATGATTTAAGTAAAATGGCAAAAAAAATTTTGGAAAAACTGAACATCTCTTAATAGGGGAATAATCAAATAAATTTTGATATATCTGTATGATAGCATAGAATTCTTTTACCTAAAATTAAATTAATTGTAAGTGACAAGAAAATGTCTACAATGCTTTAAGAAACTGGTTTTTTATCTATTGTAATTTGTATGTGCAAAACCATTCCAAACTACAACTGTGCATAAGGGCATGCATATGCACATATACACAAAGAAAAACAAGGGGAACAAAATTCATCCATACTTCAACAGTGATTGGCTATAGGTGGTATGATCAGATTGATTTGAGTTTCCTTTTTTATACTTTTTTGTATCTTTATTTATGGATAACATGTATTACTGGGATAATAAGAAAAAAAATGTTGAAGCAGCTCTGAACAAAATTTTACCTTCTCTGAACAAAAAACTAAGAAAATGAAGAAAAGACTGTTGTCATTAGACATTTGCTCTTAAGAAAACTATTACTTACCTCCAAGCAGAAGGGTAATTCACAATTGCTTGACCAGCCTGATTTACAGGAGGTTTCTGCCCTTTGAATGTATAGCTATTTGAAATGATAATTAACACTAGCAATTTAAACTATGTTAGGATTCATAACTAAACTGCTATTTGCTACTGTCTCTGTTTCCACAATTAAAACTGCAAATTCCAAATTAACCATTTAAAAGTACATTTAAACTGAATTTCGACTTGCAAACAGGTTTCCCAAAGAAGGGGGTACTAAAATTAGCATTCTGCTAGGTTTAAGAAATGAATTTCATATTCATATTTATGTTACCTGTCATCAGTTGTATACAGTTTTGAGGTTTTAGGCTAATCTTTTATTTCTATATTCCTTTATCCATATTAAAAACAGCAATAACAACTAACCCAGTTGCAAAAAGAATATGTGGATATCTCCAATTTATTGTGTTTCACATATTTACACATTATAATCTTCATCTAATGTTATTTAGCATACAGTCTTTCTTCTCTCAGTTATCCTCTCCTTTCTTAAAAATACATATAAATGTTTGATGGAAGTTAGACAAATTGAATATTTCTTTGGAAGAGCAATCTAATTTCATACCAAATAACTCAACTTACTAAAAAATATTCAATATCAAAAGGGAAGACAGGAAATTCCACCCCCTACTCCAAACATCAGGTTCCTCATTTGGGGGCATTTTTATTTTTCATTATACATTTGAGGATTTGCTTGCTAAAGCAGTTATTCTAACCTAACTATAACAATCTTTTTTACACTTTCAGTCACAGCATACATTTTAACAAGGTTGTGAATTCTGCTGACACAGAATCAGTGCTCCTTTAAGCATCTGGCATAACATTATTTTTTAGCTATAATTGACATATAACACTGTCAATTTTAAGTTTAAATTTAAAACATGAGTTTAAGGTGTATGTGTTGATTTGAAACACTTATATATGGAATTAAGATTTACCACCATAGCATCAGCTAATCTCTCCTTCATGTCATATAATTACCATTTGTTTTTTATGGTGAGAACATTTAACGTCTAGTCTCTTAATAACTTTAAAGTATATAATACATATTGTGGGGGGATTTTAGAAGGGAAGTTTTCTGAAGAAAAACCCTATTAATGGAACTTTGAATTATTTGAAAAAACAAACATAATAACGGGTTAAAAGAAAAATTTAAAGAAAACATATGCATCTCAGAGGAGAGCTCTCCACAGCCATAGCATTTTAAATCATATATACTTACAGACTGCTTAAATTCATTTAATTGCATTTGGAGGCCCTGGGCTTTGTCAAGCTCCTTTTTCATTTCATTCACATTTCGTTTGAATTCTGTGACCTCTAAGCGCAAGGAGCGGCGCTCCACTTCTGCCGCATGCAGTCTTTGTGTAAACCCAAGTATTTGCTTCTGCAATAATGCTGTGCTTCTCTGTTAATCAAGAGGAATTTTACAATCAGTAACTACAGATTTACTAATAAATCAATAGCAATGACTCCTTTACCAACTTAAATGTAACAAATTATACAGAGAACAATACCAGCTATTACTAAAACTAAGAGGTGAAAGCTCTATTTTCTATGTGACCTATAATTTGACTTATATGAAATGAATAACTGGAGAAAAGAAATGACCTAGATGGCTAGAAAATGGAAATGACATTTGTTTTTGTCTCATACAATTTTGTTCTACTTACAGAGAACAGTAAATTTAGATTTCACACCGGAATTTTTGTATTTTGGTATTTTGAACACTTAATTGGAAGTGCTATTATTTATTGCATTAAAAGGTATGTGAAACCTAAAGGAAATCTAGATACATTCACATACAACTAACTTAAACTACAAATAAGTCTGACAAGTCCTAAAGTCACTGTTTAATGAAACTGCATACATACCAAAATGGGCACATGGCCACGAAGACCGTATTTCAGAGCCAGTGTATTTACTTTATGAAGTCCACGGGCCAACCTTCGAACCAGGGAATCTTTTGCTATGTATGTAATACTCCTGCTACTATGTAAAGGTATACTGTCCATTGCCAAACTAATTTTATCCATGAGTTTTGCAAAAGAATTCTTGGCTGCACCAATGAGTAAATGTCCACAAATTCTGGAATTTGGATCTTCAAAGAAAGAAAAAAAGACAGAAAAATGTAAATTGTTTCTTGTTCATTTTACAACACTGCCAATCACAACACAATGAAATTATTTTCTCAATTATACTATTTCCATTCACCTGCATTAATTCATTCACAAAGTCCACTCCCACATAAATTTCCACTACAAAGAAAGGAATGCAGAAAATAGCTCACCTACTAAACAACATATCTAAAGAAAATCTGCATTCATTAGAATATGTCATTCATACTGAACACTATGACACAAAAAATACATCACTTTTTTCTTCCTCTTAAAACCTAGCATAAAGTCATTTCCTATTTACAACTACTGAAGCTTGCTACCTTAATGTTATACTATTTATATTCTCAGACAAGAAAATTTAATTTGCCTATTCCAAAGCAATTAAAATTTTACAACTACAATTACTTATTTCCCCACAGGATTTCGGTAATCATCCTTCTCGTAGAATGGACTTAAGGTCCCAGCATATCCAACATGACTGCTTACTTCTAGATTCATCAGGTCTGTAATTAATAATTGTGTTTAATGTTGATAAATAAAATTGTCAGTGTGCTTTCTACTAATTGGTATTTCAGATAATGGTTAATAGGTTTATTTATACCTTAATAAAAGTCATGTAATTTAGTTTTCCCTCTGCTAGGCAGGTCCTAATCTGTCATTACTTGTCTTATGATACTATCCATGTAAAATGACACATGAAGAGAATTTTAATTCAGTAGTATGCTATTCTACATTTTACATTTTAAAAGCCTTTGTCACTGGAGTTAACTTAAATCTTGTCTTTACATCACAAGCATATTTGGCTAGTTTTATCCAATAGAAAAATGTTTTATAATTCTAAGGATATGTATAGTTCAACACTATGAAGCAACATGGACTTAGGGGTGATCTATCAGTGGTTTTCTAAACCATAAAGAACCATCTCACAGTGGCCCTGTGTTCAAAAATTTGAGATTTGTTTTATTTCTTTTATTAAAAGAAATAAAAGGAAAGGTAAAATTTTAAATTTATACAGCAGTTGGAATTTGAAAAACACATTGTTTAGAAGTTACACATAAAATAGAAATTGTTAATTGAATAAAAGCATAATATTCCCCATATAGAATTTATTTCTATTAGTTATTGATGCATTGAATTCTAAGAATATAATACAAGGTAATATAAGTTGAATTCTATATTCTTCTCATAGAAACACTGTCTGAGAAACCAAGGACAAAGGGCATATGAGGTATGGTTAAAATACACAGCTCCTTTGTCAACAGGTTATAATGAACAGATACAATGCAGAACACTGAGTTTAAAAAATTACTATAGTATGCATTTAATAGGTGACTGATGAGTGAATGAACAAGCAGTAAAATTTATTTTACCTATAACATTCAATATAATACACTATTCCAATGCCCAGTATAAGTATCCCCTGTTTCTACAACTGGCTTGCAGCTCTTCGGCTCTGTCTTTTTTTCATCTCAGGAAACTCTTTTTATCCTTACTGTGCCAGGTTAGGATATACGAGTATTTTTTAATGTGTTAGATGGATCAATTATATTTCTTTTTTACTGCCTTAGCAGCTGCAGCAATGCTAAATACAAGAATGTATTCAATAATACCAAGAGAAACTAATTAATATTAATTTTTATTGTATATCCAATGTTATTTTTTCAGTTAAACAAGATGGAAACTCATTGTTTTACGAAATTTTCAGGAATATGAAAGTAGCAAAATTTTCTTTTTTGTTAAAAAAAGCCTTTAAAAGAAAAATCAACTACAATTAAATTTTAATGAGAGGTTTTTAAATAAATCATAGAACCATGTTTATAGACCCTGGGCAGTCTGAAAGGTGAAATTAAGTGACAATCACCACCACTAAACCAGTATTACAGGATATGTGAAAGGGACATCTGTACATGGGAATGTTCTTAAGCCTAAATAGATTCCACCAGTGAAAATAAACCCACAGTAAAGGTAGTACATCAATTACTTACCAAGCAAGTATGAAATTAGAACAAAAGTAGTAAAACCAACTATACACAAACTCAAGGAAGGGATACAGAAAAAAATGCAGATGATGACATCTAATACATAAAGTGTGAAAGAGAAAGGAGAAGAAAAAAGAAGTACTTGTAGATTGTGTTTGAAATAGAGTGATTATCAACTTAATATGGACTGTTACATAGTTAGGAAACTATCGATGAACCTTATGGTAACCACAAACCTAAAGCCTATAATAGATACACTATTTTTTATTACTCTAATAGAATTTATTCTAAAATAAATTTTTAAAAAAGAAATCTAATCACAACACTAAAGAAAATCATCATATAACAAGACTATGAGATAGGAAGAAAGAAACAGAGAGGAACTACAAAAAACAAACAGAAAACAATTAATAAAATGGCAATTTTAAGTACACATCTATCAAAAATAACCTTAAATATAAACAGACTGAATGCACCAATCAAAAGACATAGGGTGGCAGAATGGAAAAAGAAACAAGATCCATCTATATGTTGCCTACAAGAGATTCATTTCAGACCCAAAAACATACAAAGACTGAAAGTGAAGGAAAAAGATATTTCATGCAAACAATAGGGAGAAAAAAAGCAGGAGTGGCAGTACTTATATCAGACAAAACAGACTTCAAAACAAAGAAAGTAACAGGATACAAAGAAGGATGTTACATAATGATAAAGGGGTCAATCCAACAAGAGGATATTAAAATTATAAACATCTATGCACCTAACATAGGATCACCTAAATATGTAAAACAAATACTAGCAGAACAAAAGGGGGAGAGACTGCAACACACTCATATTACGGGACTTTAACATTTCACTTATATCAACAGACAGATCCCCAGACAGCAAATAAATAAGGAAACAGAGGCACTTAACAACACATTAGATCAGATAGACTTAACAGATACCTACAGAATATTATACCCCAAAGCAGCAGAATATACACATTTCTGAAGTGTACATGAGACATTCTCCTTAATAGATCACATACTAGGCCACAAAAAGAGCCTCAAAAAATTCAAAAAGACTGAAATTATATCAAGAAACTTCCCAGACCACAATGGCATAAAACTAGAAATAAATTACACAAAGAAAACAAAAAACCCCACACACACATGGAAGCTAAACACCATGCTTCTAAACAATCAATGGATTAACAAACAAATCAAAACATAAGTCAAGCAATACACGGAGACAAATGAAAACAGAAATGAACAGCTAACATCATACTCAATGGTAAAAAGCTGAAAAATTTTCCTCTAAGACCAGGAAAGATACAAGGATGTCCACACTTTCATTCAACATAGTACTGGAGGCTCTAGCTAGCAAATAATCCTAAAATTCATATAGAACCACAAAAAACCCCAAATAGCCAAAGCAAGCCTGAGAAGGAAGAACAAAGCTGAGGGGATTATGCTCCCCAACTTCAAGCTCTACTGCAAAGTCACAGTAATCAAAACAGTTTCGTACTGGCACAAAAACAGACCCATAGACCAATGAAATGGACTAGAGAGCCCAGATATAAACCCACACATATATATCAATTAATATATGATAAAGGAGCCATGGATACACAACGGGGAAATGACAACCTCTTCAACACCTGGTGTTGGCAAAACTGGACAGCTACACATAAGAAAATGAAACTGGATTACTGTTTAACTCCATACACAAAAATAAACTTGAAATGGGTTAAAGAACTGAATGTAAATAATGAAACTATAAAACTCTTAGAGAAAACATAGGCAAAAATCTCTTGAATATAAGCATGAGCAAATTTTTTTCCTAGACATACCTCCTCAGCAAGGGAAACAAAATAAATATGAACAAGTGGGACTACACCAAACTAAAAAGCTACTGTACAGCAAAGGACACTATCAAGAGAACAAAAAGACAACCTAAAGTGTGGGAGAATATATTTGTGAATAATTTATCCAGTAAGGGGTTAGCATCCAAAATATATAAAGAGCTCATATGCCAAAATATATAAAAAGCTTATATTATATGCCTCAACACCAAAAAAACCCAAATAACTCAATTAAATAATGGGCAGAGGACCTGAACAGACATTTTTGCAAAGAAGAAATACAGATGGCCGATAAGCACATGAAAAGATACCCCAATCACTAATCATTAGGAAAATGCAAATCAAAACCACCATGTGATATCACCTGACACCAGCTAAAATGGCCACTGCCCAAAAGACAAGAAATAACAAATGTTAGCAAGAACGTAGAGAAAAGGAAGCCCTCCTCCACTTTAGGTGGAAATGTACATTGGTTCAGCCACTGAGGAATGCAGTATGGAGGTTCCTCAAAAAACTAAAAACAGAAATACCACAGGACCCAGTAATTCCACTTCTAGGAATTTACTAGAAAAATTAAATCCCTTATTTGAATAGATACGCACCCCTATGTTTATTGCTGCATTATTTACAATAGCCGAGATATGGAAGCAACCTAAGTATTCATCAATAGATGAATGGATAAAGAAGATGAAGTACATATATACAATGGAATATTATTCAGCCATAAAACTAGAAAGAAATCCTGACATTTGGGACAGCATGCATGGACCTAGAGGATATTATGCTAATTGAAATAAGCCAGGTGGAGAAAGACAAATGTCATATGATTTCACTTACTTGCAGAATATAAAAATAGAACAAAATGAACAAAATAGCAGTAGACTCATAGACACTGAGAAGTGACTAGTGGTTATCATGGGGGAGAGGCTGTGGTGATTAAGTGGAAAGGTGATGGGGATAAAAGGGTACAAATATTCTCAATCATAATGTAAATTGGTCACAGGGAAGGTAATACAGCATGGAGAATACAGACAATGATTTGTAACATCTTCCTATGCTGACAGATAATAACTGCACCAGTGGGGGTAAGGATTTAATAATGTGGGTAAGTGGTGAACCACTATGTTGTATACTTGAGACCAATATAAGATTGTATATCAGTGATACCTCAATTGAAAAAATAAGAATAGACAATTTAAAAAAAGATTGTGTGTCAACAATACTTCAAAAAAAGAAGTTAAAGCACAGTAGTATTCTACAAGGCATTATTTTGAATTTTAAGAAATGGAAAAGAGGCCTACACTCTAAGTTCCTCACTGCTGACTCCCAATGAATTATAGTAAAAGCACTAAATGATTTATGCTTTGATAATAAGTGTTTTCAAGATACACTTCACACTATACTGTATAGAGTACAACTAATGCAATATTAAATAAATGAAGAAAAATTCTCTACTGACATGGTTGTAGAATTATTTGTATGAGAGAAATGTCATTAAAATGTGATCATGTCTAAACTTATCCATTGTTTTAAATGTTTGACTTGTTATATTTAACAAATTATTGTTTATGTTAATACATCTGTTAGTCACTTTTCCCCAGTTAATAGCATATGTCTTTCAAGAAAGAAAAGGACTTTATGTTCTGCCATTATTTTCTCCAATAGAAGGGACAATGTTGTATACCTAAGGTTAAAACATTTGAAACAAATACATAAAGAACTGTTTCAACCAGTAGTTCTAAACCTGTGGGCTATGGATCTCAGGGAAGAAGGCAGGGGAGGCTGAAAAGTTATTTCAAGAGTCCCACCCTTTTCACTGCAATGACTATTGCCATTTTGATCTTTATTTGGCCCTAAAAATTATACACAGCATGAGTAATATATGCTTATGATGTTGTAATAAAATTCAAAGTCCTTTAAAACATCGCAGAAGTCAACTGTTACGAAAAATAAACAGTCATGTGGGAAAAACACAATCCACAATGTGTTCTCTTATTAAAATGGAGTCCTCACACTCAGAAAGATCAAGAACTAAGAACACTGAACCGTGAAGTGATCTTCTAGAAGGCATAATACATGTCATGTTGGACATCAAATTTTTCTATGTAGAAGAGATGAAAATCATTAAGTCACAAGTATACACTGCTGCAAATGTAATTAAAGCTTCTATAGTTCACTTTACAAGGTAAAGGTAGGTATCCCTCCAAAAATACCAGAATTCTCCAAGTCTTTTATATTTAAAACCTACTGGGGTTAAGTTTTTTGTTCTAAAGTCAGTGAGTTCATCTTTGGTCAGGCCAACGTATTCAATAAAACTTACATGAAAAGGAAAAAGGATTGTGAATCCATGCTTCAAATTTCATGCCATCTATTTGAAAGTTCCTGAAAGAGTAGATCTTAGAACTTTTCATCATGAGGGAAAAAAAAAATTACTATGTATGGTGACAGATTTAACTAGATTTAATTATTGTGGTGATCATTTTGTGATACATACCAATAATGAATCATTATGTTGTACAATTGAAACTAATATAATGTTATATGTTAATTATACCTCATTTCATAAAAAAGCAACATTCATAGCAGTATTATTTACAATAGCCAAGACCTGATGTCCATCGATAGATGAATGGATAAAGAACAATCTATAATGGAATATTACTATTCAGCCATAAAAAAATGAAGAAATCCTACCACTTGTAACAACATGGATGGACTTTGAAGGCATTATGCTAAGTGAAATAAGTCAAAGATAAATACTGTATGATTTCACTCATATCAAAACAAAAACAAAAACAAATACAAAACAAACTCATAGAAAAAGAAATCAGAATTGAGGACACCAGAGGTAGAAGGTGGGAGGAGAGGGAACTGGAGAAAGGTGGTCAAAAAAGGTGTAAGTTACAGTTGTAAGTTAAATAAGCACTGGGGGTGTAATGTACAACATGATGACTAGAGCTAACTCTGCTGTATGATATACATGAGAAGTGCGATGAGAGCACATCCTAAGAGTTCTCATCACAAAGACAAAAGATTGTTTTTCTTTTTTTCCTTCTTTTCTTTTTGTATGCATCTGAGAAGATGGATATAGCTGAACCAATTGTAACCATTTCACAATATATGTAAATCAAATGATCATGCTGTATACCTTGTAAAGTTGTATGTCAATTATTTCTCAAAAACTGGGAAAAAAACTGTTAATGAAGTTCCTTTTATCTTCATAGAATCAATTTTTTTCATTTAGTCAATAAGTATTTATTGAGCATCTATTATATTCCAGCCACTTTTTTTAATGATGTGTAATTGATACATAACATTATATTAGTTTCAATTGTACAACATAATGATTTAAAAATGTACTATTTTGCAATAAATATATTCCCAGAAATAGAATTGATGGGTCATACAGTAGTTTTATTTTTAATTTTCTTAGGATCCTCCACACTGTTTTCCCCAGTGGATGTACCAATTTCCATTCCCCCCAACAGTGCACAAAGCTCCCTCTTCTCCATGCCCATGCTAGCATTTTTTTCTCATCTTCTTGATGATAGCCATTCTAACAGCCATGAGGTGGTATCTCATTGTGCTATTAATTTACATTTCCATACTGACTGGTGATATTGAGCATCTTTTCACATACCTGTTGGCTTTTTGCATATTCTCTTTAGAAAAATGCCTTTTTGGGTCCTTTGCCCCCTTTTTAATTGGGTTACTTGGTTTTTTTGCTATGGAGTTGTATGAGTTCTTTATATATTCTGGATATATACTTTTCAGCTATGGTTTGCAAATACTGTTTCCATGACATACACTGTCTTTCATTTTGTTGATGGTGTCCTTCAATGTGCAGAGCGTTGTAGTTTCACTTCTTTTTCTATTGTTGTTTGTGCTTTAGATGTCATATCCAAAAAATCATTATCAAGATCCATGTCAAAGAGGTTTATTCCTATTTTCTTCTAGGAGTTTCATGGTTTCAGGTCTTGTCTTTAAGCCATTTCAAGTTAATTTTTGTGAGTGGTATAAGATAGGGGTCCAGTTTCACTCTTTTATATATGAATATCCAATTATCCCAGCACCACTGATTGAAAAGGCTGACTTTTCACCATTGAGTGTTATTGGCTCTCTTGTCAAATATCAGTTGACAATATATGTTTGGGTTTATTTCTGGGCTCCTGATTCTGTTCCATTGGTCTATTTGTCTGTTTTTATGCCAGTACCATACTGTTTTGATTACTACAGCTTTCTAGTACAGCTTGAATTCTGGAAGTGTGATGCTTCCTGCTTTATTCTTCTTTCTCAGGATTTCTTCAGCTATTCATGGTCTTTCATGGGTCTGTATAAATTTTAGGACCATTTTTTCTACTTCATAAAAAATGTCACTGGAATCTTGATAGTGATTGCACTGGATTTATAGATGTCTTTTGGTAGTATTGACATTTTAACAATATTAATTCTTCCAATCCATGATCATAAGATACCTTTCCATTTATTTGTGTCTTCTCCAATTTATTTCATCAATGTCTTGTACTTTTTAGAGTAAAGATATTTCACCTCCTTGGTTAAATTTATTCCTAAGTATTTTATTGTTTTTGAGGCTACTGTATATGGGATCTATTTATTTATTTTTCAGAAAATTTTTTGTTAGTGCCAGTAACTCTTTTGAAAGAGTTCTTAAGTGTTTCCAGTTGCTTACAAGTTGCTCTTTCAAAGAAATAATAAAGAATTTTGTATTTAGGTAATACTGGAAAGCAACATAGACTTGAGAATATAGAAGCTCACTTGGATGGATAAAGAATTACTAGGGGCAGAATTGTCCTGAAATTTAGCCAGCAAAATGGCACCAGTATCCATATATACACAGAAGACTGTGATTACATGTCACGTATGTGATGGATCTCACAATAACTGATTAATAAAGATGAGCATAAACTATATCTGGAGAGAGCAAAAAGTGTATTATAGTATGTATGCATCTGTGATTTCTATTAGTAACAAAGTCACCATGCTGCCAATATTATCATGGTCTGTCATCACCATTCATAATTGAATAAATGTCAATGTTTGTTTAGTGGTTAGTGAAACAAGACGTAATTTTTTTTTCATTCAAGTCCACAGACACTCTCCATTCCCAAATTCTACCCATGAACCCTTTTGAGAAGGGTTCTGTGGACCAAGGTTAAGAGACCCTTTATCAAAAGAACATACTTCTCAGTTTTAATCTATATCCTTGAGCCTCTGCCTCTGTGTCAACTTAATAAGAAAGCCAAATACCTGGACTACTCAGAGAACTATGCTCAAATATTACATTTTCAGTTTTTAACTGAAAATGAATATAAGTAACACTGACCAACAAAAAATCTTCTGAATCTATGAAGTAGTTTTGAAAGATAGAAATTGTGATGTTATTCAATATTTCCAATATGATAATCCATGTAATAAGTTCCTCTTAAGGTTTAGTAGCAAAAAAATAGTCATTCCCATCTGTTTGGAGACATAAGAGAGCATCTCACATCTGAGAAAACAAGAAGTTCAGTTTAAATGCAGGTTTATTAATGAGAGTACTGGAAGGTGAAACTGTGCATATAGAGGAAAATCAGATCAAGAAGGTTCTCACATACCTTGCTCAAGAATTATTTCATACAGTAAGAAATGGGGAACAATGATGCTGGTGATATTGAGGACAAAGGTATGTCACAAACCAAGCACTGCTTACATGCATTAGCTCATTTAGCATTCACAAGAGACCATGTGATGGTACTACTATTGTAGCCATTTAAATTAAGGGAGAGGAAAAGAATAATGATAAATGCTTTATAGAGTGACCCATTCATATTGAAATATGTACAAAACAACTTCAAAGAAGTATACATAAATATTAGTCATATACCTGGATAGGGAGATTTATAAGAGATTTAAATTTACTTCCTCATAGTGTTCAATGCTTTATAAATATTCTACAATACACTGCTACTACTTGTTACTTTTATAACCCTCCTCCAAATTATTTATTTGCTAAATATAAGACAGATAGACAGACAGACAAATAGAACAGCACAGTGTGCCTAAGAATGGAAATGTGGTCAGTCATTAGCTGTGTAACACATGCAAAAAATAAGGAGTCAAGACAACAGTAATGAGACTAGGATAAAAAATAGACTAATAAGATATGTAGTATACAGAGAGTAAGTGTAAGAATAAGAATAAATTATGGTGACTCCCAGGTTTCTATTTTAGATACTACTTTGGATGGCCATGCCAATTACAATGATAGAAAATTTAGAAGGAGGTTTTGGGATAAAGAAGATAAGTAAAATTTTGAACATGCTGAGTTTGTGGTATTATTAGCCTTCTCATAGAAAGCTAGGTAACATAGGATTTAAGCTGAGGCATTAACTAGGAGGCCACCTCTAAAACCTTGGAATCTCTGCAGTAAGTGAAATGTCTTTATGGGCCCCCAAGACCACACTTGACAGTTTATACTAATGAGATAAGTCACAGTAAGCTTATGCTAATGACAATACTAAGGGTAAGGGTTGGCCATGTCAAAAAGACCAATCATGTGATTAGAGGTTGGGGCTCTGAATCACAATGGTTTAACCTCCAGGGAGAGGAAAGAGCTAGAAACTGAGTTCTACCATGTAACCAGTGGTATAGTCAATCACATCTATGTGTTGAAGCCTTAATAAACAGCCTGGGCTCTGGAGCTCCAGTAAGCTTCCTGAGTTGACAGTATTCAGTGTATATTGTCATAAATTGATGCTAGGAGGATAACTTGTCCTGAGACCAACAGAAGTTTCATGTCTGGAACCTACCAAGACTTTCCTATGTGTCTCTTCTTTGGCTTGCTATAATGAAATGATAATTCTAATACAGCACTTCCCTGAATTCTATGTCATTCTAACAAATTATGGAATCTTAGAGAGTCCACAGGGAGCCCTGAATTCATAGGCCGCTGACCTGCAGTAAGAGTGTCCCTGGGGACCCTGAACTTATAGCTGGTGTCTTAAGTGAAAACAGTCTTGCGGGGAATGTTTTCCTGCCTGTGTGGTTTGGCCTGTGGGCTATGTGACTCCCTCTTTATGAAATTCCTGAAAAGAAAGAACTAAAGTGACAAAAAAGAAATCAGTGGTTGTCTTGGGTTAGGAATAGGTAGGGGTAAATGACTGAAAAAAAATTGAAGAAAATGCTCTCTGTATTTTCTTATATACATTCTAGTGTACACAGTTTTTAAAACTCTTTCAATTTTACAGTTAAATAAGTACATTTTATTGCACATAAATTATACCCCAAAATATTTGACTTAAAAAGAAGAGACAAAGAGTCCTATGTCTGATATTATTGAGAATGTTATTCATTCTATCACATCATATCCCTTTTTATTAAGAGCTACAGGAAAATTCCTATCTAATCGTAGTCCAAGAACATTTTTATTTCTCCTAAATTTTGGGGGTTATTTTAATGGCATAACTGGCAACTGAATCAAGAAATTCAAATCGGAAAACAAGTGTATAGGTCTTCCTAGTTGGCTTTTCAACATCATTACTGACTTAAACTTGCTTCTATTTTCTTTTACTTAACTTTTTAATGGATGTCATATAGTTATATTTTACAAATACCTGTAAGCTGCCATAACTTTTTTCTGGAACAAGGTAGGAGTAAAACATTTCTAAATATACACATCATATTTTAGCATAGATTTGAGGGGAAATGTTTTCTTCTTTTACAAAATGTTTTCTTCTTTTTCAAGAAACCTTTAAAGTTCAAATAAATATGCTAAGGTTCAGCTTAATATTAATATTAGTTAGTATTAACTATTGTTAATAGTATTAACAAATATATCTTACAAAAGTTGTTACACTGGAATTTTACATAGTCATGAACTCTTGTAGGGATAAATTATCCATTTAAAAACATTAAAATTATGATAGGCAAATAAATTTTAATTGAAAAAACAAACTACCTGTTCACTATAAAATTCTTTCAACTTGTCTGTATGCCTGAAATTTTTGATAATAAAAATGTTTGAAAAAATATGGGAAAATGCAAAAGTAATAATAAAAAAGAAAAGAAAAAAAAAGATAATTCAGTAAGTTAAACATGGCTCCCCAATATAGATACTAGTATCTGAAATACCAAAAATGACACATCATCTGATTGTTCTTGTTTTAATTTTCAATTTTAGTGAAGTTATGTAAATAACACAATCATCTGTAAGTTACTCCTTCTCAAATTTTACTGTGCATATAAATTATCTTAGGATCTTATTAAAATGTAGACCCTGATTGAGTAGCTCTAGAGTAGATGGAGCCTGAGATTATACATCTCTAACAAATTCCCACTTAATGCTGATGTTGCTGGTCCACAGACCACACAGAGTAGCAAGTCCCCTTTTATTATTTGCTAGGATTCAATAAAACCTTAAAGTTTTAAAATATATAATGACAACTACTTATTAATACCAATATCTTTACCTCTGTTTTGGACTTCCTAAGTGTGAAACCTCAATGTTAAGCTGAATACAACAGAGATTTCTGAGTTTTACCTGAAAGAGTTGCTATGACCTCTAGAAAGTTAACTCAAAGTATACAATGCAAGGAAGTTCTGAGTACTAATAGCAGGGGCATGTATATTTGGGTCATCTATCTCCTAGATTATTAAGATTCGGCTGCAGAGGAAATGTGTAACCAAAATGTATGAACATTCTATTCATATCCACCTACTTCCATATTTTTCAGAGATTTTAGGCAAATCAGCATATTTGTTCCTACCTTGAGAAATTCATTCTGCACCAGGCATATGAAAATGTTCAGCTATCTAAAGGGTTCCTCAGTCCATTCCCACAATGATTGATAGCCTAGCCCTTCAGTGGAAGTAACATTCTCCCCTGTTTGAGGTAAATGATCTCTTGCAGGCACACCATTTGGATACCTGGAAGAGGTAATTTATCTCAAATGGGCAAATATTTTAATGAAGGCAAGAAGGTTGCCACCTGTCCAGTATTTACAGAGGCAACATGGAAACTGGGGTCTTTGCCCACTGCCTATAAATACATCATCAAAGTTTAAGAAGTTAGCAGGGGCTTTTAACCACCTTAGCACTTGCTGAGCAGTGAATTCAAGCTACCATTACTGAACTTCCAGTGTCATGAAAAAGTAGGAAGTAATAGACCAGTTCACCTGAGACAATGGCACACAAGGAGAGATAAAACAACAAGCATTTTTTGAACAATCACATATACAAGGGATTCGGCTGGGCAGGTCACATTTATTCCTAATAACCTTATGTCCTAGGAACTTTTCTTAGCCATATTTTACAGATGAAGATTATGAGGCTGAAAGGGATTAAGTACTTTTCCCAATGTCACTCATAGAGTAGGCAATGGAACCCAGATTCAAATCTAGAGGCCAATTTTTAATCCATACTCCACTATGCATCCAACATGTTGAATTTTTCTCTCCTAAAGAGGTAATTGTATGTGTATAATTCAGAACTTACTCTAAAAAAGATAAGCACCTCATTTTTAAAGAGTAATTTGCTGACTTTTTTGTAAGCCTTAGAACAAAGATAACACATTCCAATTACTATTTAATGTATCAAAAACTACTACTTGGTATCGACATACATATACTAGTTTTCCTGGGACAAACAAAAAAAGTGAGTGATGCCATCCTGACATGTAAAATGGTTTAAATTTTCAGCAAATTCTTTAAAAAGAAAAAGAAAGAGGGAAAGCACAGAAAAGAAAAATCATAGTTATAAGAAGTGTCCTCTTTCATTTCAGAATTTGAAGATTATTTCCTAAATAAACTTTCCCAAGATTTTGTCATTTCAACTTCCCATTTGGCTGAAAGAATTAAGATACTGCTCATAATATTAGATGATTCAAGACACAATGACTAAATTACAAATCAAGGCTGAACTGCTATTCCTGATAACTCATAGGATGCAAAGATCCCATTGTGAACTGGTTAAACAAATGAAACGCCCAACTGGATAAATATTACGTCAGACATTAAAAATCATTCTCTAGAAGAATATTAATAGAAATGGAGAAGAATCCTTCAAAAGCATACCTTTTTTAAAAACTAAAGCTATGATAATATGCCATAAACAAAGCACAGCATCACTTCCACAATTTTCTTGCCAAAATATATATAAACTGAATCTAACCATGAGGAAACATCAAATAAAAATTGAAGGATATTCTAAAAAAATTGGCCAATAATCTTCAAGATAATAATGTCAAGGAAAGACTGAGGAACTCTTCCATATTGAGGGAGATAAAAGAAACATGATTTAATGCAACACATAATCTTAAACCAGATCCTTTTGCTGTAAAAGACATGATGGGACAACTAGGGAAAGCCAAGTGGGGTCTGAATGGTAGTCATATATCAATGTTGGTTTCCTGAGGTTGACCACCGCACTCTGATTATGTAAAAGAATGTCTTTCTTTGAAATACACAATGGAATATGAGGGAGTAGTGGGGCATCATGTCAGCAACTTGCTGTCAAATTGTTCAGCAGAAAAAGAGGTCTCTGTTGTGTACTTGCAGCTTTTCTATAAGTTTGAGAGTACTTGAAAGTAATTAAATGAAGATATAAAACAGTATGTAGCCTATGACATCATTTGTATCACCTGTTTTCCTGTTAGTGAATGAGTGCGTGGCAGGAAGGAAGGAAGGGAGGGAGAAAGGGTGAATGGATTGAAAGAGATAGAGGGTTAAAATAAATTGGAAGAACACATCAGAACATATGCAAATGTCAATATAAACTATTCCTATATGATAGGGAAATATTTTCATCTTTAGTTATTCTCTGATTTTTTTCAAGTTTTCTGAATTGATTAGTTTGCTTTTACATGGAGGCAATCAATGTGGAGGTAGTTTGTTTTTTAAAAACTGAATCTTCTGTTGCAAACTTTGTTGATTAGCTGATCCATTCCACCCCAAACCCTGCTCTTTTGTCAATTTCCAGATAGTCATCTAGGGATAACCACGTGCTCCAGCTCAGGCCAGTAAAACAATAGCAGAAGACTGCTGGGGGCCTTCTGGGGAAATTTTACCTTTGGCAGCCACATACCTTCAAAATGCTGACATCTTTCTAGAGATATAATTCACATACCATATAATTCACCCATTTAAAGTGTAGAAATCAATGCTTTTGAGTATATTCATATAGTTGTGCAATCATTCCCACAGTTAAGTTTAAAACATGTTCATCACCCCAAGTAGAAACCCCCTATCCATTAGCAGTCACTTCCCATAACCCACCAGACCCTCCCCCACCTTAGGCTGCCCCTAATATACTTTCTGTCGCTACATTCGCTTAATCTGGACATTTCAAATAAATGGAATGACACAATATAGGATCTTTTGTGACTAGCTTCTTTAACTGAGCATATTTTCAAGGCCCATCGTGTTGTAACATGGATCAGTACTTCATTCCTTTTTATGCCCAATAATCTTTTATCATTTGGATATTTATCCCCTCCTCAGCTGACAGAACATTTATTTGCATTTGTTGCTACTTCAGGCCATTATGCATAATGCTGCAATGAACATTCATGCATAAGTTTTTGTAAGGATATGTTTTCGCTTCTCTTGGATATATGCCTAGAGTGGAATTGCTGGGCTCATATGATAACTCTGTTTAGCATTTTAAGGAATTGCCAGGCTCTTTTGCAAAGCAGCTGTATCATTTTTCATTCCCAGCAGCGATGTATGAATGCCTTCACATTTTGTCCTTTCCTTTTCCTTGCTGCCCTAACGCAATCCTGATGCCTGAAAGTAAAGTAACCGGCTTAAAACTAGGAGGCTTGAAGATGCTAACTAAGAACAGCAGAGCAGGAAGACAGTCTGGATTTCTACCTACCTCCAGACTTTCTATTACTAGGAAAGAAAAAACTCTCTGTGATTAAGTACATCAAAGTAGGGACTTCTTTTAATTGTACAGAAAGCAAACCTGTAATGCATTCAAACATACAATGTCATGATATTCAGAGGAAGACATTTCTACTTGATCTTTATATACTAATTTATAATTAAACCATGTTTTAACAAGTTAGAGCTGTATGTGATATGTAAATACATAAGCTAATGTAATTTATGAAATCATTTGATCTACACTAAATTTCTTTGAAATTGTTTTGTTATTATTCAGTTAATGCAAAAAATCCTAATAATGACCAATGTTGAACTAAGAAAGGTAAGCAAACCAATAAACAAAGACTGTTCTCAATACTTTACAAATTAACACATTCATGTCTCTAAACAACTCTATAATACAGGTAATACTATTCCCATTTTACAAATAAAGAAACTGAAGCAGAGAGAGTTTAAATAACTTGCCATGTCACACACTAGTGTCAGAACAGTAGTCAAAAGTCAGGCAGAATCCCTGCTTAACCCTATACACTATGTTGCCTCCACTGTACAGCACTTTAGCAATATTTGAATAGAAAATGAATAATCAGTAGTCTAAAAATGTCCACAGGCAGATATCCATGTGTATCTTCATCAATGTAATACACTATTTTCATAGGCAGGAAGGGCACAATTTTTTTACCACCCACTGTATGCCAGATACTGTATAAAACTGTTCAGCAAGTATTATCTCATTAAATCCTCCTAACAACCAGGAAGATAAAACTATCTCCATTTATAGGTGTAGAGTCTGATGCCCAGTAAAGCAACTTGCCCAATTCCACACAATAACTAGCAGAGCTGGATACAAAATCAAATATGCCATGTTCAAAGCTGGTGTTCTTTCTACTACACAATAATGCTTACCTAGTTAGGTTATTTGCACACTAATAAACTCAACATGACTGTATAATCTGTTATGGCTTTACATTTATTACCCTCATTATTATCTGTTAATAATCTCTCATACTTTAAATGCCTGAAAATATTTTCCCATCCTTTTTGCTAAAATATCAGAATTTCTACCACTAGGATGCACTTAAAAATGAAAACACATACCTGGAAAAAATAATAATTGACCCCTCATCACATTTTGAAGGAATTATTCTATAAACCCAGCTAGTCAAGTAATCTCTGCAGAAGGTACACACCAGTCATTTTTGCACTAGTCCAATAATAATTCAAAAATCTGCCTGTCTGGAACATATCCTGCCCTGTACTCTTCAGGACTTTCATGTGTAAGTTATTCTCCACATGTAAGCAACTATCACTTTTTCTTCTATAAGTACTGTTCTTTGGCCAACAACATACAAAGGCTTCCCTAAAATAAGTTTCCCTGAACTTGCTATTTCCTCAAGTAATCAGAGACACAACCAGGTTCTAACATCAAAGGCCTCCCTGGAGGTGGGAAAACATCACTCTTGCTCTACTTTCTACTTGATAGATCTTACCCACACTTATTTTTAACAGGGTGTCAATAACCATTATGTCAATATTTTAACTTTAAAATGTTGCAAGGGGCCACTTTTGGAAAATGTGCTCAGGGGCATCACAGCCTATGTTTGTTAAACCTCTACAATCTAATCCCACACCAATGATTCACCTTTTCTCCCACCACTCCCCAATATGGTTATAAGGGAAAATACATTGTAGTAATCACCATCTGTAAACCAGGCCTGTTAAACATGGATTTCCATTATCATCTCTTCATGTCGCTTCTTCCCACTGTTGCATCTCTGCTTAATCTATGCCCTTTGTCTGAATGCCATCTCTCCTCTCCAAATTACTATCATTCTAGGCCCAACTAAAGCCCGCAGAAAAGGCTCCCTGAAGCCTTCCCAATAATCCTAGGCCCACGTTGGGCTGCACCTTCTATGGACTCTTAGATTCTTATTTCCTCATCCAGCCCGTGACTATACTCTGCCTCTGCCTAAAGTCGTTCATGAGTTGTCATTTTGTTATATATAATATGGCACCAGGAAAAATAGGCACTAGCCATCAACACACAGGCTACCAGCAAGATCTGTTCCCTTTGAGTCTGTGATATTTGTGAAGTGCAATATATGTGCTTACATACATACATATATATATATATATATATATATATATATATACATGCTTATAGCATCGTGCATATTTTCTAGATGGCCAGATCTACATTTTTTGTTTATCTCCTGAAGTATACACAGCACAGTGATAAAGAAAAAACCTCATTAAACAAAGTAATATTATACAGACAAGATTATGGCTTAAGAAACTAATCTATTTTTACGTGTCCACATACCAACAAAGAATATGACTAACAGAAATCATCTCTTTATTAAATTAAATCCAACTAAACTAGATTTTATTAAGATCATTCAAGAATGTAACAGTTTTGCTTTCAAGTTATAATACCAACATTCTTAAAATACATTTATTTGGACTTTTGTTTTAGACTTCAAACCTAGTATGCTGAGGTTTTGCCAAAGCATTAAATATACATATTATTTACTAACATCAATGGCCACAACCTGGAAATAATCTTTGAATCACAAGTTTACTACTACAAGGGCCTAGCTTTAGATAGTTGCAATCACAATAAATGATCTATATTTATATAGCAGAACTATCTAAAGAATTAAATCCTAAATCACTATTTCATTAATGCTTACAACATTTCATTAAGCAGCAAGTATTAACAAGTCCATTACACCATGTTTACTGTTAATGTGTCTGAAAGTACCATAATTAGTCCTGGCATAGCTTAATCGGTAAGTAATGGTGTATTATATTCTTCTAGTGTAGAGAAATTAGTTTTCATTGAACCTTTCACACAAATATATCAATGCAATCTGAGTCATGAAAAAACGAACTTGAATTTTGGAACTCTGGAAATCACTAATTATAGGTGATTCTATACCTGGTGGAAAGGAGCAGACTATTCAAGTTAACTATTTAAAATTAATTAGAAAAAATAAAAACACATTACCAAATGAGTGAAAATTTTCTACTGGTTTGGTTATTACTCAAACTTCTAAGATTTACAACCAGAAACAGAAATGAAGGAAGACTAAAACATTCTGAGTATTACTTTTTAAAAAAGATAGTGATAAGCTTCCTATAGGAAAATCATCACTAGGAAAAAAAGGAAAGATTTGGAAAAGAGCATCCAAACATAATAAAACTAGACAACTTGAAATTATATACATTTGCTATTTTCTTTATACCTAAATGTTTATAACAAAAAATCAAACCTAATTCCTTCACAAAGGGAAAAAAAATTGGATACATTCACCAGGAAATGTCATTTAATTTTCCCATAAATAAAGACAAAATTACCCATCAAAGTTTACATTAATTCACTGCATCATTAAATGCAGATTTACCAATCTCTCAGTATCTGAACAAAAGAGAAATGAGAACAAATATATTTTCTTCCTAGCTGGTTTATTAGATTGGTGCCATGCAGCATTTCTGGATATTTGCTTCTGAATGTATTTTGTAAGGACCTTAAAGAGGGAATCATACCTGTTTTACTAATAGCTTCCTGCAACTCGGCCATAGAAGTGGTAATTGCAGCAAGAAGGTCAGAACTGGTTAGCCAACCAAGTGCACGCAAACAAAGCAACTGTTCCTTTTGATGTTCTGCAAAGACAGAGAAAAATCCACTATGCTATGCTAGAAAAATTTATTAAAATCCATGTTTAAAATTAATAGCAATGTTTAGCTATTTAAGAAATAGATCAAAACTTGTAGACAGAACTTTGCCTACTGAGTAAAAAGTCTGCAAAGAAATGTTACATTTGATTGATTTAATTAATTTATATATAAAACTGTTAACTGACATCAAAGAAAAAGTAAACTTTATTCTATTAATACCACTTAATAGCTTGTTTTTTAAGTTAAAAATTAAAATCAATGTTTTCTCAGAAGACTCAAGCATTCAAAAAATATTAGCTGGAAAATCTACCTTTGTCTCATTTTTTATAAAATTCTTCAATAGGTTTTTAACTCTGGTAATTTTATACTGATTCATAGAAAGGGAAAATAAATTATAATTCTAATTAACTTAAATACAGCAGTCTACAGATTGACTTAACTGAAAAATTACTGTAAACTCTGCATGTACTGTGAAAAGAGATCCAAACATAATTAGGTTAGACAAGTTGAAATTATACATATTTGCTGCTACTTTCTTTATATTTAAATGTTCATAACAAAAAACCAAACCTAATTTATACATAAACATACATTTATCCATATACACATACATATCTATAGATATATGTGACTATGTTACATGATTAGAAATATTCAGTGGATTTTTAAAGTCTGCATGATGGCCAAACATATTTACATAGCATGTCACTTACATTCAGCTTAAGACTTTAAAAAGCACAAATTATCTTACTTGGAAACTTATGCCTGTCTTTGGGCTCTCCTATACACACTAACATGCCTATGCCTTCTTTGAAACTTTCCATCCAAGTAAAAAGAGAGACACACGATTGGCCCAAAATCTTGAGTCTGTTTGCCGCCAAAATTGCAATAACACTTTTTCGGAATACGCGTATCAGCCCTTTGAATGGTTTTTTCTTCATCTTGGCTTCCTCTTGCTTCTTTTCCTCTACAGTTGACAAAGCCTGAGCTAGAGTTCTAACTTCTAATTTGAACAACTCAAAGGTGTTGACTTGCTCCTGGAGAAAATCTCTCTGTGTAGATAAGGCACACGATCGGCTATAGAGAGGATACAAGGCACCAGCCATCAATGCACAGGCTGCCAACAAGGAGGTTTGTTCCCTTTGAGTCTGTGATAACACCTTTTTGAAATGCGAATTCTCAAGGACCAACCGTTCATGTGACTTCTCAATACGGTTCACTTCTTCCATATTTTTTTCAGCAATTTCTTGAAATTTCTATAAGAAGAGAAGTCAAATAATATATTTGATCATGAAACAAATAGGCATTTTATAATTTGTCTTTATAGAAAAAAAATAAAATTTGCTGACAGTTACTTCTTCAGAAGATTCATGCTCTGAAATACCCAAAAATTACATGTGACAGAGCAAAAGTGGGCCAAACAACTTAATGTGCACATTGATTTTTAAGTCCTCTTACATAGAAGCTTTATACATAAATTTATAAGTATTTCATATGTTTCTTATACACTTATACATAAATACACATATTAAGAACAAGAAAATGTCTCCTCTTCCATTCCTTTTATTTCCTGCTTTTAAATAGAAATTACACCACCAATAGATGCTTTCTTATATGGAAAAAGACTTTACTTTTTGCCAAAATAATCAAAGGGTTAAATCAATGATACCACAAATAGCCCTTGCCTGTCTGCCATTTACTAGATGAGGAGGGACTGATTCTCAGAGCATACTCTTATTTCAGTGTCTTTCTTAACCATCCTAAGACAGAAGGCTGTACAAAGTACAGCTTCAGTGGTAGGAGGAAATACTAATTGTAAACTGGGCCTCAGCAGCAATCTGATCCTCTTTTCCTAATCAAGGTACTTACAATCCAAAACTTAATTTGAAATGCAAAAAAATTTTAATTGCAAACACCATATTTTAATCACTAGAAAATAAACTAGCCCTTTATGAAATCACATGCCTAGTGATCAAGGAATTGCTCAAGTAAAGTATAGAAGATAACAGATCCCAATTTCCTTTACTAATTCATTTATCATTCAATAAACATTTACTGATTACTCACTAAACTCCATGTGCTAGGAAAATAGACAAGTAAATCAATCATAGTATAATACTAAAATAAAACTATGCCAGATTGCCAGAGGTGCACAAAAGGGAGTTCACACAAAATGATGTTGACAGGCTTTTGGAAGGATATGACAAAAGACAAGTGGGGGTGGGGTATGTAATAGAAAGACTGAAAAAAAAAATCCCTACTCCACCGTTAAGAAGGCTAACCATAGCTACTCTATAATAATTTAATCTAATCCTTACAATCAATGGTAATTTAACAACTTCATTTGGATCTTTCTCTAGCCAAGTGAGCTGCCATGACTTGGCCATGGACCTCTTTTTTTCTTAAAGGCAGGTCAAGGGGGTTCAAAGTGAATAAGGGGATCCAATCAGGGACAGGGAGAAGTCATGCTCTGTATACATTTAATAAAGTGAAGTGTTGTCTTTATTATGAGAGAATCTTTTTGCGGGTGTTACAGAAAATATTGGTTCAGGCTGCACTCTGTCTAAAATTTAATGTTATTTAATGTTCATCTTTGGAAGAGTTTTATTGTAAGTGTACGTCTGATTTAAGAATTACCCACTGAACAACTGAAAGAATCTAAGGCATTTCTAAAATTTACATTGGCAGGAAAATCTCCGAAGTGATCAGACTTTGAGAAAATCATACAGTCTCTTGACTACTCTGAAAGATTTGGAGTCAGAGCCCACCACAGACAATGTGGCTAGGCAGTAGCCAAAAGAACTCAAACTTGTGAAACATTCTGCTGAAGAAAGTAACTCCTGGAACAAAACTGATCCTGAGGCTGAGGATGGGGTTCCCAAAGGTGCATAGTGAGAACAAGGAGGCTCTCAGAGGTACAGGCCTGAGTACAGAAGAGTAAGGGAAAGAGACAAGAGGCCACTCACTGATTCAACTTCTTGGATGCTTTCCTTTGGGCAGGAGAAAAATTGTATGTTAGACATTGTTTTGAATGCTTCTATATGATAATTCCCTTTTGCTTACTCTACCTTTTCTCCAAAGTCTGATCCAGCCATATCTGTGGAGGTACTGTGAGAAATAAAGGAACAGGGCAATAAAGGAATTGTGACCTTGCCCCCTACTGCAACTCCACTGATGGCCAAGCTGCGGTGGCAGTATTCTGTCACTGGAACTGTGTCCCAGGGCACCATACAAGGATACTTGTAAAGGAAGTGGTATTCCACTGAGAACTGCTCAAAGAAGCAAGAAACTCTAAGTTCCTTGAAGCAGATGTGAGACCCCCTTTTAAGGGAGGCAACCTTTAAGAAAAGGGAAAACTGATACTGGAGTTGCAGCTAGACAAAGCAGGAAGAATAGTACATGGAAAAGCAAGAGGATAAGGTGTCTGAGCAAGTGCAAACCACTCAGAATGTCTGCAGAGAAGATAACAATGATGGATATTTGAGAAGTACGTAAAATAACAGATGACTAAGCAAGGAATTTAAACTTTATTCAGAAAGCTATGAAGAGCTATAAAATCCTGAAACAGTTGCTCTGTTTCAGTAAATGGATGGGAGAATCAGAGACATCAATAGACTGCCGAGGCTAGCCACAGAGTTGCAGGGAGTAGGGATGGAATGAGGGGAGCAAAGGGAAATTACAAGGGTTAATTCCATATTCTCTCCAAATTCTATATTCTCTTCAATATTCTCTAGTTCAACTAGAGGAAAAATGGAGAATTATAGAAAATGTAAAATCTTTTATCACACTGGCCATAGCTAAGCAGCAGAAGTAAAAACGAACCTAACTGGGTACCAGGTGGCTGCCTATTTGCATATTCACCGACCTCAGCATCTTAGGGAGAAGTGCATTTTCAATAAAAACTCCTTTTTTTGAACCAAAAAATGGGAAAGATGCATTTGCTAATGATATTTTAAATATTTTAAAACAATATTCATTGATCAAAATCAAATAGTTTACTGAAGGAGAGCTAAAAGTAGAGTAAGCCCATTGTGAAATTTCATTAATTTTAGCACATGATAAATCTCAAACTCCCCTACTGTACA
Source organism: Manis pentadactyla (assembly GCF_030020395.1). Classification (NCBI taxonomy): domain Eukaryota; kingdom Metazoa; phylum Chordata; class Mammalia; order Pholidota; family Manidae; genus Manis; species Manis pentadactyla. Next base: position 169,177,613 of record NC_080021.1, on the reverse strand, counting down.
CAGCTGGGCCACCACCACAGATCATCAGGCTAAAGGTAAAAGCATTTTAGGGAGGCAGTCAGAAACACAAAGTCCTGGGATGAGGATAAGAGGGTAACTAAAACATGGATGGAAATGGATAAAAGTCTAAAATAAGTTACCAAAAATACTACATTCTCTACACAGAGAAAAACAGGAACATGTGGAATTTTTAAAAAACAGAACTAGATTCTGGATTTACACAACCAGTGTTCATTTTAGGAGGAGTAGTGTCAACATAATAAAGCAATTTTTGAAGATCTTCATGTGATTTTATAGTTTCAAATTTTGATCATTTGTAGTGACTATATATTAAAAAGAACAGATTAATATTAATTATTATCATTATGAATGATTTTGTGAGACTCATCATATAATTTGTAATGTAAGAAAGAGATGCCATTCACAAATTGTTGTAAGAATAAAAATAAGTGAAGAATACACATGAAGTCTGTTTTTCTTATAAAGTCTTCACCTTCTGCCATGATCCTCAACCTAATGAAAAAGGAGAGAACGCTCTGCTCCTTTACTATCCAGATGTGAGGCTTACTACTACTTTCTACAATTTAACCCCACCCTAGCACCCCCAGATCATTTCCCTCTGGTTCTCCTAACCCTACTCAACTTTTAACGATCGTCAGAGCCCATTTCAAGGTCTATCTATTCCACGACACCCTTTACTATAATTCTCATTCACAATGACCTTGACCTTCACTGAACTTAATTATGCCACTCAGGCATTTAATTCCTATATGCCACTTACTTACTTCATGTGTGTATACCTACTCTCCCTCAAATAAAATTGAGTGCCAGTCAGAGAATACAGTTAATGATTCTGTAACATCTTTCTACATTGATAGACAGTGACCACACTGGGGGGAGTGAGGATTTAATAATATGGATAACTTTTGAACCGCTGTGCTGTATATTTGAAACCAACATAGGATTGTATATCAATGATACTTTAACAAAAAATAAAATACAGTGCTAGTTCCTAGAGGCCAAGAATTATTTACTGTAACACCTGTCACAGTGATTTCTGGTAGGTATTCAATAAATATTGAACAAATTAAATAATCCTTTATAAAATGTTCCTTGGTACATAACACAGTGCTTTGCCCATAATAGGCAGTGAATAAATACCCAATGAATAAAATGATTTACAAATGTAAAGAAAAATACAATCAAAAAAGATATTATTTTCAAATACAATTTGGAACTTTTCAACATGTCAGAATTATGCTTTAAATTAATTCTGATATTCCACAGGGACTTTCAGAGGTATTGCATTATTTACTGTGAATTATTCTTGAAGAATGAAGCTTATTTGGTGGTAAGGCTGGAAATGGCTACAAGCACAAATTTTCCCTAAAAAAAAATTCCTCTGTTCTTTACCCAAGGAGATGAAAGGTTAATATTTTTGAAGCAAACATAAGGAACATCGCCTTCAAATGGGGCAAAAGCATGCCTCGTATGGAAATGACCTGCTCCTCAGTGTGTTTCATTTCAAAAATAATTCTCAAATTCCCTCCAAAAACATTCTCATCATGAAAAATTAGGAAACAAAAATAAAGGGTAGATATCTTTTACACAAATTCCTTTGGCATATCAAAAATACTACATATTTCACTAGTTTTCCTTTATTGTCTGATAATTCAAAAAGCACCCAAAATGGGAGTAGAGGATAGTTTCTTAATGAATCATACACTTCCTGAGACACATGAGCTTTGAGGGACAACTTATTGGCTTACAGCACTCCATGAACTTTGAGATTTGGGGCCAGAAATCAGACACTTCCCTAGGGAATACAATTCTTTCTTATCACTTTTGCTTGCTGAGTTCTTATTCTTTATGTTGGCAAAGAGACAAACTGCAAACTGGACATTCAATGACACATAGACGTCAAAGGACTTGATTTAAAATATTTTATCTTGGTAAGTTATGTATCTTGGCTTTTTATGCAATAGTAAAATGTGAAGTACAACAAACATAAATTCACCTGCTTTTCCTCATAACATAAATGTTTCTGTCAAAAATAAAGCACATTTTTTGAAGAAACTGGAACCCTCATACATTGCTGGTACAGATCCTTAAGTGCAGCAGCAGCTTTTGGAAATAGTTCAGCAGCTCCTCAAAAAGTTAAAGACAGAGTCACCATATGACCCAGCAGTTCCATTATCTGGTCTTCACACGTGTGCCAAACTCCACAATGATTATTTACTTAACTTAAAAACACTACCTTCATTTTGTAAATTTAGCATGCCAAAAATAGTATGTGCCAAAAATTGGCAAATGCCTGTGTTTGTTTACTCTTTCATTTCTAAGGCCCTACAAATTATAAAATTTGGATAAGCCAAGCTCTCAAAAGAACAAAGTTCTCCTTATCACTAGACTGAGTATAACTGTGTCAATATAGGCAAGATACTTGATTTGCTGACTGTTATAAAATATTACCTCAGACTGTTGGAAAGGTAGCATTACCTCCAAATTTGGATCTGTCCCATGTATCTCTTCCTCCTGGGTTTTCAGATCCTGCCAACAGGGCCCAAGATGGCTCCAGTCTCTAGGAAGCCCTCAAACTTTGACCTCCTCTAAGTTGACAACATTCTTTTGGCAATTAATTACATACAACCTTATGATAAACCTATGTTAGTTAATTTTTCATATATTTAAATAATGCCTCCCCAACTAACTGCGACACTTTCTGAGGAAAGAACTAAGTATTATGTTTCTTTACTAATACCACAGCATGAAACACAGCATCCTTTATTATTTGGTATATAACATGAAAAGTTTTTTACTTATATTAACTACGTTATATAAAAGTTGTCTTGTATTTTTACTTACAGCAATAATTTTGCAATATAGTACCCTGAAAATTCAAGCTCAGAAAAAAACAAGTCTGAGAGGAATAAGAAATAAGGGAGCTACCATTTGTGGATGGATAACAGTATGACATTGGTTACCTCTTTCATACACTACCATGTTTAATTATTAATTACTCGAGAATCACTCAGAAATCCAAGTTCAAAAAATATGAAACTGAACTGTCACTAGACCTATTTTCAGATATTACTTTATATACAAAAATAGCAGAGGAGAACCAAGATGGCAGCATGAGTAGAGCAGCGGGAATCTCCTCCCAAAACCATATATATTTTTGAAAATACAACAAATACAACAATTTCTAAAAGAGAGACCAGAAGATACAGGACAACAGCCAGACCACATATACACCTGCGAGAACCCAGCACCTCGTGAAGGGGATAAGATACAAGCCGCGGCCCAGCGGGACCCGAGCGCCCCTCACCCCAGCTCCCGGCGGGAGGAGAAGAGTCAGAGCGGGAGGGAGAGGGAGCCCAGGACTGCCAAACACCCAGCCCCAGCCATCCACACCGGAGCGCAGACACAGTCTGTCTGTGGGGTGCTAGAAACTAGGGAAACAGGACAGTAAGACCTGTGAGCAGGTCCCGCAGCTGGTGCCCTAGGGACAAAGAAAAGTGAGTGCTTTTTGAAAGTCTTAAAGGGACAGGGACCCCACAGCTGGACGGAAGTGTCCCGGGACACTTAGCCCAGCAGCTGGGAATCCCAGGGAAGTCCCGGTGCCCTAACCCCCTGGGCAGCAGCAGCGCAGCTCGGAGGCCCCTCATGGAGATAAACATCCACCCGCCCACTCCCCCTCTGATGCGGCTTAGCCATATTGGAGAAGCAGCCTGAGGCTGGCCACACCCACAGCATCCATGGAGCTCCACAGAGGCCGGGCAAGAATTAGAAACCCTGTCTGCATGCAACTACCCAGCACAAGCTGGTAGGGGTCGCTGTTCTCCCAGGAGAGGAAGGCCACAAACTAGCAAGAAGGGACTTCCTCTTAGCCAACACACCGCCAGCTCCCCACAAATACCTCTATCGCCATGAAAAGGCAGAAGAATCTGATACAGACCAAGATCACAGAGGCAAACCCTGAGAAGGAGATAGACCTAACCAATCTCCCTGAAAAAGAATTAAAAATAAAGCTCATAACCATGCTGATGGAGCTGCAGAGAAACATGCAAGAGCTAAGGGATGATGTCCGGAAGGAGATTACAGAAATGAAACAATCTCTGGAAGATTTATAAGCAGAATGGATAAGATGCAAGAGGCCATTGATGGAATAGAAACCAGAGAACAGGAACACAAAGAGGCTGACGCAGAGAGAGATAAAAGGATTTCCAGGAATGAAACAATATTAAGAGAACTGTGTGACCAATCCAAAAGGAATAATATCCGCATTATAGGGGTGCCAGAAGAAGAAGAGAGAGAAAAAGGGATAGAAAGTGTCTTTGAAGAAATAATTGCTGAAAACTTCCCCAAACTGGGGAAGGAAATAATCGATCAGACCACGCAAATGCACAGAACCCCCAACAGAAGGGACCCAAGGAGGACAACACCAAGACACATAATAATTAAAATGACAAAGATCAAGGACAAGGACAGAGTTTTAAAGGCAGCTAGAGAGAGGAAAAAGGTCACATACAAAGGAAAACCCATCAGACTATCATCAGATTTCTCAACAGAAACCTTACAGGCCAGAAGAGAATGGCATGATATATTTAATGTAATGAAAGAGAGGGGCCTTGAACCAAGAATACTGCATCCAGCACAATTATCATTTAAATATGAAGGAGGGATTAAACAATTCCCAGACAAGCAAAAGTTGAGGGAATTTGCCTCCCACAAACCACCTCTACAGGGTATTTTAGAGGGACTGCTCTATTTGGGAGCACTTCTAAGACTAAATAGATGTCACCAGAGAAAATAAAATCAAAAAAAAAAAGAAAAGGCAAACAACAGCGAGAAGAAAGCAGGGGTTGCAGTACTAATATCAGACAAAATAGACTTCAAAACAAAGAAAGTAACAAAAGATAAAGAAGGACATTACATAATGATAAAGGGCTCAGTCCAACAAGAGGATATAACCATTATAAATATATATGCACCCAACACAGGAGCACAAGAATATGTCAAACAAATACTAACAGAATTAAAGGAGGAAAGAGAATGCAATGCATTCATTTTAGGAGACTTCAACACGCCACTCACTCCAAAGGATAGATCCACAGGACAGAAAATAAGTAAGGACACAGAGGCACTGAACAACACACTAGAACAGATGGACCTAATAGGCATCTATAGAACTCTACATCCAAAAGTCACTATTTACAATAGCCAAGAAATGGAAGCAACCTAAGTGTCTATCGGTAGATAAATGGATAAAGAAGATTTGGTGCATATACACAACGGAATATTATTCAGCCATGAGAAGAAAACTAATCCTACCATTTGCAACAACATGGATGGAGCTAGAGGGTATAAATAAGCCAGGTGGAGAAAGACAAACACCAAATGATTTCACTCATATGTGGAGTATAGGAACAAAGAAAGATTGAAGGAACAAAACAGCAGCGGAATCACAGAACCTACGAATGGACTAACAGTTACCAAAGGGAAAGGGACTGGGGAGAATGGGAGAGAAGGGAGGGATAAGGGTGGGGAAAAAGAAAGGGGGTATTACAATTAGCATGTATAATGTGGGGTGGGGGGGCATGGGGAGGGCTGTGCAACACAGAGAAGACAAGTAGTGATTCTACAGCATCTTACTACGCTGATGGACGGTACTGTAATGGGGCTTGTGGGGGTACTTGGTGAAGGGGGTACACTAGTAAACATAATGTTCTTCATGTAATTGTAGATTAATGACAACAAAATTTTTTTTTAAATAGCATACATTTCTAAAAGAACCACTGCTGTAGTATAATGCAATTAGGACTGGAAGATAAGGATGATGATACTGTTTTAAAACACTACATAACATTCTCTTGGTAATTTCTAAATGTGGAGCAAGGTGTTAAACATTTTACACCTGTTAACTCTATTCTAATCCTGACTCTAGCACTTCCTTGTACACAAATAAGTGGTATCGATTCTCTGAACCTTAGTTTCCTCATTTGTAAGATAGAAATGATGTTTAAATGGCTTATCTCACATGGTGGTTGTGGGGCTCAAGTAAGAGGAGGCACACAAAGGCATGAAAAAGCATTGAAAGATCTATCAAGCATCATGCAAATTGAACTGATAGCATTATTATTAAGAAAAACAATCTGTAAAGCAATTGTTTGGAATGAAGTCAGATGACTTTCCAATATTTCCTTCAAGGTGCTCACTCCCACCAACTCACAGTCCATCAAACCATGGTGTGAAGCAGCATTCCAACTAACTACCTGTGTGTCATTTCAGACAGGCATATATACCCATCCCCTCCAATAATATAAACAAGCTGCACTTTATCCCTGAACGTTTTCAGAATTCAATTAAAAGAAAAAAGCTTCTAATAACATTTTTATGACTAACCCAGATTTCTTGCCAAATGTACTCATCATACAATGATATGGGGAATAAAATGCAATATAATATGATGAACCTGAATTTCTTTGATTTTTGTTCTCCATTCTAAACTCACTTGATTTTTCTAAAATGTCAAATAAACCTGAAGTGTTTACAATAAACTTTGAATTAAAGGGTAACCATATTTAATTGACAGTGAAAAATCTTTACTTGTAGAAAGGAAGTTCTTGTTCCAGTAATTTCACCTTTTTCAGACAGAAAAGAAATAAGAACATACATGCTAAGAATACAAAGCAAAGTTAGTCAAGGAATGTAATGCTGCACGCAGCCTGGATGCTTCAGTAGGCAGACATGTTGAGATATAGTGACAAGATGGCTCCAAAGTATTTAAATTCAAGAATTACCCAACCAAGCTACCAGCACATTTTACCTAATACTAAAAACATGGTATGATCCTAAAACCAAGCTTTTTGTTCTACCAGTTTCATTTATATGAGGATTTGCACAAGCTATTTATTCCTTACACATTCAGAACTCTTGCAAATAACTCTACTACATTTTTTCAGATAAAGATTACCCCAAAACTGTTTTTCATTCAACTACCTGTGTTTTACTAACCACGCTTTTACAATAACCAAACATTAAACACAAGGCTTTATGGAGAAGTCACTTGTTTTACAGCAGATGACCTCTATTAAAGATTATGTTCATCTGACACCAAACATCCTCTACAACCCACAATCCTATGCGACAACTGTGGATTTTCCCCCCTCATATCCTTATTAATATAACTTTTGGAAATGCAGTAAGAAATATAAAATGAAAACATTTTTCATTGAATTGCAGCTTTGAGGAAGGAAAGTTGAGAAAAAGGATTAATCACCATAAAATTTCCTAAAATTTATAGATCTGTAATATGCATTATTACAGCTGTTAACCAAATATAAAACCTAAATGAATTGCTGCTATGTATTCAATCATGTTTTATGAAAATTCAAATATGTACACAAATAATATAAATAATATGCCACTATACAATATGAATGTACTTTTAGGAATAATGAAAATGGATACTTCTACTTGCATACCCATGGATCAAAACCTAAGGTGTTACATATTCTTCTGAGAAAAGTCTTCAGTGAGAGCTTCTAGTAAAACATTAGCATTTACGGTAATAACTGATTCCCTTACTTCAGAAAGTGAATTGCTATGCCTTCCTGCAGATTTAGAATAAATGAAGTGAGTTCAAACACTGATAAGATAGTTTAAAATGAAATGTGATACATCCAGTTATGTTTTTTTCTCAGGATTGCTTTGGCTATACTCAGGGTCTTCTGTGGTTTCACACACGTTAGAATTGTTCTATTTCTGTGAAAAATGCTTTTCATATTTTGGCAGGGATTACACTGTATCTGTAGATGGCTTTTGGTAGAATAGATATTTTAACAATATTAAGTCTTGCAATCAATCCATAAACACAGGATGTCTTTCCACTTGTTTGTGTCTTCTTTGATTTTTTTTTTTCAGTAAAATCTTGCAGTTTTCATTGTATAGATCTTTTACTTCCTTGGTGAAATATGTTCCTAAGTATTTTATTATCTTTTGATGCTATTGTAAATGGGATAGGTTTTTTAAATTTCTTTTCCAGTGTTTCATCACAAGTGTAAAGGAATTTCACTGATTTCTATAAATTGATTTTGTAACTTGCCACTTTACTGAAACCATTGATTAATTTCAACAGCTTTTTGATTGACTCTTTGGGATTTTCTATATATAAGATCATATCATCAGCAAGCTGTAGTAATAAAAAGTATGGTACTGGCAGAAAAATAGACACATAGACCAATGGAACAGAATAGAGAGCCCAGAATTAAATCCTAACATATACTGACATATTCAGCAGGGGAGCCAAGAACATCAACAGGGAAAAGATAGTCTCTTCAACAAATGGTGCTGGGAAAACTAGAGAAATACATGCAGAACAACGAAATTGGACCCCTATTTCACACCACTCAGAAAAATTAACTCAAAGTGAATCAAAGACTTAAACATAGACCTGATACCATAAAACCCCTAGAAAAAAACATAAGGAAGAGACTCATTGATGTTGGTCTTGGCAGTAATTTTTAACATGAGGCCACAAGCACAAACAACAAAAGCAAAAATCAACAAACGGGACTACACCAAACTCAAAAGCTTCTGCACAGCAAAATAAATAACCAATAAAATGAAAAGACAGCCTACAAAACAGGAGAAAAATTTTGAAAACCATATATCGGATAAGAGGTTAACATCCAAGACATATAAAGAACAAACACAATAACAAAAAAAAATCCAATTAAAATACAGGCAAAAGAACCAGATAGACATTTTTCAGAAACAGGGATGTCAAAATGGCCAATAGGCACAAGAGAATTTGCTCACCAGGGAAATATACATAAAAACCACAATGAGATATCACCTCACACATAGAATGGCTATCATCAAGAAGACAAGACATAACAGGTACCAGCAAGGATGTAATGAGAAGGGAATTCTTATACACTGTTGGTGGGAATGTAAATTATTCCAACCATTATGGAAAATAATATGGAGGTTCCTCAAAAATTTAAAACAGATGTACAGTATGATCCAGCAATTCCACTTCTGACAATACACCCAAAGGATATGAAAACAAGAATTCAACAAGATATATGCATCCCCATGTTTATCACAGCACTATTCACAATAACCATGGTAGGGAAGCAACTCAAATGCCCATCAACAAATGAATGGATGAGAGAGATGTGGTATATGAACACAATGGAATATTACTCAGCCATGAGAAAGGAGGGTATCCTGCCATTTGCAACATGGATGGACCTTGAGTACTTATGCCAAGCAAGATCAGCCAGACAGAGAATGACAAGCACTGCTTAATATCACTTATATGTGGAATCTAAAACAATCAAACATATTAAAAAAAAATAGAGTAAAATTATAGTTACCAGTCAATGGGACTGGGAGAATAACATTAATGGTGTTTAAGGGTACAAACTGTAATGAGTACTAAAATGGCCACAAAGATTTAATATAGTTTTGAACACAGAGATTTACTGTACAGTTAGGAACACAGATAATAATATTGTACTATAAGCATGTAAGGTGATAAATATCATTATAATATCAGCCATATTACAATATATAAATGTATCAAAGTAACAAGATGTATACCTTAATTTACACAATGTTACATGTCAAATATAGCCAATTTTTTAAAAATTATAGGAAATGAAGAAAGTTGGAAGACTCATACCATCTGATTTCAAGACAAACTAAAAAGCTCTGGAATCAAATAAGTGCAGGATTTAAAAAAAGAACAGACATATAAATAAGTGGAACAGATGAGAAAGTCCAGAAATAGACTTATACAAATACAACAATGACTTTTGACAAAGGTGCAAATGCAAATACAGAAAGAATAGTCTTTCAACAAAAATGCTAGAATAACTGAACATCCATATGCAAAAAAAAAAGAAAACTATACCTCACACTTTCATAAAAATTAATGCAAATGGATCATAGACCTATATATTAACCCTACAAATATAAAGTATCTAGAAGAGAAAATAGGAGTGAATCCTGATGACCTTGCAACTAGGCAACGAATTCTTAGATACAACACTGAATACATGATCCATTTAAGAAAAAATTGATAAATTGGATTTCATAAAAATTTTAAATATTTGCTCTACAAAAGTACTTTTAAGAGAATAGAAAAAATATTTACAAATCACTTAACTGACAAGTGACTTGTATCTAGAATATATAAACAACCCTGAAAATTCAGCAATAAGGAAACAGACAACCCAATTAAAAAGTGGGCAAAAGATATGAGCAGATAATTCACCAAAGAATATATACAGATGGCAAATAAGCATCTGAAAAATGTTCAATATTATTATTTATTAGGTAAAATGTAAACTAAAACCACCATAACATATGACTACACACCTATTAGACTAGCAAAAGAAAGAAGGAGGTGAACCCATATGCTGGCACAGATGCAGGACAAAAAGAAATCTTTTACATTGCTAATGAGAGTGCAAAATGGTACAGCCACTTGGGGAAATGATTTGAAAGATCTTATAAAGTTAAATATACACTTAGCATATAACCCAGAAATCAGACTCCTAAGTATTTACCCAAAAGAAATGAAAACCTGCAATCACACAAAAACCCATCCACTAAAAGGGCACAAAGGGATGGTAGTACAGCTTGGGAATATAGTCAATGATAGTGTAACATCTTCCTATGTTGACAATAACTGCATTAATGGGGGTGAGGATATAATAATATGGCTAATGGTTGAACCACTGTGTTATATACTTGAAACCAATAAAATATCATATATCAATGATACTTCAATTTAAAAAACCTACCCACAACTGTTCAAAGCATTTTTAGTCATAATTACCAAAAAATAAAAATATCCCAAAAGTACATCAGCAAGTATCTGAAAAAACAAAGTTATACATCCATATAATGGAATATTACTCAGCAGTAAAAAAGGACTGAACTACTAATACACACAACATGAATAATTCCCAAACATATTTTGCTAAGTAAAAAGAAGTCAGACCCAAAGGAACAAAATAGCAGCAGACTCAGAGATTCCAAGAATGTACTAGTAGTGGTTACCAAAGGGGAGGGGTGTGGGAGGACAGGTGGGGAGGGAGGGAGAAGGGGATTGAGGGATATTATGTCTAGTACACATGGTGTGGGGATCACGGGGAGAACAGTGTAGCACAGAGAAGGCACATAGTGGATCTGTGGCATCTTACTGCACTGAAGGACAGTGACTGTATTGGGGTATGGGTGGGGACTTGAAAATATGAGTAAATGTAGTAACCACATTGTTTTTTCATGTGAAACCTTCATAAGAGTGCATATCAATCATACCTGAATAAAAAAAAATAAAAAATAAAAGAAGTCAGACCCAAAGGCTTCATACTGTATGATTCTGCTTATATGGAATTTTAGATTAAACAAAACTGTAGGGAAGGACAACAAACCTGTGGTTCCCACATACTGCCAGTTGTTTTTTCACATAGGGACCAAAGTTATTCAAGGAGGAAAGTAACATTCTGAACAAATGGTGTGGGAACAATAAATGCAGCGGGAAAATGAACCTCTACCTAACATCATACACAAAAATTAATTTGAGATGGATCACAGACTTAGACATCAGAGCTAAAATTATAAAACTTCTAGAAGAAACAATAGATTATCTCTACAACCTTGGTGTATAGAAAGATTGTTTGTACATAAAAATAAATACTCAAAAAAGAAAAAGATTTAAAAGTTGGACTTCAAAGTTTTTAAACTTGTGATATTCAAAAGAAACACCAAAAAATGAAAAGGCAAGCGAAATCCTGTAATTCGCAATCAAAATATAGGTAGGTCATACAGCACAGAGAAGACAGGTAATGACTCTGCAGCATTTTACTACGCTGATGGACAGTGACTGCAATGGGAGCGTGAGGACTTGATAATATGGGTGAATGTTGAAACCACAATGTTGCTCATGTGAAACCTTCATAAGATTGTATATCAGTGACATTGTAACAAAAAAACGAGAAAAGAAAGAAAAGGCAAGTGAAATCTCGGAAGAAAGTATCTGTGATACACATGTATGACAAAGGATTTGTGTCCAGAATATATAAATAATAAACACACAAGTAAAAAAACAGGCAAACTCTTGAACATACATTTCACAAAAGAAGATATATGAATGGCCAATAAGAACATGAAAAGTGCTCAACATCATTAATCAACAAAATAATGTGAATTATAACCTCAATAAAGTCCCATTTGGAAACAACAATAATGGCTAAAATTTAAAAGACTGACAATACCAAATATTGCAGAGTATGTAGAACAATGGAAACTCTCATACACTGGTTGACATATAAAATAATACAATCATTGTGGAAAAAAATTTGATAGTTTTTTATAAACATACATCTATCTTATGACCTAATAATTCTACTCTTAACCAAGAGATAGGAAAATATATACCAACAAAATACTTACACAATAATGTTTGTAACAATTGTATTTAGAATAGCCAAAAATTGACAACCAAAATATTCATCAACTTACAATCTACCAAAGCGTGGTGTAACTATTTGACCAAAAAAGAAAGAATGAACTAATGATACACACAACATCATGGATGAATATCAAAACAATATGTTGAGTGAAATAAGCCAACAACCAAAGACTCCATACTCAGTGATTTCAAGAGGAAATTCAAGAACAAATGAAAGCAACATACAATGAGAGGCACCAGAACAATGGCTGCATATGGAGGCAGAAACAGACTGGGAGAGGCACAAGCTTTCCAGGGTACCCAGTGTTTTAAGACCCAAGTGGGGCAATGGTTATGTCGGTGTTTACTTTGATCAAAACACTGTACACTTAAGATCTATTCACTTCACTGAATGTAAATGTTACCTCTTAAAAAAAATGAAATAAATCGCTTCAGTCTTTCACTTCAGTATAGAATATGCAGAACACAGCCACCCTGCATACAGTGAACAAATGGCTACTTTTAGAGAGTGTTATTAATTCGTTCAAAATTGTAGAGAATGGCATCAGTTCACATAGGGAGCTCACACTTGAGAGAACAGAATGGTCTTATTTTAAGCAATCTGAAATTGTTTACTGGCAAACCAACCAAAAAAAAAAAAAGTTTCTTATTTTAAATTAGACTTTTCAATATAAGTATGAATGGACCAAATATGGGAAGAACCTTCTGATTCCTAAGTATCTCACCTTGAGAATAAATGACCTGTTATAAATTCAATACCAAAAAAAATGCATTTATTATCACTGTTATTCCTGATTGGGCAGGGATGACAGTTAACAATATAAATTATGTTAACAATAATTTGTACAGTAAAAATATGGTTAAGCTAACTTCTGTTCTCAATAGACTACAACATAGTAATACATCTCACAGTCAACTCTTTTGCAGCAGAATCTATAACTGTAACTCCAGTTCTTATATAATGTTAGGAGGTTTAACAAGCTACAACCACAAATGAGTAAAAATGATAGTTGGCATAGAAATAAAAGGAATTGATAATGGAAAAAACTGGATAAAAGGGTATCTACACTAAAACTTAAAAAAAGTTTACCAAATCTCTTAACCTTTTATTTTAAAAATAAATAAAGGAAATACAATTTTAGCATTTAATTGGTCAATGCATTCTGGGATGATTTGACCAGAAAACCATCTACATCCAAACTTTAGTGAAAGATAATACTTAATACACACTCGTGTGTGTGTGTATGTGTGTGTGTGTGTATATCTGTATGTGTGTGCATGTTTGCATGATCACATGTATGTGGGCTGAACAAGTTCTAAGGTTTAAACTGATTTGGCACTAGTATTAAAAGAAAACACTTGGAATATTAACAGACTGAGCATCCCATTTTGTAAAGCTCTTTGTAGAAGTAGCATACCTGTGCCCTCTTCTGTACCTCCAAAAGGAGCTCAGAATACTGCAGCTCCAGTTCCTTCTTCTGTTTGTGCCAGCAGCTCTCCTGAGCTTTGATCTGCTCGGCCACTTTGTTAAAGGTATCTTCCTGGGTCTGCTGAAGTTCTCTCATTGTATCAGACTTGTTTTTACAGATATACTCTAGATGTCTTATCTAAATGGGCAATGGCAAAAGAGAATGAGATATGCTCCCAAACCATTTCTTTGTACCACCTCCCCCAAAACTGTCCATGATTTTCTACTGTATTTTATTCCTTCAGATCATATAAAAATTTTAAGTTAAATTGAAAACAAAAAAATTAAGAAATAGGAATTAGGGCAAATTATCATATTTTAGCAGAAAATGGTATCATTTTTATGCTTAGATGACATTTTATTTTTTACTTATAAAGTTACTTGTTCTATAATCAATTTTACTGAGAAAATTTAAAACATGCTTACCTCTAGAACCAAAGCTAAAGCTATTCAGATATCTAAGTGGGGAAGGAAGTATTTAAATGAGCTTCACAAATCTACAAACATTTTACATATAATAAAACAATGTTCCAACTTTTTTTATTTTACATTCAAAACACTGGAAAGAAAATCCTCGTCATCTAATATGTATGACAATTAATAGTGTTTTGAAACCATGAACAACTATTAAAACATAGTATCATCTCAGAGGGTTTAAAATTTTAAATTATCAGTAATCTCAAGGCCATTATATACACATTCACCATCGCAAAGAGCATCTGGGCTTCTCACAGTTTATTCCTTCATTTCCCCAAACCTACTTCTCAGTGCCTAGGGTTAGATTTGATGATAGGACCAAGGTAAAATGCTCTCACTCTAAAATCAGGCCAAGATGCTGTTTCACCACTTAAACAGATTTTAAAAACTTAGGGAACAGTGTTTCTCTTTATGTTGCTTAAGAGCAAATGTCATTGCAGCTAAAGATCTGGAAACTAGACCACATAAATATAGTTTTGACCAGTTCAACAGACCCAGGATAAGAATCAATACCCTTAATGGTGGAATATGTTGGTCTGCTTAGCCATTTTAATTTTCTATAACCAAAAAACAGATTTTCAATTTTTTCTTTTTTTAGGTAAGACTGAATTCCTAGGCTTGTGAATGGTAAAGTGACCGTAAAAGTCTACTATTTTCTTCTACAGTATATACTTCTTACATTCAAAAGCACTGAAGGGATTTTATAACATACAGCATGTTGTGTTTCCAGAAATGTCATAAACATAATTTTAAAATTTTACATGCTTTTAAAGTAACACCTCATTATTTTCTGAGCAAAGAATTTTAAGATATTTTTGAATAACTATCTTGTTTCTATTTAACGCTAACATAAAGAGTTGGTTTATTAATGTAAATGACTAAGTTCTTTGAATTGCTTCATCAGTAAGATTAATTTATTTTCTTTTAATTAGGTCCCTGTGGCTAATACTGGCTAGTAGTATTAGCATGTCCTGCACAGAAAGTGGAGCTTGGAGACTTCATACAGACTTCAGTCACATTTACATGCCCACAGCAATGGCATCAAACTGAGTTGTAGACAAGCCATAATTAATGGTATTGAATTATTAACAGCCAAATTCTTTTTGAAATAAGATGAATGTCAGACCCTCTTAATGATACTGTGATGTGGACAAATGCCACTGAATTTAATAGAGGTATCTGATGCCTGAGGACAGTCACCTTCTCATTAGCCCTGTTGAGGTCTGCGATCAGGGCATCAACATTCTCCTGCAAGATGGCACAGAGCTCAGACCAAGAGAATTTATCCAGCATGCCTTCTGGTTGTTTTATGAGCACACAGCCTGTTATCAAATGCTGATACAAGGTATGAAGGAAGGTTAGCTTCTCCTGTGAGAAAAAAAGGAAACTAATTCCAGTATATAAACATTGTAAGAAGTAAAACACATAATACACATGGTGAAAATTTTATTTCAAAAACCCAGAAAGGAATTAAAATATTCAAGTCTCAGAGTATTGTCATCTTGGTGATGTTTTTTACATTCAAAACTAAGCATCAGATAAAAACTTGGAATTGCTCACTCTTGGTATTCAAAAACCACAACGTACACTCTAGAAGTCAAAAGATCAGGGTTTCAAGCCCAGCTGTGCTATTACTGAGCATGTGATCTGAGGAAGTACTTGTTCAGGCCTCCCCTTTCTAATCTGTAACATGAGGAATCTGGAAGAGTGGCTCCTAAGACCTTCTAACTGGAAATCAGTATGGTAATTCTATAATGTCATATTTAAAGTTGCCAAAACAGATGTCAGAAAACCAATACAGAGAGAAGAGTATTATTCAACTCTGTTCAAGAAAACGTTATATCTGTATCTGTATTACATGTATACAATTACTCAGCCTTCTTCCTCCTCCAGAGGTTCCAGTTTCCTTACCACTTAGAGGAAATCTATCCCAAGCCCCTTAGGCAAAGTAGCCAGTGATATGAAAGATACGGGAGATGGGCTCATTTGCTTTCCCCACTTATAAGTTCATATAGTATTTGGCACACTGGGCATTTGTAGGTCTTTAAATATTACAAAGTAACAGGCCAAAAAAAAGGACATCCCTGCAGGAGGCATGCTTTCAAAATTATCCAATTAGAAATGTGTAAAAAAAAAAAAAGGTCTTTTAAAACTATATTGCCATTGTAGTAACTAAACCACCCATAGTTTAATGACTTGGAAACGCCATGCTATAGAATTCAGTAAAGAGCTGATCCCATCTTGGATACACGAGAAGAGCTTACTTACTAAGATGCCCAATGGCTCTCTTTATAAGGTGTTTCACCTATAAAGTCCCACAGAATGGAACTCAAAACGACGTGATTGTAAAACTGCAAAAATGAATATTTTGTGTAGATAAAATAAGTTCCCTTAAGGTTTTTTAATAGATCATCAGGAAAAGAAAACTTCTAAAAGGAAAAAACAGAAACTCTCATCTTCTAGATAAGAAAAACTAAATATAGGATATGCAAAGGTTGTGTAATTAGAAATCATGGGGAAATTTTTCCTATATATGTTAAAATGTGTATCTTTATTCCTCCCTATATATTTCGCCTTAGTTCTTTCCAAATATAACAATTTAAAAACCAAAAAATTCAAATATGTAGTTACAACCATAAACCTGAGCAGGATATAGGAAGTCTTTCTAAACACACTGTACCTTTTCCTTTTTTAAGCAAAGGGTTGAGATGTTTAAAAATCTTATTAAATATATGAAACCAAATGTGATATTCAGACACAAAAAATCTTCCCCACACACATACACACATTTGGCCAACTGACTGAGTTCATCTTAAAGGATAATTCATTGTGTCGCCATTATGTCCTTTTTGCTTGGGCTGTGATAAACCATGCGTGATAATCATCCATTTGGCGTGAAAAGAGAATCTCAAGATCCAAAACTGATTTGCACATGCTGAACGCAACCACAGTGCTGTGGGCCTGCTGACTTTACAGTACAGTCAGGCTTCTAGTTTCCTCTCCTTTAATCATTATCTGATGTGCAGAACAATTCCAGTCCCTTCATGTGGACACAATTTAAATCCCAGACTATAAGAAAAGTGGAAAGAATGTTTCCTTTTTACTTGTTTGGCATTCATGTTCATATTGGTTGGAGTAATGAACTCAATGTGCAGGGCCACTCAGATAAACCAACTGCACACCAGCTAGACTAGCTCTGTGTCCCAGGGGTAAAAGGCAACGTCTGATAACGATTCCGCTCACACAGGCGCATAAAGAATATCAAAGTTTTGTCATAATACTTTAAGAAATTATTAACAAATAAAAATGGATAGGCAACTCTCATGGGTGTCCGAAGAAAGTTTTGATCTTGTGGGACTTGTATTTTTCTGAATTTTGATTAATATAAAGAGTAAGGAGTCTGTCTATTAATGTAACTATTTATTCCTGTTTTGCAAATGAGGAAACTAAGATGAGGGCAAACTGAGCTGTATGGTTTGTCCATGCTCACAGAGTTTGTAAACAGAAGTACCACTGTCCAGTCTAGTTCTTTCTGATTACAAATATATATATATATATATATATATTCTTTCCAACATGCCAAGCTACTAAACTACTAAAATAAAAATTATTTTTTCTTTGGCAAACAGGAACACCTTGAAAGGACTGTTTGTTAGGAGCATAGCTGCCTGAGATATGATGTTCTAAAAAGTCAGAGAAAATTAGTTGTACAAGTTGCTCATGATGACTTCTCTTACATAAGATGACACAAGAGGAACAGGGTGCCTGGTTTTGCAGCTGGAAGGAATATTTCAGAACAGTCAGGTCAGAACAACGTTTTGAATTAAATCAAATAAGGGTAAAAACAGCCACTTGAGGTATGCAGAGATTTATAAAGCAGAGATTACTGAGAGACCATTCCTGACAGTCTTTCGGTCTCCACTAATACCTCGGTGTCCTTATGGAAAACCTGGGAAAGCTGCTGCAGTTCACTTTCAGACTGGGCTGCTCGCGCCTTTTCTTTCTCCCAACAGTGCAGCACATTTTGTAGTTCCACTTTTAAAGTGCTTATTAGAGCCTCTCTGTCTGCACATTTAGTGCGTAAGTGACTTAACTCTTTATTGACATCAGCCAGTCTATCCTGAAGATCCTGTCGGAGATACCAAATAAAGAGACTGTATGAAGGCAACCCACAGGGCATGAGGGATTCAAATATAAAATATGGAATGAAAACTTCCAAAGCTTTAACGCATAAGAACCAATCACAAAGGCAAGTATTAGACTACCATGAAGATACCTTATTGAATATATTTTCAAAGTATAATATTTCAGCTCAAATATCAGAAAATTTATGCTTCAACATTTAAAAATAAAATGTT
Source organism: Manis pentadactyla (assembly GCF_030020395.1). Taxonomy (NCBI): domain Eukaryota; kingdom Metazoa; phylum Chordata; class Mammalia; order Pholidota; family Manidae; genus Manis; species Manis pentadactyla. Next base: position 169,158,817 of record NC_080021.1, on the reverse strand, counting down.
AGTAACATAGCTTATTCCAAAATGCTTTTGAAATGGAGTTTTCCTTTCAGCTCATTATTTAAAAAATAATTTGGTAGCACAAAAAACTTTGAATAACAAGTATATAACAATTTTTAAATAAACCTCTTATGTTTAATATAACAACATTTACTTCCCAGTGACATTCCAAATACTAATAGGAATCTCAAGTATGTGACATAAAATTGTGCTGAACTATTTATTCTTCAATCTTAACAAATTCTATTCAAGTATATCCATGACAAACTCAACATGGACCAACACAAAAAAAGATTCCAACTCTGTGAGTTTCTTTGTACTTTTTTTTTTACAATTTTGCAACAATAATAAAATCAGCACAGAAAATAAACTGTTGTTCTGGACATTGGCCAGGTGTGGTCTCAGTCCATTAGTAGGCAGGATGTACTAAAAATAATAGCTCCTTCCTAAAATTATGAAAACTGACTTCAAATACTGATGTACTAATATAAAATATGTTGACTACGTATCTAAGGCTGGACATTAAATGGTAATTAATTTTTTGAAACTATGGTATTATAAAGTTTTTCCTTTAACCAAAACAATTTCAAATCGTTTTATTTTTTAAATTTTGAAAAAAACATTCTCATTACTTTGATCATCAATAAAAAGTTTAAATTGTATCCAAATGTAGTTAATAAAAGTATGAACTATATTTTCAGATATCTCTACCTAAAAATAGTCCCTAAGTGATTATACTTCTTTACTAATACAAAAGGAAGAAGTTATTTTAAATCACAATACCTTTATATTTTTAGTGTGAGATTCTATCTTCTGTTTGGCAGAATCAAGTTCATTAGATGCTTTTTCCTTAGCATCATTCATGCTGTTTAGCTGATAAAAGAAAACGTAAGTAACTTTTAAAATATTTTTCAAGGATGTATAACTCAAATACTTATCTGTAAATGTTTTTTATGCATTAATTAAATACAAAATTTTCAGTAGCAATTAAGTCTTAAAAAAGTATTTCTTTTGGTTAACTATATAATATCTGTCACAAGTTCACATGGCTAAAAAGGAAAGAAACTGTTCAAGCTTAAAATGTCAGTGATGTTTTGTATTTTTACTACATGTCTGGATAAAGGATTTCATTCGTACTGTAAACAATATAACTTTATTCTTAAAATCCTACTGGACCAAAATGCCAGAAGCAGTGGCATCTAAAAGGAAAGATGAAAGGACAGAACAGAAAACTGTTCTTTCTATACATCAGGACAGTATTCACGGGTCTCTCACTCCATATGACAACTTCGGGGTCGGTCACATGCAGTCCTACTGGGAAGGCTTGTGGCAGGTCATCAGTTGGTCCTGCTCCGCTTGTGATTTATTTTCTTTGACAGTTCATTCTTCTTTCTGTCAGACTGCTCTTTTTGCTTTCTTTGCAGCCACCCCCTTGGTCTCCCCACTGCTGTCTCTGGCACTGGTTCACAACAAAGCGCATTACTAAGCCAAAGCCTGCTGAGTCGACTTTTCAACTGTGCTGCAGATCATGTGACATTTATCCTCCCAAATAACAATTCGCTGTGGGTAATATGTTCCTAGTTACCCTGCAGCTTCCAGACCCAGGCCTCAGAAGACTTTCATAAACTACTAACAATACAGGTCGTCTCGTCTCACTGGGAAAGGCTTAGCAATATTTGTTCTTTATAGTAGTATCATTATTTCAATGGTCACTATCTTTTCATTTTTCATGCCTTTTAAACAATTACAGAGGTTATTAAGAAGACTCACTTTTCCTTCTTTGTTCACCTTGGTAAACTAAAGTAAAATAAGCCTCTTCTGAAATATGAAGTATAATGGTTTCTTGGCCTTTGTGATATATGAAAGGCACAGATAAACAGAAGGATAAACACTAAATTACATGTTATTTGGCCTGTCTTGGGTTTGGACAATCTGTTTGTTGTTTTGCTAATTGTATTTAATATGATTATTTTATATTTTCTAATTTGACAAGCTGTAACTAAATGAACTCTTCAATTTTTAAAGCACAAATTCATAAAATATTTTAATACCCAAGAAAATTATCAGCCCACACATTAAATAATACAAATGAGATGATAAATAAAAGCATGAGCTTCTTTGGTCATCAAATTAAAAACTTCCAGGCTACTTCAAACAGATAACTTGTTTTCAAAAGCTTCCAACAGCATTTTACTCCCCGTAGAGGATGAAAATGAACTTCTCTCTTTTTTTAATTGAGACTTTCACAATTTGTAGAAACCTAAAATAATCACAAAACCAAATTTCTACCACCTATTTCAATTTTGTAAAAACATAATGACATTTAAATACATACCATATATTAACTTAAATGACTTGTATAGCTTTTATTTTTTAATTAAAATAAATTTTGAAGACCAAGAAGTAAAAGAGGATTGTAACTTTGAAAACAATAGTGTGACTGAAGAGTTACAAAAACACAAGTGAGACATGTCTTTAGGCCACACTTAAAGGAAGAACAGTGACAGACAAATTATTTTTTGTATCTGTGAAGCTGTCAATTCCACACACCCAATCTTTTTGACCTTTGTAACAAGCAAGGGATATGTACTGCTGCAGGCCGAAGGCTATATGTGTGGAGCCAAACAGTGCAAGTGTTACCTCATTAGATGCATCTTCCAGCTTGCTCTGGTAATCCGTCAAGGTGCGCCTCAAAGTCTCAAGGACAGCAGAGAAGCTGGGAGGTTTATCTTTGTCCTTGTGGATGCCTAGAGAAAAATGTAGGATGAAAATATACCCTTTTGGTCACAGAGACAAAAGCTAAACAAACAGTAACAGAGATATTACAATTAGGAAGAGCTGAAAAGACACTGAAACACTTGAGTAGAATCTTATTCTTCCAAGTACACTGCTGTGTAGCCAAGTATTACTAGCTTTTCTAAACAAGTGATCCAATGAAGCTCATAATATATCAAATGCAATGTGGGGCTACTTTGTATCTTACCAAGACTCAACACTGTAGTTAGTAGTAAGCTCTTTTCCCTTTTTTTCTTTCCTATCCCTCAGTAACTGAACTATTTGTACATACATGTTGTCCAACAATTAAATGAACAGTCTATACTAACATTATTTGGGGAGTTATGTACACTTACTTTGGTCCTTATGTTTCTGATCAGTCAGGCCTATTTTGCTAAAGTAATAATTTCTGAATCCAAGAGTACATAATTTTCTGTTATGCTTGGAAATTTTCTTCAATCCTTAAAATTCTCAAGTTACAACTTGAAATAAGTAAAAAAAATACTATTATCTACATAGACTCACATCATGTTTCAATTAAAACCCTTAAAACTGATACTCATTGAAAAATACGAGTATTTCCATATTATGCCCTCAAACTATTTTAATTTAGTTGGGCCATAAGTTTAGTTGAGCTAATTAAGTTCACATAATCAAATACAGTTTGAAATATTAATCCAAAATAATCAAAAATTTAGTTTCAAAAACCACTTTTAATTGAACTATACTACTCTTTATTTAAAAAGAAACAAGTAGCAAATTTAAAAACATTCTTATTAAAAATATTTATTTTCCTATTATAATTTATCCCCATAATTTACAACCTAAGTATTTCAATACACAAGAAACACTTTCAAGAAAAATAATTTTTAAAAGAAGCATTCATTATATGCATTTATTATTCACTGATTCAATCAACTGATTTACTGGATTACTACTGTGTATAAATCTTAGGCATTAAGTACATGGAGGTGAACAAGATGGGTACAGTCTCTGTTCTAACAGAATTTATAGCCTAAAAAGAGAGGGAGATAGTAAACAAATAATTATATGAGATCATTCATCCATTCAAGTATTCAGTTGCTGGAACTTTGGGGGGATAGGAAAGAACTCAATAATGAAGGAAAGAAAGCAGGAATAAAGGAAGAAAGAGGAAAATTTTTTTGGTTAATGATAGATTAACTTTATTAATCTCAGAGTATTGGTGATATTTAGTGTTCTAATCTTGGCCAAAATGTTATTAATAAATTATTACATTCATCAAGGTATAGTTCAAACACTATCTTAGGTATGGGCACACCTTGAGTTTTCTTAAACAGGAGACTATTTAACTTAAAAATCAAAAGTAATATAGAAACAACACATATCCCAACTTGGGGGACAGGGCAGGGGGGACAGGAAAAAAACACTGCTCTGAGCCATGATAATAGAGGAGACAGTACTCTTTGAAACGACTGTGAGTCAGGAAGACAACTCATTAAAAATTTTATTAAAGGTCTTACCAAATACATTTTTTAAATTGCTTTCTTGCACAAGATTTTTTAAAAAATGTAATGTATAATTCTTTTCTTTTGCTCCTATACAAGTAGGCCATGAATAAATCATTCAAGGGCACTCGGGAAATCTGCTGGCTTTTACAATAGCAGAGAAAAATGTCCTTTTAGAAATCGAGAAGAATAAAATCATCTTAATATGACTGTTGAGGGGTAAAGGGGCAAATGCCCTCTCTTTATTGACCCATGCAGTCTTATATTCTACATAAGACAGTTTCTTCCCTTGAAAATGCTTACACAATAAAGTTCAGTTGAAATACAAAGTATGCTTGAAGTCCCACCCACACCCATCATAAAAGTTACTGGTCCCTTAGCATGACAAAACACTTACAAATTTTTTTAAAAAGGCATTACTCAGGAACCAGGACCTTACTGACTAATCTGATTTAAACTAATAACATTATAATTACTGCACAATGGAAAAAGAAGCAAGCTATTAAAACTATCCAATCAGAGGAAAATAAAAAACTCACAAAGAGCAGTAAAAAAATATGTGAACAGCAATCATAAAAGGCTTTTCAAAGGTCAAAGTACAGTTGAAGAACAGACTGTGTCAGGACATTTTATACCTAGTATAACCAACCTAAAATCTTCTGAGTTTCTCTGTCCCTCTGGCTGTACATATGTGGCTGTGCACATGGATACTAACCTATACCTTCTAACACTGCCTATTTCAATCTCTCACTTTTAAGTGCATTTTAACTCTGGGTACACCTTGGCAAATCTTTTCTTTGAATTTGTAGCCCATTGGAAGGAACAGAATAGAAGGAAAGATTCCAAGCCCTGTATTTAAATGTTTTCTTCAAGACAATGTCTAAATATATTTTCATTACTCAATAAACCACCATTTTTCAAGCTGGAGTTACTATGTCCATAACCTATTGTTCCATAGTAGAAACAGTAAGTAGTAATGAATGAAGTCACCCATCTCCTCCACCTTCTCAATCATGCTCTGCCCTACTTCAGTCTCCTGCAAGGCCCCAAAAGGGGAGAATTACTTGAAAAAAAAATAGAAACTGAATATAAGACAAAAGACTGAGCTTTAAAAAAAAAAATGTTATAGAACATGAGGTCATACTCATCCTTAGAGTAGGGGGAAAAAAAACCCTGCTATTTAAAGGTGATTTTTAATCATGTGGTAAAACACAGAAAATAACATTCAAATGGGTTTTATTTTCACCAGAGAAAATCCAAACATTAAATATATTGATGACTACAAAAATTCCGTTTTCATTCTAAAAGCACTAAATACAACACTTTGTTCACAGTTATGCTTTTCTTTATTTAAGCATCATCGATATATAATCTTATATTGGTTTCAAGTATACAACACAGTGGTTCAACAGTTACCCTTATTATTAAATCTTCACTCTCACCAGCACAGTTACCATCTGTCAACTCAGGAAGATGTTACAGAATCACTGACTGTATTCTCCATGCTGTACTACCACCTCCGTGACCAAGTTACATTATGACTGAGAATTTTTGTGCCCCTTTATCCTCCTCACCCTCCCCACCCCCCATCCTCCCCAACCCCTCCAACATTGTAACTATCAGTCCACCGTTATACTTTTCAAACTAAAAACTACATTCTCTATATTAATTCATCTTTTCACTGAGTTCATAAACAATCATCTGCATTATCTTGCAAACATTAGTGCCCATTCTGGAGTTTTTAAGGAGATCGGGTCACAAATTTTCTAACATATGGAGAGCATTTATTATGTGAGTCCTGCTCACCCACACACCCTAACTATGTCCTCAGGAAGAGTCCAAGAGGCACTTCCCTCACCTAGGTTTAAGGAATGTATTGTGATGGGAGACCCAGTGTCCTCAACAAGCTCTGTAGCTTGATAAACTCTATGTAGCTAAAAGGCCATGGATAACAGTGGAAAATGGTGTCATCAAGCTAGGTTCCCTAAATTCAATGAGGATGATGAGATCTTGGGTGACACGCAGGACAATAGTAGCACTTAACTTCCAGAGACAAAATGGACATGGTTACCATACTGGGCAGTGGAATCAAAGCAATAAATAAAATGGTTTTACACATGCATATTGCCGGCATTGGCTAACTGATACAGCATTCCTAGAGCTGAAATAGATAGGCAGTCTTCTTAAGTATTATCTGATTTGTCTAAGTAGAAAATCTCTAGGTTTGATTACCATTAATAGGACTTAAATCAACACTAAAGAGAGTCTGAGCCCTCAATCAACTCTGACTTGAGCTAGTTCACAGACCCAGTCAGTGCCCCTTGAATAAAGAGGATGGGTCCCCTTTAGGAATCCTAACATACTGCCAAAGATCATACTGTGTGAATCTTCCTCCTAGCTTTCCTCGAAGAAACATGCAACCATTTACCAGGGTGATCATGTACTGGGGAAGGGGGGTTAATCCCTGGGTAACTGGATACTGGATCTGATCTGACACTAATTCCTGGAGACTTAGTATGCTTTTGTGGTTCACTAGTTAGGGTAGGAGCTTGCAGAGGTCAGGAGATTGATTCTGGGTTAAGGTCTATCTCCAGTGGGACCAGTATGTACCTGAACCCACCTAATAGTTATGTCCCCAGTTTGGAATGCATAGTTAGAAAAGTCAAATGCAGAAAACTGGCATGATATCCATATTGGTTACCTGACCCATGGAGTGAGGGATTTACAGAGGAAACCAAATAGAAAAAAAAGCAAGTAGAAGTCACTAGAACTTTTACCAACCAAAAAAGTAAGTTGAAGAAATGCTACATTTCTGAAGAGATTGCAGCAATTAGAGACTACAGAGACTTGAAAGATAAAGGATGTGGTGATTCCAGCCACGTTAGCATTCAACTCATCTATATGGATTATGCAGCATACAGACGGATCTTAGGAACGATAGGGAATTACTGTAAGCATAATTACATGGGACTCCAATTGCAGGTGCAGATACAAATGTCGTTTGTTTTGGGGGCAAATAAATACATTTCTGGCAATTGGGATGAAGCTACTTCTTCTATCCTTTTAGTAAAAATCACCAAAGCACTTGCTTTCAAGCTAGCAGGACCAACTATGTCCTTCACAGCCCTACCTCAGAGCTACATCAACTCTGGCATAATCTAGTCTGTAGAAATCTTGAACAACTCTCCACTCCAGAAGATATCACATGTTCTGCTTAGTTCTCTACCAAATTGATGATATCATTCCAACTGTACGAGTTCAAACAGGTCAAGTTTGGCAGGTCCTTATAAGTGAATCATATGGTAAACTTTCAGGATTTTGGAACAAAGCAAGCCATCCTCTATAGGTAACTACTCTCCTCTTGAAAATCAGCTTTAGACTTCCTACTAGGTCCTCAGCAGATGTACTGCATTCACAGCTACTAATTTACCATGGGACCTGAGTTGCCCATCATAAAATGGTTATTGTCTCATCCACCAACCCATAAATTTGGGCATGCACAACAACACTGTACCTTCAAGTGAAAGTAATATGTACGAAACTGGGATCAAGCAAGTCCTTAAGACACAAGGAGCTGCATAGCAAATAGTCCAGATTCCTATGGCCCTATTCTTACAACATTGCTTCCTCTCTTAACCCACACCCTGGATCCATGGACAATTTCCTATGACCACTTGAATAATGGGCTTATATATAGATGGTTCTGTATGATACACCGATACTGCTTAGAAGTAGACAGGTACAGCACTATAGTCCCACACAAGGATGATCCTGAAGAATAGTGGTGAAGTGAAATCCTCCCAGTAGGCAGAACTTCAAGTGATGGGCCTGTCATTTTGCCTGGAATGAGAGGTGACCAAAGGGACAAATATACACAAATTTATGGGGAGAGCTAACAGTTTGGCTGAATGGGCAGGGACTAGAAAAGAACACAGTTAGCAAACTGGTAACAAGGTGGTCTGGGTGAGAGTATGTGGCTAGACCTCTCCAAATGAGCACTGCACCCAGATCAATCAATAGAGGGACATCTTAATAATCAGGAGGACAAGATGAAGCATTCTGTGGATATCAACCACCACCCTTTCCCAGCCACCTTCATCCTTACTCACCTTTGTTGTCCTTACAACAAAGGAGTCATGGCAACAAGAATGGAGCTAATACACAGGCTCAGCAACAGAGTCAATTCATCAAGATTGATATGGTTATAACCCCTGCTGAATGTAAAATCTGTCAACAGTAAAGACAAACAGTGAACCCATGATATGGTACCATTCTCTAGGAGGATGAGCCAACCACCTGGTGGTAAGTTGATTATACTAAGTCACTTCCTTCATTGAATGAGCAATGCTTTACTCTTAATAAGACAGATACTCTGAATATAGACTTTCCTTCCATGACCATTATAGTTCTGCTGAAATCACCATGCGTGAATTCATAAAATACCTTATTCACCATTACATATTCCACATAGCATTGCTTCTAACCAGGAAACTCATTTTACAGCAAATCATGTATGGAAATAGGAAAAGTATTCCCATTCTGAGAGAACTCACTGGTTACTATGTTTCCTATCAGTCTGAAGTAGCTGGCACATAGAATAGTAGAATGGCCTTTTGAAGAATCATGGTGCTGCTGCATAGCAACATTTTGTAGGACAATAATAATATCCTTCAGGACAACATATGCTCTGAGTCAGGAATCAATATATGGTGTGTTTCTCCCATATCCAGGATTCACAGGTCCTAGAATCAAATGTTGTGCATGGGAGTGGCTCATATCATCATTATATCTCATGATCCACTAGGAAACGTCTGTTTCGCATCCCAAAAACTGTGGACTCTATTGGTCTAAGTTTTAATTTCTCAAGGGAAAATGCTTCCACCATGGGACACAGCAATGGTTCCACTAAAATGGAAGCTGAGAATATCACCTCATCATTTCTGAGCAAATCAGGAAGACAAAGAACAAAGATAGTTCTTCCTTACAGGACAACTGGTCTTTATTATCAAGGGAAAATTGATAGTTAAGAACGAGTATGTTTAGAATACAGAATATCCCACAAGGCCCCTGTTAGTACACTCATGTTCTTTTGAAAAACGTTAATAGACCAGCAATCCCACTTCTAGGTGTACATCCAAAAGGATTAAAAGCAGGGTACTGAAGAGATGTTGCCAAGTTCATAGCAGCACAATTCACAATAGCTAAAAGGCAGAAGCCACCTAAAAGTCTATCAGCAGATGAATGGATAAACAAAATGTAATATATATGTACAATGGAATATTATTTAGCCTTAAAAAATGAATTCCTGTCACATGCTATAACATGGATGAACCTTAAAGACAGTACACTAAGTGAAATAAGCCAATTACAAAAAGACATATTATATGATTATACTATATGATATATCTAAAGTAGTCAAATTCATAAAAGCAGAAAGTAGAATGGTGGTTACCAGTGGCCAGGGGAAGGGGAAAAAAAGATATGATGGTTAATTTTATGTGTGAACTTGATGAGGCCACAGGCCCAGATACTATTAGTTAAGCACTTTTCTGGGTGTGTATATGAGGATGTTTCTGGATGAGACTGACATGTGAGTCAGAGACTGAGTGAAGCAGATTGCCCTCCCCAAAGCAGGGGCCTCATACACTCCATTAAAGGCCCGAACAGGCCACGAGGCTATGGAAGGAAGAATTCTTTCCCTTGGCCTGACTGTTTCCAAGTTGGGACATCAGGCTTCCCTGCCTTTCTACTCAGACTGACTGGAGCTCACAGCCCCGGCTCTCCTGGCTCCCAGATCTTCAGAGACAGACTGCGACTGATACTATTGGCTCCACTGGGTCTTCAAGTTGCAGATCTTGGTTTTCTCAGCTTTCATAATCATGTGCTTAATTAAGGATCCCATTTAGAGAATATTGAACATCCTTAGTGAAGTCACTCCCTTGGATTTTACAAACAAGCTACAAGTATGATGAAGCAGAGCAAGTTCGGTTTGAAAACCTCAGTGAATCGGGAAGGGAGGACGGTAAAAGAGAACTTGGCAACTGACACCCAAAGAGATCTGCCTGCCGCTCTTCCAGACATCCCAGCTTCTCGGTGACCTGAGAATCTCCAGGTAAAAGGATCAACCATGAGGTTCACAAGAATAATTAAAATTCTCAAGAAACTGCCAGTTTGGGGCAATAATCTTTTATTTTAGAGGTAAAGGAGGAGAGAGGAGAGGAAAAGTCCAAGTTGTTGTCTGATTTTCCTAAGAGCAGTCCCTGAGACTGTCCAATTTCTGAGTGACATACACATGCCTGAAGGCATCAAATGCTGCTGCTATTATTTCCTAGGGTCCTTCAGCATCTCCGGTACAAAGAAAAGTAATTCCTCTGGAGTATTACAAATGACTTCCTCAAGGAAGGATAGGTGAAGTAGGTTGGAGGGTTCCATCTCAGTCAACACAAAAGTCAACCACCCTGAGGGAACATCCACAAGCCACAAGAAAAACTTCCTTTTATGAGCCTAATGAAGGAAAAGTCACATTCTGTATGTTTGCTAACATCCTCAGGCAAAGCTGAAATTGTATTAGAGAAACACTTGAGGCAGAAAGACCACATGAGTTCAAAGTCGGAAAGGATTTCTCCCCATACGTGCCTGACTGTAAGAATTACCACCAGAAAAGAAATGAGATATGAACAGCTCTAATGCTTTAACTTCAGTGGACAGCAGAAAACAGAAATAAGAAATAAATGTCCCTGATCAAGTAAATCGAGGCTACCTTGTCTAATGATAGGTTATCAATTAACACTTCTATGGCCCATGTGAGAGTGCACATTTTCTGCTGAAGTTCAATCTTCCTGGTGACTCCTATGGAATGCTACCAAAAGGGCTCCTATAATTTGGAAACACATTCCATGACTACCTTTAGAACCTCAACAATTAAAATGAAAATAGACCTTCAACCTGACATTAATTCATTCATGCTTTTATTCATTAATATTCAACATTTATTGAATGCCTGCTTTGCACCAAGTATTGTTTCAGCCTCTTAAAATACATCATTAAATAAAAGAGACACAGATCCTTGCCCTCATGGAGCTTGGACATTGTGGTAATTTTGTTTGTTTCTTTGTTTTGTTTTTTTCCCCATATTTTATTTTATTTTTTATTGAAATGTAGTTGACATACAATATTATATTAGTTTCAGATGTACAACACAGTAATTCAATAATTATGTACATTACTAAATGGTCACCACAGTAAGTGTTGTTACCCCCAGTTATCATACCAAGATATTACAATATTATTGGTTATATTCTCTACACTGTACTTTCATTCCCATTGACTAATTTAAAAGTTGAACCATATAACTGTGACTTTGGACCCTTTGACCAACCTCTTGCATTTCCCCCAACCCCAGCCCCTGGCAACTACCATTCTGGTCTTTCTATGACTTTAACATTTTTGGATTCCACATATGGGCGAGGTCATGCTGTATCTGTCTTTCTGTGTCTGACTTATTTCACTTAGCACAGCATCCTCTAGGTTCATCTATGTTGTTGCAAATGGCAGAATTCCCATCTTATTCATGGCTGAATAATATTTACTGAAAATATATAGGTGGTGGTTAATTTTATGTGTCAACTTGACAGGTCTAAGGGATGCCTGGGTAGCTGGTTAGCGCTTCTAGGTGTGTCTGTGAAGGTGTTTCTGGAAGAGATTAGCATATGAATCAGCAGACTGAGTGAAGAAGATCTGCCCTCACCAGTGTGGGTAGGCATCATCCAGTTCTTCCAACCCCCTCTCTTTATTCTTGAGCTGGGACATCCTTCTTTTGCTGCCCTTGGAGAAGGAGCTCCTGGTTCTTTAGCGTTTTTACTCCAGGACCTAGAGCAAGCAGCCTCCTGTTCTCAGACCTTTGGATTCAGACTGAATCACATCACTGGCTTTCCTGGTTCTTGATCTTCCAGAGGACAGAGCATGGTATTTCCCAGCCTCCATAACAAAATGAGCCTATTCTTATAATAAATATATATGTTTATATATATATGCTATTGATTGTTTCTCTGGAGAACACTGACTAATATAGATATAATAACAAATGCACCATACAATGGAGTATGTTAGAAATGATGGACAGCAACAAGTGCCATGGAGAAGTGAAAAAAAAAGTAGCTCAGAAAAACAAGAGAGGTAGTGAGGCAGGTGGCACAGGAATGAGTCATGGATAACTTCACAGAGAAGGTAAGCACTGAGCATAAATTTCAGAAAGATAAGAGAGCTATGCAGACATAGCTAGATGAAGAGCTTTCCAGGCAGATGGAATGGCCAGCACAAAGGGCCCCAAGGAAAGAGCATGCTTGGTGTGTTCAAGAAACACGAGTGGCCAGAGTGGCCCAAAGAGAGGGAGGCAAGGGCCAGAAGGAGAAGGAAAGGTCAAAAGCATGATAAAGGGGGGCAGACATGTAGGGTCTTGCAAGCCATGCCTAGCACCCTGGCTTCTGCTCTTAATGAAATGCAGAGCCCAGGAAGGTTTAGAACAAAGGAAAGGTATGTTCTAACTTAGGTTTTCAAATGATAGTTCTGGCAGTTGTAGAAAAAAACAAACTAAAGGGGAGCAAGGTGAAAGCAGAGAGACCAGTTAGTGAGAGGGGGAGAAAGTGCTGGGCACATTAGGGAACAAGGTGTAAACTGTCACACTGATCACTGGTGAGAAGATCAAGCTAAGTAAATAAATTCCTGACTATCCTGGACTAACTAAAACTTCACTTTATCTGCTACATGAACATAAGTGAATGGGTCACTCTGACCTCAGAAAGATTTCTTAATGCAGAGGACCACAAAATCTGAAGAAGACAGGGAACAGAACACCTGGCAGTTACTGTCAACTCTGGGCTAAAATCCATTCAAGAAAGTAATTTTCATTCTTTCCATTTTAAAGACCAAGTAAAAAAATAATAATAATTTTGTTACCATCCTTCTACATTTCTACTATGGGTTAGTTTTCCTGAAATGGGAGATAGATGTAAGTGTCTATGGAACAGGTCCTGTGAAAGGAGATGGGTTTGCCAGGAGCTATAGCTGCTGAAAAAAGAAGCCACTGCCAAGAACACACTGCAGAAGCAGCAGGAGAAATACATACCCTGGTCTTTTCCTTCTTCCTCTACCATCTTAATTGTTCACTGGTGCACCTAGTGTCTACATCCAACCAGAAGCCAGAGGACAAAGGCGCCTAAATCACACAGTCCAGAAAGGCCAACCTCTGTGAGGCAAAACGGAGACCAGAGGAGAATGGTTCACGGGTAAGAGAGTGAATAACCAGCACGATACAGAAACAAAGACTAGTCTACAACAATTCAAAAATCAAAAATCATTAATTCAGTGTACAGTCCCCTTTCCAGGAATGCTTCCACTGTTATATACTGGGTGTGCATATATAGGAGTCAAAAAAGGATGGCTACTAAAAGTATAAAGGAAAAGAAAAATTTTAATACAATTGTTTTTCTATATGCTTAGTAACAGCTCGTGAGTTGCCTTTGTTGTTATTTTGTTATTTCATTTTAAAATTGAAAGGAGGTATGTGACCTTTTTGTTTTTATTTTTCTAATTCAACTCTGTGAAGAAATATTTTTAAAATATTGATGCATATGAAATTATAATAATTCAACAACTTTTAAAGATCCTAACACCATTAAGCAATGATACAACTCAATAATAAAATAGTACGACTGCCAAAAGAAAATTTTATCCTCTAAAGCTTTATCAAAAAAAATGGATATCTATATTTTTTATGTCACTTTATACACCTTGATTTTTGCATAGTAACAAACCATGTGCTTTAGGGTAAAGTAAAAATTTTAAAAAGTTATACATTAATTTCATAAAATTGCTGATAAAAAAGACATGAAGGATAAAGGCAGATCAGAAAAACAGCTAACAGCAAAGCAGACTAAATTTCTGATAGTTCACCAATAGAAATCTGCAGATCCAAAGGAAAATTTCAGACCCATAGTAGAAATGCAGAAAGATGGTAACAAAATTTCTGCTTTTTTGAGGACAACAAACTTTCCTGAACTTAAAATTTCCTAAAAACTGTATTTGCCAAGTAATTGCTTGATGCCTTTAAAAAACAGACTTCCAGAGTTCAGTTTTAACATGTAAGGAATTTAATTTTATGTGCCTTTGAAGAATATAACTGAATCAGAAAACAACTAAATAATTTGAGGCTGACAGTAGGCAAAAACTGAGATAGAAAAGTAGAGTAAGTTAAAGCTTCTAATAGCACAAATAATAACATAAACATAAAAAATTAAGGAAGTAGAACTCTTGGACAGCATTTATTAGCCAACTAATGGCTTTGTTAGTTCCCAAAATAAGCCTACCTAATACCCAATTTTCATACTTCTTTATCTTATTAACTGTGCTAATAGTGAAACCAAAACATTTTACCTAAGCACTATTACCTGAAGAATATATATATAGTGGTAGGAAATGAGGGAAAAACCAGCTTAGAAAGCAAGAGTGTAGAATATGCACTCTAGTACAGCCTGTGTCCTACATAACCTTTTCAATGCATGACCTTTAAGTTGCTGAAGGTTGCCTCAGAATTTGGCTCAGTTTGATCGAAACATCTGTTCCCCTTGCAGGTATACTATAAGGACTTTTTTCTCAGTTGGATTCAGAACACAGCAAGTGAGCCCTTGTCTGTCCAATCATACAGACCCCAACACTTGTAAATCAAGTTCTGGGAGGACAACAGCAGGTCCACATTCCGTCACCCTTTCTCAGCCAGCTAGGCCAACTGACTGCTGTGAGAACTGCTCTTATCATGTCATCAAATCAAAACATGTTGAGATGAGGGACTTTAAGAGGCATCTGCAGAATTCCCAAAATGTAGTGACTTTGGAACATTGACAGATGCATCTGTCATTTTATACCTTCAACTAACCTGATGTCCACTGGCCCGACACAGTAAAGCTGTCCAAGATCGCTTCCAATTCTTTCACATTATTTTCACATGTCTCTGCTAGAAAGGCCTGGTGCTTCTTAGCCTTTTAATTAAGAAAAAAATTATACATAATAAGGTCATGCATTATGAGAGCCTGCAGACTTTTTTTCTGTGAACATGTATATGCTCCTTGTATAGCATATACAAGTGTAAACAAGCCAATAATTACTTCTTGCAAATCTATTATTAATAAACCTCCTTCTGTCTTCATTACACCTTTTAGTTGGCTTAATGTAACAATGTATAAGGTCTCGAAAACAATTTTCTAAGGCCTTGGTGCCTGGCACTATTCCAAGTATTTTCAATATAATACTTCTTTTTATCCTCACAGCAACCCTATGAGAGAAGGGCTATTATTATAGATAAGAAAACTGAAACAAAGATGAATTAAGAAATATTTTAAAAGATCAAGTTTGGAGTCATGTGGCAAACTGCCAGACTGTGGATCAAAAGTGAATGTTTAATGCCATGTATGGCCCATTACAAGGAACTGCAGCAGTCTACTCAAAAGGTAATGGTAGCTGAGGGTAGGATCTTAACAGTGAAAAGAATGGCAGGTATTTACATGGAAGGTGAAAAGGCCAGACCTTGGTAACACTGCACTGAGTTAAACATATTGACTGATTTAGACTGGATTGGATTAGATAGGATTGGGTGAGGTTGGGAAAGTACTGAGATAAAGGGAGAAATCAAGACTGATTCCAAGATTTCAGGCTAGAAGAACTGGGTGATTTCAATAGTTGAGTGAGAACAATGAGGACAGAGATCTTATTTTGGTTGTTTTTATTTGTTCACTTGATTGTTTTTGGCAGGCAGTATGAATAACGGATTCTGTTTTTATCATATTTCATTGGAAATACTTTTAAGACACTCCCAGTACCACTAAAATACCTGGAAAAAAAATAGGCCCTAACTAAATATATTTGAATTAAGAAAGAACAAATAAAGTAGAAAAATATGGGCGGCAGATGGGCACAATGGTGTAAAGCTCAGCAAAGAAGGTAGACAAAGGTTTGTGAATCATCTACAGGTATTATCTGAAGCGTGCCCTTGAGAGTGTTTGATAAAAAACAGGAAAAAGCCTAGGACAAAGCCTTAAGAACTTCAAATTTAATAATTAGAAAATACAAAGTGAGCAAAGATTGAAAAACAAACGAGAACAGTGTCATGAAAACCAAGTTAAGAGATCAGAGTGCGGCTTAAAGATGGCGGCAGGATTAGAAGCCACAGGGCATAAATCTGCAAAGAAGTAAAAAGCTAACCTTTTCAAACAATATTTCTTCTCTCTCACTTACCACCTTTACATTTCCCTGTATGGCCCTGGAAGATGACTGGTTAGCCAGAGATGGGTAAGATTCCTCAAGGGAGGAACAACCTAAGATAGGCACAGTCGCAGGGGGACCATCAGGTGAGAAATTGGGGATCAACAGAGGTGAGGCTTAGGACCTCACCCCTCCTGTTTTGAGAGAAATCTTCTGCATCCGTGGATGTTTTGTTGCCCTTGTTTAGCTTGGATTAATACTTAGTCTATAGGCACAGACCTGATCATCTACGTTTGCCCTCTTACAGCACTAAATTATGTTTTCTACCTTTATCTTGCATCTACCTACCAGTTCAGCATTTTATTTAAAAATAATAATAGTAATAATAATAATAAGGGAGAAATGTGGGATTCACATATAAATCAAGTATAAAAATCAAATGAATAATCATATCTGACTTGATTGTTTATAGTTCATGATGCGTGATCAAAACTGAAAGTTTCTGTGATATGACTGCCCTTGCACTGTTCACCATGAAGAACTTGTTCACCATGTAAGAACTTGTTCGTTATGCTTCAGAAGATTGGAGACTGTTGAGAATTAGGCTTGGGGTTGATTAATGATTGTGCATTGAGTCCCCTATACAGAATTTTATTGTTGTTAACAACCATTTGATCATATATATGAGAGATGCCCTCTCAAAAAAAAAAAAGATGGCGGCAGGAGAAGTGAGACAGAAACCTCCTCCCAAAACAACATACATTATGAAAATATAGCAAATACAACTAATCCTGAAAGAGCAACAGCAAAGAATGCCATGTCAGGCTGCTTACATCTGGGGAAAAGAGAAGACCTCACAAAAAAGGGTAAAGTGCCAAACCATGATCTAGTGGGACCCAAGCCCTTCCCTACACCAGCTCACCAGCAGGAAGAAGAGAAATGGAGCAGGGAATGGGTGGAGGCCTAGAAGTTTGGGAACTTTAAGGAGCTTCAGATGCTCCATCCCCCTGGCTGGCAACGCAGCTCCAAGGCCCCGCACTGCTATATGCGCAGCCTGCCACTCATTCCTCCCAGCTAGCACTGGCTTGGAAACCTGCTGCTCCCACCATTGTGCCAGGCCAGCTAGAGGGTGGTTGCCCCTACAGAGCTACAAGGATGTAACACATAGGCTGCTCCCTGTGCGATCCACCCACAGGCCCTAGCAGTGGAGGTAGGCACTGTGGCCAGGAAGCAGGAAAGAGCTCTCTTTTCCCAACAGGCACCAATGCCACTAACCTGTGATCCCAAGCATCACGCCAGGGGGTGAGTAGCTCCAAAGAGTAGAGCTTCTGGGCAATAGAGGGTGCTATGTACAAATATGAAATGTCAAAGGAACCTGGTTTCATCCATAATCTCACAAACCCCAGCAAGAGGGCCAAGTGAAACTAAACTCACCAACCTTCCTTAAAGGGATTTCAAAATAAAAATCATAAACATGCTCATGAAGCTACAGAAAAATATTCAATAACTCAGGGAGGAATTCAAGAAAGAGACAGAAACTTTGAAAAATACAGTATCTGAAATGAAACACAACGGAGGGATTTAAAACCGGATTAGATGAAGTAGAGGGGATGGTAAATGAAATAGAAATTACACAACATGAATACAAAGAAGCTGAGGCACAGAGAGAAAAAAAGAATCTCTAGGAATGAAAGAATATTAAAAGGACTCTATAACCAATCCAAATGGAACAATATTTGCATTATAGGGGTACCAGAAGAAGAAAAGAGAGAAAAAGGGGTAGAGAAAGTGTCTTTGAGGAGGTCATTGCTGAAAACTTCCCCAATCTTGGGAAGGAAATAGTCTCACAGGCCATGGAGGTGCACAGATCTCCCAAAACAAGGGACCCAAGGAAGACAACACTGAGAAATATAATAATAAAAATGGCAAAGATCAAGGAAAAGGACAGAGTGTTAAAAGCAGCTAGAGAGAAAAAAGAACATGTACAAAGGAAAACCCATCAGGCTATCTTCAGACTTCTCAACAGAAACCTTACAGGCCAGAAGAGAATGGCATGATATATTCAATGCAATGAAACAGAAGGGCCTCAAACCATGAATAATCTACCCAGCAAGACTATCATTTAATTTGAAGGAAGGATTAAACAATTTTAAGATAAGCAAAAGTTTAGAGAATTTACCTCTCACAAACCATCTCTACAGTGTACTTTGGATGGAATGATATAGATGGAAGTGTTTCTAAGGCTAAAGAGCTTTCACCAGAGACAATAAAACCACAGTAAATGAAGTAGTCCAATTAATTACTAAGTAAATGCAAAATTAAATCAACTACCCCCAAAGTCAGTCAAGCAATACACAAAGAGTACAGAATATGATACCTAATATATAAAGAATGGAGGAGGAAGAAAATGAAGGGAGAGGGGAAAAAAAAGAACCTTTAGACAGGGCTTAAAATAGTGTATGAAGTCAGTTAAGTTAGACTGTTAGCTAGTAAAGAACCTATCTTTGAACCTTAGGTAACCATGAACCTGAAGCCTTCAATGGCAATGAGCACATATCTATCAATAATCCCCCTAAATATAAATGGACTGAATGCACCAATTAAAAGACACAGAGTTACTGAATGGATAAAAAACAAGATCCATCTCATGCTGCCTACAAGAGTCTCACTACAAACTGAAACATATACATAGACTAAAAGTGAAGGGATGGAAAAAGATATTTCATACAAATAATATGGAGAAAAAAACACTAGCTGCAGTACTTACATGAGACAAAATAGACATCAAAACAAAGAAAGTAACATGAGACAAAGAAGGACATTACATAATGATAAAGGGGTCAGTCCAACAAGAGGATATAGCCATTATAAATATCTGTGCACCTAACATAGGAGCACCTACATAGGTGAAACAGAAACAGAATTAAAGGAGGAAATAGAATGCAGTGAATGCATTGTAGCAGACTTCAACACACCACTCACTCCAAAGGACAGATCAACCAGACAGAAAATAAGTAAGGAGAAAGAGGCCCTGAACAACACATTAGAACAGATGGACCTAACAGATCTACAGAACACTCCATGCAAAAGCAGGAGGATACATATTCTTCTCCAGGCATGCATGGAACATTTTCAAGAATAGCTCATATACAAGGCCACAAAAAGAGCCTCTGTAAATTCAGAACAATTGAAATTGTACCAATTAGCTTCACAGACCACAAAGGTATGAAACTAGAAATAAATTATGCAAAGAAAACAAAAAAGCCCACAAACAAATAGAGGCTTAACAACATGCTCCTAAATAATCAATGAAATAATGACCAAATAAAAAGAGAGATAAAGCAATATATGGAGATGAAAGAAAACACTAATTCAACACCACAAAATCTGTGGGATGCAGTGAAGACCATGCTAAAAGTGAAGTAAACTGCAATAGAGGCCTATTTCAGAAAAGATTAACAATCCTTTACGAAGAGTCTAAACTCACAATTAATGACTAGAAAAAGAACAATGAGACCCAAAGTCAGTAGAAGGAGGGACATAATAAAGATCAGAAAAGAAATAAATAAAATTGAGAAGAATAAAACAGTAGAAAGAATCAATGAAAGCAGGAGCTGGTTCTTTGAGAAAATTAACAAAATAGATAAACCCGTAGCCAGACTTATCAAGAAAAAGAGAGTCTGCACACATGAACAGCATCAGAAATGAGAGAGGAAAAATCACTACAGACTCCACAGAAATACAAAGAATTATTAGAGAATACTATGAAAAATTATATGTTAACAAACTGGATAACCTAGAAGAAATGGACGAGTTTTTAAAAAAACATAACTCAAGAAGGCTGACCCAGCAAGAAACAGAAAATCTGTAAAGGTCAATTACCAGCAATGGAATTGAACTGGTAATCAAAAACTACCCAAGAACAAAATACCTTGGACCAGATGGCTTCACCACTGAATTTTATCAAACACACAGTGAATACCTAATATGCATTACCTTTAAAGTTTTCCAAAAAATAGAAGAGGAGGGAATATTTCCAAACTCATTCTATGAGGCCAACATCACTCAAATACCAAAACCAGGCAAAGACCCCACCAAAAAAGAAAACTACAGACCAATATCCCTGATGAACATAGATGCAAAAATACTCAGCAAAATATTAGCAAAGTGAATTCAAAAATACATCAAGAGGGTCACACACCATGATCAAGTGGGATTCATCTCAGAGATGCAAGGATTGTACAACATTCGAAAATCGATCAACATCATCCACCACATCAACAAAAAGGACAGAAACCACATGATCATTTCCATAGATGCTGAAAAAGCATTCGACAAAATTTAGCATCCGTTCATGATAAAAACTCTCAACAAAATGGGTATAGAGGGCAAGTACCTCAACATAATAAAAGCCATATATGACAAACCCACAGCCAACATCATACTGAACACCGGGAAGCTGAAAGCTTTTCCTTTAAGATTGGGAACAAGACAAGGATGCCCACTTTCCCCACTTCTATTCAACATAGTTCTGGAGGTCCTAGCCATGGGAATCAGACAACACAAAGAAATAAAAGGTATCCAGATTGGTAAGGGAGATGTTAAACTGTCCCTGTTTGCAGATGACATGATATTGTACACAAAAATCCCTAAAGAATCCACTCCAAAACTACCAGAGCTAATAACTGAATTTAGCAAAGTTGAAAGATATACAATCAACACACAGAATTCTGTTGCATTCCTATATACTAACAATGAACTAGCAGAAAGAGAAATCGGAAAACAATTCCATTCAGAATTGTGTCAAGAAGAATAAAATACCTAGGAATAAACCTAACCAAGGAGATGAAAGACCTATACCCTAAAAACTACAATACACTCATGAGAGAAATTAAGTAAGACACCAATAAATGGAAATACATTCTGTGCTCATGGATAGGAAGAATTAATATTGTTAAAATGGCCATCCTGCCTAAAGCAATCTATAGATTCAATGCAATTCTTATCAAAATGCAATGGCATTCTTCAATGAACAAGAACAAATAGTTCTAAAATTCAAATGGAACCACAAAAGACCCCGAATAGCCAAAGCAATCCTGAGAAGGAAGAATAAAGCCAGGGGGATTACACTCCCCAACTTCAAACTCTACTACAAAGCCATTGTAATCAAGACAATTTTGTACTGGCACAAGAAAAGACCTTTAGATCAATAGATAAGAAGTGAGAGCCCAGATAGAAACCCAAGCATGTGATAAAGGAGCCAGGGATATACAATGGGGAAATGTCAGCCTCTTCAACAACTGGTGTTGGCAAAACTGGACAGCTAAAAGTAAGAGAATGAAACTGTATTACTGTCTAACTCCATACACAAAAGTAAACTCAAAATGGATCAAAGACCTGAATGGAAGTCATAAAACCATAAAATTCTTAGAAGAAAACATGGGTAAAAATCTCAAATATAAACATGAGCAACTTTTCCTGAACACATATCCACAGGCAAGGGAAACAAAAGCAAAAATGAACAAATGGGACAACATCAAACTAAAAAGCTTCTGTACAGCCAAGTACAGCATTAGTAGAACAAAAAGGCATCCTACATTATGGGAGAATATATTTGAAAACAATATATCTGACAGTGGTAAATATCCAAAATATATAAAGTACTCACAGGCCTCAACACCCAAAAAGCAAATAATCTGATTAAAAAATGGGTGGAGGACATAAACAGACACTTCTCCAAAGAAGAAATTCAGATGGCCAACAGGCACATGAAAAGATGCTCCACGTTAGCTATTTAACAGGGAAATGCAAATTAAAACCACAATGAGCTATCACCTCACACAAGTTAGGATGGCCAACATTCAAAAGACAAACAACAAGTGCTGGCAAGGATGTGGAGAAAGGGGAACCCTCCTACACTGCTGGGGGGAATGTAAATTAGTTCAACCATTGTGGAAAGCAGTATGGAGGTTCCTCAAAAAATTCAAAATAGAAATATCATTTGACCCAGGAATTCCACTCCTAGGAATTTACCCTAAGAAAACAGGATCACAGATTCAAAAAGACATATGCACCCCTATGTTTATCTCAGCACTATTTACAATAGCCAAGATACGGAAACAACCTAAGTGTCCATCAGTAGATGAATGGATAAAGAAGATGTGGTACATATGCACAATGGAATATTATTCAGCCATAAGAAGAAAACAAATCCTACCATTTGCGACAACATGGATGGAGCTAGAAGGTATTATGCTCAGTGAAATAAGCCAGGTGGAGAAAGATAAGTACCAAATGATTTCACTCATCTGTGGAGTCTGACAACAAGGCAAAAACTGAAGGAACAAAACAGCAGCAGAAACACAGAACCCAAGAATGGACTAATAGTTACCAAAGGAAAAGGGACTGGGGAGGGTGAGTGGGAAGTGAGGGATAACGGGATTAAGGGTCATTATGATTAGCACACATTATATAGGGAGGGCATGGGGAAGGAAGTATAGCACAGAGAAGACAATCAGTGACACTGAAGCATCTTACTATGCTGATGGACAGTGATTGTAATGGGGTATGTGGTGGGGACTTGATAATAGGGGGAATCTAGTAGCCACAATGTTGCTCATGTGAAACCTGAGCATAAGACTGTATATCAATGATACCATAAGAAAAAAAAATGGGAGGAGAAATAAAGGACAGAAGTTGGAAAGATGAGTTCAGGTAGAGAAGAGTTGTTTTTATTTTTGAATATGTGAGAAATTTAAGCATGTTTAAAAGATGATGAGAAAGAGGTACTAGAGTGAAAGTACTTAAAGACACAGAAGAAATCAGAGAATAGATATCACAGGACAAAAAATCACATCCTTAAAACATAAACTAATCAATTTTTAGATGTCTGTTCAATTATCATTTTTTTCTGAAGAGCTATCCTTCACCTCCCTGACTATGTTAATTCCTTCTATTAGATTCTTTGAACAATTACCACAACTATGATTCTATGTGTATTTGATTAGGTTTTTTGCCTGTCTCATAGAATTTAAGCTCCACAAGAGGAGGAAATACGGTCTTTTTTTCTTTGTCCACTCCAGTGTATCCCTAGCACCTAAACAGTATATCTACTGAGTGTCTAAAATTAAAGTTAAATAGTTAAATTAACTACAGTACATGCTATCAACAGACTATCAATACCATTCTTTCCCCAGTGAATTCACTTAGCACCCTTTTCAAAAGTCAATTAGACGTAATTTTAAGGGTTTATTTCTGAACTCTCAATTATTTTCCATTCATCTATATGTCTATTATGCCAATACCACACTCTCTTCATTACTATACCTTTGTAGTAAGCTTTAAAATTCAGAACTATTATTCTTTTTCAAGATTATTTTGAACAACCTAAATGTCCATCAGTAGATGAATGGATAAAGAAGATGTGGTACATATACACAATGGAATATTATTCAGCCATAAGAAGAAAGCAAATCCTACCATTTGCAACCACATGGATGGAGCTAGAGGGGATTATGCTCAGTGAAATAAGCCAGGTGGAGAAAGACAAGTACCAAATGATTTCACTCATCTGTGGAATATAACTACAAAGAAAAACTGAAGGAACAAAACAGCAGCAGACTCACAGAACCCAAGAACGGACTGACAGTTACCAAAGGGAAAGGGACTGGGGATGATGGGTGGGAAGGGAGGGAGAAGGCCGGGGAAAAAGAAAGGGGGCATTATGATTAGCATGTATAGTGTTGTGGGGGGGGGGTACGGGGAGGGCTGTACAACACAGAGAAGACAGGTGGTGATTATACAGCATCTTGCTACACTGATGGACAGTGACTGTAGTGGGGGGGGGGGGGACTTGGTGAGGGGGGGAGCCTGGTAAACATAGTGTTCTTCATGTAATTGTAGATTAATGATAGCAAAAATAAAATAAAATAAAGATTATTTTGGCTCTTCTAATTCTCTTACATTACCATATGAATTTCAGGATTAACCTGCCAATTTCTGCAATAAGCCAGCTGGGATATTGACAGAGATTGCATTAAACTACACATCAACTTGAGAGGTATGAACACCTTCATAATTAACAATATTAACTTTTATAAGTGGAATTGTTTCCTTAATTTTAATTTTGGATTGTTCATTGTAATGCAGAGAAATACAACTGGTTTGGTGTATCGATGTTGCATTGTATCCTGCAACTTTGCTAAACACATTTATTAGTTCTATAGTTTTGTGTGTGCATTCATTCCTTAGAGTTTTCTAATATACAAATTCACATCATCTGCAAAAAGACAGTTTACTTCTTCCTTTCCAAAATGGATGTCTTTTATTTCTTTTTCTTGCCTAACTGCCCTGGCTAGAAGGTCCAGTACAATGTTGACTACACATAGTAAGAGTATACATCCTTGTCTTGTTCCTGATTTAGGGGAGAAAATGTTCAGCCTTTCCCATCAACGTTGATGTTAGTTGTTTTTTCACAGGTGCTCTTTATCAGATGGAGGAAGTTCCTTTCTATTCTTAATTTGTTGAGCATTTTACCATGAACGGATGATGAGTTTTATCAAATGTTTTCATGATTTAGATGATCATTTGGTTTCTGTCATTCTATTAATAAAGTATACCATAACAGTTTATTTCCAGATGTTAAACCAGTCTCACATTCCTGGAATAAATCCCACTTGATCATGGTGTAAAATGTTTTTATGTCTTGCTGGACTCAGTTTGCTAGTGTAGTATTAATGAATTGGGCATTTATATTTAAAAGGGATACTGGTCTCAGTTTTTTTTTTTCCTTGTGATGTCTTTGTCTGGTTTTGTTATGAGGATAATAATACTTAATTCGTAGAATGAAATGGTAAGTGTTACCTCCTCTTCTGTTTTTTGAAAGAATCTTTGAAGAATTGGTGTTAATTCTTCTTAAACATTTAATAGGTTCACCAGTGAAGCAACATAGGCCTGGGATTTTCTTTGTGAGAAGTTTCTTGATTACTAAGTCAATCTCTTTGATTTTTATAGGTCTACCCGACTTTCTGTTTCTTCTCTACACTTTTGGTAGTTTGTGGCTTTCTAGAAATCTGTCCGTTTCACTTAAATTATGTAATTTGTTTGCATCTAGTTAAAGTATTCCCTTATAATTCATTTTATTTCTGTACAGTCAGTAGTTGTATCCCCTCTTTCATTCATGATTTTAAAAATTTGAGTCTCCTCTCTTTCTTCCTTGGTCAGTCCACCTAAATGTTAGCAATTTAGTTATCTTTTCAAAGAACCAACTTTTGGTTTCACTGATTTCCTCTATTATTTTGAATTATTATTTCTCTTATTTCTGCATTACTCTTTATTGCATCTCTTTGTTCACTTGTATTTAGTTTTACTTGTTCTCCTTTTTCTAGTTTCTTAAGGTAGCAGGTTAGGCTATTAATTCAAGGAGTTTTGTTTTTTGTTATACCTGGCTACAACTATGAACTTCCCTCTATCAGCTGCACTCCAAAAGGTTTGGCATGTTGTTTTAATTTTCATAAATCCCAAAGTATTTTCTAATTCCTTTGTGATTTCTTTTTTTGACTCATTGGTCATTTAGGAGTTTATTGTTTAATTTTTCCATATTTGTAATTTGTTTCCAAATTTCTTTCAAATTTCCCACATTTCTTTCTGTTGATTTCTAATTTAATTCCATTGTTATCAAAGAACATAACGGTATGATTTCAATACTTTTTAAAGTTATTGAGGTTTGTTTTATGGCCTACCATATGATCTATCCATAAGAATGTTTCATGTGCATTTGAGAACAACATGTATTCTGGTGATGGGTGGGGTATTACACAGATAGCTGTTAGGTCTAGTTTGTTTATAGTATTGTTGAGTCTTCCTTGTATTTGTTCATCTTCTTCCAAGTTGTTCTATCGATTATTGAAAGTGGAATATATAAGTCTCCAATTCTTACTGTTGTCTATTTCTTCCTTCAATTCTGTCAGTTTTTGTTCCACCCATATTGGAATTCTGTTGTGAGGTCCATATATGTTTATATGTTAGATCTTGGTGAATTAACCCTTTTATCATCATGAGATATTCCTCTTTATCTCCCATACCATTTATGTTCTAAAGTATATATTGTCCAATATTAGTATATACACTATACACCTTTGTTGTTGTATGCATGGTACTTTTTCCATCCTGCTTTTTTTCTTCTTTTTTTTGTATATTTAATTCACAGTTACATGAGGAACATTATGTTTACTAGACTCCCCCCATCACCAAGTCTCCCCCACAAACACCATCACAGTCACTGTCCATCAGCATAGTAAGATGCTGTAGAATCACTACATGTCTTCTCTGTTAGGCACAGCCCTCCCCATGCCTCTGCCACATTATACATGCTATTCATAATACCCCCCTTCTTCTTCCCCTCCCTTATCCCTCCCTACCCACCCATCCTCCCCAGTCCCTTTCCCTTTGGTACCTGTTAGTCCATTCTTGGGTTCTGTGATTCTGCTGCTGTTTTGTTCCTTCAGTTTTTCCTTTGTAGTTATATTCCACAGATGAGTGAAATCATTTGGTATTTCTCTTTCTCTGCTTGGCTTGTTTCACTGAGCATAATACCCTCCAGCTCCATCCATGTTGCTGCAAATGGTAGGATTTGCCCTTTTCTTATGGCTGAGTAGTATTCCATTGTGTATATGTACCACATCTTCTTTATCCATTCATCTACTGATGGACACTTAGGTTGCTTCCATTTCCTGGCTATTGTAAATAGTGCT
Source organism: Manis pentadactyla (assembly GCF_030020395.1). Classification (NCBI taxonomy): domain Eukaryota; kingdom Metazoa; phylum Chordata; class Mammalia; order Pholidota; family Manidae; genus Manis; species Manis pentadactyla. Next base: position 169,131,555 of record NC_080021.1, on the reverse strand, counting down.
GCGATAAACATAGGGGTGCATATGTCTTTTTCAAACTGGGCTGCTGCATTCTTAGGGTAAATTCCTAGAAGTGTAATTCCTATTTTGAGCATTTTGAGGAACCTCCATACTGCTTTCCACAATGGTTGAACTAGTTTACATTACCACCAGCAGTGTAGGAGGGTTCCACTTTCTCCACAACATCGCCAACATTGGTTGTTTGTCTTTTGGATGCTGGCGTTTCTTACTGGTGTGAGGTGATATCTCACTGTGGTTTTAATTCGCATTTTTCTGATGATTAGCAATGTGAGCATCTTTTCATGTGCCTGTTAGCCATCTGAATTTCTTCTTTGGAGAACTGTCTGTTCAACAACTCTGCCCATTTTTAAATTGGATTATTTGCTTTTTCTTTGTTGAGGTGCATGAGCTCTTTATATATTTTGGATGTCAACCGTTTATCGGATCTTTCATTTATGAATATATTCTCCCATACTGTAGGATGCGTTTTTGTTATCTTGGTGGTGTCCTTAGCTGTACAGAAGTTTTTCAGCTTGATATGGCCCCACTTATTCATTTTTGCTTTTGTTTCCCTTGCCTGGGGGGATACGTTCATGAAGAAGTCACTCGTGTTTATGTCCAAGAGATTTTTGCCTGTTTTCCTCCAAGACTTTTATGGTTTCATTACTTAAATTCAGATCTTTGATCCATTTCGAATTTACTTTTGTGTATGGGGTTAGACAGTGATCCAGTTTCATTCTCTTATAACTAGCTGTCCATTTTTGCCAACACTAGCTGTTGAAGAGGCGGTCATTTCCCCATTGCATGTCCATGGCTCCTTTATCGTATATTAATTGACCGTATATGTTTGGGTTAATGTCTGGAGTCTCTATTCTGTTCCACTGGTCTGTGGCTCTGTTCTTGTGCCAGTATCAAATTGTCTTGATTACTGTGGCTTTGTACTACAGCTTGAAGGTGAGAAGCGAGATGCCCCCTGCTTTATTCTTCTTTCTCAGGATTGCTTTGGCTATTAGGGGTCTTTTGTGGTTCCATATGAAATTTAAAACTATTTGTTCCAGTTCGTTGAAAAATGTTGTTGGCATTTTGATAGGTATTACATTGAATCTGTATATTGCCTTGGGCAGGATGGCCATTTTGACAATATTAATTCTTCCTAGCCAAGATCATGGGATGAATTTCCATTTGTTAGTGTCCTCTTTAATTTCTCTTAAGAATGTCTTGTAGTTTTCAGGGTATAGGTCTTTCACTTCCTTGGTTAAGTTTATTCCTAGGTATTTTATTCTTTTTGATGCAATTGTGAATGGAATTGTTTTCCTGATTTCTCTTTCTGCTAGTTCATCATTAGTGTATAGGAAAGCAACAGATTTCTGTGTATTAATTCTGTATCCTGCAACTTTAATGAATTCAGATATTAGTTCTAGTAGTTTTGGAATGGAGTTTTTAGGGTTTTTTATGTACAATATCATGTCATCTGCAAACAGGGACAGTTTTACTTCCTCTTTACCAATCTGGATTCCTTGTATTTTTTTTGTTTTGTCTGATTGCCATGGCTAGGACCTCCAGTACCATATTGAATAACAGTGGGGAGAGTGGGTATTCCTGTCTTGCTCCCGATCTTACAGGAAAAGCTTTCAACTTTTCACTGTTCAGTATATGTTGGCTGTGGGTTTGTCATATATGGCCTTTATTATGTTGAGGTACTTGCCCTCTATTCCCATTTTGCTGAGAGTTTTTATCATGAACGGATGCTGAATTTTGTCGAATGCTTTTTCAGCATCTATGGAAATGATCATGTGGTTTCTGTCCTTCTTTTTGTTGATGTGGTGGATGATGTTGATGGATTTTTGAATGTTGTACAATCCTTGCATCTCTGAGATGAATCCCACTTGATCATGGTGTGTGACCCTCTTGATGTATTTTTGAATTCACTTTGCTAATATTTTGCTGAGTATTTTTGCATCTATGTTCATCAGGGATATTGGTCTATAATTTTCTTTTTTCGTGGGGTCTTTGCCTGGTTTTGGTATTACAGTGATGCTGGCTTCATATAATGAATTTGGAAGTATTCCCTCCTTTTCTATTTTTGGGAAACTTTAAGGAGAATGGGTATGTCTTCTCTATATGTCTGATAAAATTCAGCAGTGAATCCATCTGGCATGGGGGTTTTGTTCTTGGGTAGTTTTTTTATTACTGATTAAATTTCTTTGCTGGTAATTGGTCTGTTTAGATTTTCTGTCTCTTCCTTGGTCAGTCTCAGAAGGTTGTATCTCTCTAGGAAGTTGTCCATTTCTTCTAGGTTTTGCAGCTTGTTAGGATATAGATTTTTATAGTATTCTCTAATAATTTTTTGTATTTCTGTGGGGTCCATCATGACTTTTCCTTTCTCATTTTTCATTCTGTTGATATGTGTAGATTCTCTTTTTCTCTTAATAAGTCTGGCTAGGGGTTTATCTGTTTTGTTTTTTTTCTCAAAGAACCAGCTCTTGTTTTCATTGATTTTTTTCTATTATTTTATTGCTCTCAATCTTATTTATTTCTTCTCTGATCTTTATTATGCCCCCCCTTCTGCTGACTTTGGGCTTCATTTGTTCTTCTTTTTCCAGTTTCAGTAATTGTGACTTTAAACTATTCATCTGGGAATGTTCTTCCTTCTTTAGATAGGCCTGAATTGCTATGTACTTTCCTCTTAGAACTGCCTTCGCTGCATCCCACAGAATTTGGGGCTTTATGATGTCAGTGTCATTTGTCTCCATATGTTGCTTGATCTCTGTTTTAATTTGGTCAGTGATCAATTGGTTATTTAGAAGCATGTTGTTAAGCCTCCATGTGTTTGTGAGCCTTTTTGTTTTCTTTGTACAATTAATTTCTAGTTTAATGCCTATGTGGTCTGAGAAGTTGGTTGGTAGAATTTCAATCTTTTAGAGTTTACTGAGGCTCTTTTTGTGGCATCGTATGTGATCTATTCTAGAGAATGTTCCATGTGCACCTGAGAAGAATGTGTATCCTGCTGCTTTTGGGTGCAGGGTTCTGTAGATGTCTGTTAAATCTATCTGTTCTAGTGTGTTGTTCCATGCCTCTGTGTCCTTACTTATTTTCTGTCTGGTGGATCTGTCCTTTGGAGTGAGTGGTGTGTTGATGTCTCCTAGAACAAATGCATTGCATTCTATTTCCTCCTTTAATTCTGTCAGTATTTGTTTCACATATGTTGGTGCTCCTGTATTGGGTGCATATATATTTATAATGATATAATGGTGATAGAGGTAGCTGTTGGGATGACCCCTTTTATCATTATGTAATGTCCTTCTTTATCTCTTCTTACTTTCTTTGTTTTGAAGTCTATTTTGTCTGATACCAGTACTCCTACACCTGCTTTTTTTCTCCCTGTTGGTTGCATGAAATATCTTTTTCCATCCCTTGACTTTTAGTCTGTGTATGTCTTTGAGTTTGAGGTGAGTCTCTCGTAAGCAGCATATAGATGGGTCTTGGTTTTTTATCCATTCTGTTATTCTGTGTCTTTTGATTGGTGCATTCAGTCCGTTTACATTAGGGTGATTATTGAGAGATATGTACTTATTGCCATTGCAGGCTTTAGATTTGTTGGTACCAAAGGTTCAAGGTTAGTTTCTTTACTATCTATCTAACTTAACTCAGTTATTAAGCTATTGTAAGCATAGTCTAATGATTCTTTCCCTCCCTTCTTATTTCTCCTCCTCCAATCTTTATATGTTAGGTGTTTTATTCTGTGTTCTTTTGTGTTTCCTTTGACTCCTTTTGTGAGTAGTTTATTGTATTTTTTTGCCTTTAGATAGTATTTGATTGGTCTTCTTTCTTTGCTGTGATTTTATTTTCTCTGGTGACATCTATTTAGCCTTAGGAGTGCTTTCATCTAGAGCAGTCCCTCTAAAATACCCTGTAGAGGTGGTTTGTGGGAGGCAAATTCCCTCAACTTTTGCTTGTCTGGGAATTGTTTAATCCCTCCTTCATATTTAAATGATAATCATGCTGGATACAGTATTCTTGGTTCAAGGCCCTTCTGTTTCATTGCATTAAATATATCATGCTATTCTCTTCTGTCCTGAAAGGTTTCTGTTGGGAAGTCTGATGATAGCCTGATGGGTTTTCCTTTATTGGTGACCTTTTTTCTCTGTCTGGCTGCCTTTAATACTCTGTCCTTGTCATTGATCTTTGCCATTTTAATTATGTGTCTTGGTGCTGTCCTCCTTGTGTCCCTTGTGTTGGGAGTTCTGTGGGCCCCCATGGTCTGAGAGACTATTTCCTCCCCCAGTTTGGGGAAGTTTTCAGTAATTATTTCTTCAAAGACCCTCTCTATCCCTTTTTCTCTCTCTTCTTCTTCTGGTACCCCTATAATGGGAATATTGTTCCATTTGGATTGGTCACACAGTTCTCTTAATATTCTTTCATTCCTAGAGATCCTTTTATCTTTCTCTGCGTCAGCTTCTCTGCATTCCTGTTCTCTGATTTCTATTCCATTAACGGCCTCTTGCACCTCATCCAGTCTGCTCTTAAGTCCTTCCAGAGATTGTTTTATTTCTGTATTCTCCCTCTGTACTTGCTCCTTTAGCTCTTGCATATTTCTCTGCAGATCCATCAGCATGGTTATGACCTTTATTTTGAATTCTTTTTCACGGAGACTGGTTAAATCTATCTCCCTAGGCCCTCTCTTGGGGGTTGTCTGGGTAATTTTGGACTGGACCAAATTCTTCTGCCTCTTCATGGTGAAAGAGGTAACTGTAGGCAGGTAGCGCATCTGTCAGCTGGGAGAACAACATCCTTTCCTGCTTGCTGGTTGCCTTGCCCTTCTCCACTGCCTGCGTCAGTTACCCGCACTCCTGGAGCAGCCTCTGGGTTAATCCCCTAAACTGCTGTGGGCAGGGTCTCCGTCAGAATAGTGCAGAGTCCTGTGGGGAGTGGCAGGCACACCAGGTGTGCTCTCCTGCTAAAGTGGTGCCCCACTGGGCAGCTGTATGCTGGCAGTGGCCTTTAGGTCTGGCTCGGGCAGCTGTGCACTGGGCTGAGATTCTTGGCGGCTGCTGGGGGCTTGGCTGCTCCTGGGCCGCTCCTCTGCCACTGCTGCGAGCTTACACGGACCAGTCCTGAGCCCCTCTGGCACCACTAGCATGGTCGGTTGCTCTCCCACTACTGGCCAGTGTGTCAGGGTCTGTGCCTGTTGGCAGAAGGACAGGCAGGCTGCTTATTAGCATGAGGGGCTTCAGAACTGCACTGCTGCCCAGTGGATTAGGTCACCTAGAGTTCCCCAGGATTCCCTGGTTCTGGGCTGAGTGTGCTGGGATGAATTTGCCCAGCTGTGAGGTCCCTGTACCTTTAAGACTTGATAAAAGCACTCGCTTTTCTTTTGTCCCAGGGGCACTGGTTGCAGGGACCTGCTCGCAAGTTTTGCTTTTCCGTTTTTCTAATATCCAGCACACCATTCACCGTGTGTCTGTGCTCCCAGTGTGGATTACTAGAGCTGGTTGTTTAGCAGTCCTGGGCTTTCACTCCCTCCCCACGACAACTCCTTTCTTCCCACCGGGGGGCTGAGGTAGAGGGGCACTTGGGTCCTACCGGTCCACAGCTTATATCTTACCCCCTTTGTGTGATGCTGAGTTCTCGCAGATGTAGATGTAGCCTGGCTGTTGTACTGTATCCACTGGTGTCTCTTTTTTGGAATCGTTGTATTTGTTGTATTTCCAAAAATATGTTTTTGGGAGATTTCCACTGAACTACTCACACCACCATCTTGGCTCCTCCTCCCAGCCTTTTTTTATTTTAATGTCAGGCGTGTCTCTAGTAGATAGCATATGATTGAATACTGCATTTTTTAAATCCAATCTGACAATTTCTCTTTTGATTGGATTACTTAAATCATTCACATTTAAAATATTATAGATATTGTTAGATTTCCATCTGCTATTCTTTTGTTTTCTATTCCTTCTGTTCTCCTATCCCTCCTTTATTGCTTTCTTTTGCATTAAATGAGTATTTTCTAGTATAACTTTTTAATTCACTTAATGATTGCTTAAAAACTACAATTTTTTAGTTCCTCTAAGACTTGCAATATACATCTTATCAAAATCTACTTTAGATTTATACTAAACTAATTCCAATATTATACAGAAACCTCATTCCTATATAGCTCTATTCCCTCCCATTTTCTGTGCTGTACTACCACCATATTACTTCTACATATATGTTACAAATCCAAGAGTACATTGTTGTACTTTATATAATTTTAAGTCTTCTAAAGAGTTTGAGATAAGAGACATTATTAGTTTGTTACATTAACCTTATTATTTAATCTTTCTGATTCTCTGCATTTCTTCCCATGAACTGAGTTATCATCTAGTGACAATTCCTTATTCCAATGTAGCTCTGTTCCCATGCACCTCATCTGTCCTGTTATTGTCAAACATATTATTTATATGTGTAATAAGCCCAGTAATACAATAAACACTATTTCATGCATTTCCTTCTTCAGTCAAGAGAAGAAATCAGAAATATGTGATTATATTGCCCTTTGTATCTGCCTACACATAAATTACCTTTACCAGTCATTGATCTTTGTATTTTTATGTGTGTGGATTCAATTACTATCTAGTGTCAGATACATTCAGCCTGAAGGACTTCCTTCAGTATATCTTGCAAGGCAAGTCTGCTAGCAACCAATTCTTTCAGCTTTTTTATTTAGGTGGGAATGAATTTATTTTGCTTTCATTTTTTCAAAGATAGTTTTTCTGGATATAATACTATTGGTTGACAGATCTGTACATTCAACACTGAATATATCATCCCACTACTTTTGGTTTCTATTATTTCTGGTAATAAGTCAACTATCATATTGAGCTTAGATAGTACATGTTGAGTCATTTGTCTCTTGATGTTTTCAAAATTCTTTAGCTTTGGCTATTGACATTTTGACAAGGATGTGCCCAGTGTGGAACACCCTGTTTATTGTCTGTATAAATTTTTTCTCATCAAATTAAGTTTTTTGCCATTGTTTCTTCAAGTATTCTCTCTAACCGTCTCTCTTCTCCTTTCCTCTTCTTTTTGGACTCCTACTATGCATATGTTGGTAGACAAAATGATAACCCCCGCTGCTTTGAGGTTCTGATAATTTTTCTTCATTCTTTTTTCTCTCTGTTCTTTGGATTATATAATCTTTAATGTCCTACTTTTAAATTCACTAATACTTTCTTTTGGCTGCTAAAATCTAGTTAATCTCCTTTAGTAAATTTCCATTTTGGTTATCTGAAGACCAGAATTTCCATTAGGTTACTTTTAATTATTTCTATGTCTTTATCACTCTTCTCTATTTGGTGAGATTCTCTTCATATCTTCATTTAAATCTCTAAGCAAGGTTTCTTTTACTTTTTGAGCATATTTAAAATAGGTTCTTTGGCATCTTTGTCAACTAAGTATTCCATTCAGTGCCTTCAAAGGCAATTTCTTTTACTAACTTTTCATCTTGTGTTTGGGTCACAGTTTCCTGTTTTTTTGTGTGTATCTTGTAAATTTCCACTGATGACTGGACAATACTGTAGCAACTCTGGATATTGATCCTCTTCCCCAGAGTTGTTATTTGCTTGGTCATTTATTTATTTGTTTAGTTACTTGGCTAAATTAATTCTACAAATATTATTTCCAGAACAGTGTGCATCATCTGATTCTCTGCTCAGATTTTTTTCCATTGTTTTCATCTTTTAGCCTGCTTACCTAGGGGGTCACCCCTGGGTGAGCATAAACCACTATTGGTCAAAGGTTGCTTAAGACCCCTTAGCCAGTTAGATTTTCACCCTTTGCTACTGAATGTGTTTAACTTGAAGGTTGCTACCATAGTTCAAGAAGTTTCCATTGTTTTGCTCTTTGCTCCACTTTCTGCTGGAGCAGCTGGGGAACTGTAGCCTAGAGATTCTCACTCTGATCATTACCAAGAGGGTACATCTTTTGTTCATCCATTCATCAGATGATGGACATCTGGGTTGTTTCAACTTTTTTGCTATTATGAAAAATACTGCTGTGAACATGCAGATATATATTTTCATTTCCATTGGGTATATACCCTATGAGTAAAATTGCTAGGTCATATGATGACTACAATTTTAACACACTAAGAAACTTCCAAACTGTTCCAAAATGGAGGCATCATTTTACATTCCCAACAGCAGTACATGAGGATTCCAATTTTTCTACGTCCTCTCTAACAGTTGTTATTACCTTTTTTATACTCATCCTAGTGTTTGTGACACAAGGTTTGCTACAGTTTTGATTTGCATTTCTCTGATGACTAATGAGACATTGAGCATCCTTTCATGTTTATTGGCCTTTATGTTTTTTTGTTGTTGAAGTCTGTTCAGATCTTCTGTCCATTTTTCAGTTGGATTTTTTGTCTTTTTATTGTTGAGTTATGAGTTTTTTATATATTCTGGATAAAATTTCTTTATCATATATATGATCTGCAAATATTTTCTCCCATTCAAAGAATGATCTTATTTTTCTGATGATGTCCTTTGAAACACGAAGGTTTTAATTTGATGATCAGTAGATTTTCTTGAATGAAAGTTTCTCTTTTGCCTTTAGGATAATTTACAGAGCTTTATATGATGTTTTTCAATTTTTCACCAGTTAAATTGCTGTTTTGCTATGTAGAGTATTCACCAAGCCCCTCACTCCATCATTCCAGAATTTATATACAATATATTTTAAAATCCCAAAGACTTAGTCTCCCGGTCTTCTTAGTATTTTCCTAATATTATCATATAATTATCTTTTCAGAGTAACTCCAAGATCATATTCGTAAGTTACATGCACATACACAAACAAAAAAATTACCCCTCTGTTACTTCAAGGCCTATAGTATTTTTAATGCTCAACCAAAACCATGCATGGTATATTACTATCACCATTTTACAAATGAGCAAATGATTCAGAACAATATCACTAAAGTGTACACAACTATTATAGGATAGGGATGAAATTAAAATGTAGATCAATCTTTTCCCAAAATATATGCTGACTACAGATGAGTCATCAATATCAAAGGATAAAAATGTACAGAAATATAAAAACCCAGGAAAATTGCATACTTGGAGTCCACTTAATATAAAGTTTCAATTAAATTCCTAGTTAAACAATAATTCTTCTCTTTCAAGTATAGTGCTCAATCCTGACTAAAAAAATGACCTAATATTTCAATATAATTAGTGTTTAAAACTAAATTTACTATCAAATTAGTCAGTTAACACTGACTAGTTAAAAATTTTTCAAAGAATAAAGAAGAGGCTTGATCAATGACAATGCTTGAAAAGAATTAACTATACCTGATTGTTGTTATTACATTTATAATTAGTAGTAGTATAATTTTCTACAGATATATCTGGCTAATAGCCTTATAATACAGCCAATACAATTTTTACTTATATTTAATAATTAGGTTTATGAACCAACTAATGGTGAGAAAAACTATCACTGGTTTACAATTGACTATTTTTTTCCTAATAAATTGTTTTCATTTTATAAATAAAGGTTCCTTTCTTCATTTATACAGCTAAGTGTTTGGGGCTTTTCTTAGGTGTGGATTGTACTTATATTTAAATTTTGTTCCCAAAGCTGTTAGTTCTCTTAATAAACTTCTCATGTGCAAGAAATTATTGAATGAAAACAGACTCTATTAACTAAGTAAACAAAACTGTTGGGTTGAAAACAAAGTGACAAGCAAAGATAAAATACTGCTTCTAATTTTTTATTAATGTCTTTTATCATGTGACACAGAATAAGTTCAGGTTAAATATTGAATTGCTGATTCAACAAATTCCATAGTTCTAAACATCCATAGAAGTTGAAAAGACAAGACTATAGGTAAAAGGACTCACTCCATTTTGCTTTGGAAATAATTCACATGAGTTTATTACCTTAAGAATGAAAGACCCCAAACAACAACTAATGCTGGCAAGGATATGGACAGAGCGGAACACTCCTACACTGCTAGTGGGAAAGTTAATTAGTTCAGCCATTGTGGAAAGCAGTATGGAGGTTCCTCAAAAAACTCAAAATAGAAATATCATTTGACCCAGGAATTTCACTCTTAGGAATTTACGCTAAGAATGCAGCAGACCAGTTTGAAAAAGACAGATGCACCCCTATGTTTATCGCAGCACTATTTACAATAGCCAAGAAATGGAAGCAACCTAAGTGTCCATCAGCAGATGAATGGATAAAGAAGATGTAGTATATATGCACAATGGAATATTATTCAGCCATAAGAAGAAAACAAATCCTACCATTTGAAACAACATGGATGGAGCTAGCTAGAGGGCATTATGCTCAGTGAAGTAAGCCAGACTGAGAAAGACAAGTACCAAATGATTTCACTCATCTGTGGAGTATAACAACAAAGTAAAAACTGAAGGAACAAAACAGCAGCAGACTCACAGAACTCAAAAATGGACTAACAGTTACTAAAGGGAAAGGGACTGGAGAGGGTTGGGGGGAAGGAAGGGATTACGGGGCATTATGATTAGCACACATAATAAGGGGGGGCATGGGGAAGGAAGTATAGCACAGAGAAGACAAGTAGTGGCTCTATAGCATCTTACTATGCTGATGGACAGTGACTGTAATGGAGTATGTGGTGGGGACTTGATAATGGGGAGAATCTAGTAACCACAATGTTGCTCATGTGATTGCATATGAATGATACCAAAATTTAAAAAAATAAAATGAACAAAAAAAGAATGAAAGACCATTAATGCTATATTGGCTGATCAGATGATGTTTAGATGAACATTTGTTAATCACTGACCATGAACCAAGGACTATGTTAGATATGGCAAGTCTACAGCCAATGTAGACAGGGAGCTAAAAGTATCAAAACACTCAAAGGAAACTCCTAAAAATTTGTTAACTGACAGACCTAAATGTATTATTAAAGAGGTGTCAATGTTGGGTATAAAATATCTTTAATAAGAAAGAACAAAGAATTACATTATATTTCCAGTTTGGTAACTATATCTCACACATTGCTGAAATGAGTGAATTTCTGGTTTAATCTAACAAGTCATTCTTTTTTTGTTTGTTTGTTTCATGATCGTCCGATCTTTGAGTGTACAAAAACTCATCCCTAACCTTTTTGCTAACCATGCATGAACATCAAAAATGGATATGCATAAAAATAAAAATTTCTAATGCAAGCTCTTGAAGAAATACACAAAAAGCATATTCAAACTTTTGTATCTACCAACTGGCAAATGGGCCCTGCTGATCGGCAATGGAAAAAGCTGAATCAAGCCAAAAATAACCCTAAAAACAATTAAGAGATATTATTAATAAAGTTAAAAATAGTAGAAAAAAACTAATAGGTAAAAAATAAAATACCTTTATTTAGTCACCAAATTCTTTAAATGAAATTAGCATTTAAAACCAGGTTGAAGTTTGTAGAAGTGATACATAATGCTTATAATTTCTGAAACTTTTGAACTCAAGTAAGCTTTAAAATTTTTAACAAGTAAGTTTTAATCCACTATGAAAGAATTCTGAGTGAAAATAGAGGAGGATCAGAACTTACTAACATCACATACTTTTGCCCCACAGTTCACCTTTTATCGTATCTTCCACCTAGCTACATTACACCCAGTGCATTTGTAAGGACTGCAGGAGAGCTTGCTCAACTAAACTGAATTTGATCTTGTTATCTTTCACAAACATCACCACCTGCAGTTTTTCCTTGATCAAGTTAATAATACTACTATCTCTTCTTCACTAAACAGTTTATTATTTATTTCCCTCCTTGCTTGCCTATGCTGCTTGCATGGATGTGAGTATTCTATGATTCCAACTACATATGTCATATGATGAAATGTCACTCCCCCACCACACAGCTTTACAATCAGTTTATTTTTCAATAGATACTACATTCCAATCTGAATATGGACCTTGCCTTGACACACAAACATTTGTCTCACACACACACAAACACACATAATACACCATACCATTATATGTTTTCCTAGGTCAAAAGTAAGATTTGAATTTCCAAATCTTAATAATTTATATAAGAATAAATTTCAGAAAGCTTAACCAAAAAGTTATACACCCATATTATAAATTTAGGAAGCCAGCCACATAACATTTAAATGCCACACACACACACTCACTGTCTCAATGAATACTTGCAATAGTATTAAAATTTTAAGGGCTGGGGGATTGGATTAAAGATGGCAGTGAGAAGAGGTGAGACAGACACATCTCCTAAAACCACATATAATATGAAAATATAATTTAATACAAATAATCATGAAAGAGCAACAGGCAAGAAGGGTGCACCAGACTACATACACCTGGAGAAAAGAGCAGACATCACGGAACAGGATAATGTACCATAGCTGTGACCTGGCAGGGCCCAAGCCCTTCTCCCACCCCAGCTCACCAGCAGGAGGAAGAGAAACAGAGCGGGGAGGGAGTGGAGGCCTGGGACTGCTGAACACCTAGCCCTGGAGATCTGCTCTGGGAGCACAAACCTACATTTCATAATGCTCTCATGATTATGGGGTTGGAAAGCTAAGAGAGGCAGAATACCAGGAGAGACTGAGATTTCAGATGCTTGTGGAAAACAGGGATTCATACCTGGCTGTTCTGGGCGAACAGTCTAAGAGACTTTCTAAAAGGGAGAGGGCTACTAAAGGGGTAAGGACTTCACAGAGTTTAATGCTAAGGAAAATGGATAGGTAGACAAAATGAAATAGAAACTAGAGAAGAGGAATACAAAGAAGCTAAGGCACAGAGAGAAAAAAGGATCTCTAAGAATGAAAGAATACTGAGAGAACTGTGTGAATAATCCAAATGGAACAATATTCATTTATAGGGATACCAGAAGAAGAAGAGAGAAAAAAAGAGATAGAAAGTGTCTTTGAGGAAGTAATTGCTGAACACTTCCCCAATCCGGGGAAGGAGAGAGTCTCTCAGGCCATGGAGGTACACAGATCTCCCAACACAAAGAGACTCAAGGAGAACAACACCAAGACATATAATAATGCAAGGATGGTACAACATTTGAAAATCCATCAACATCATCCACCACATCAACAAAAAGGAAGGACAAAAACCATATGATCATTCCCATAGATGCAGAAAAAGCATTCAACAAAATTCAAAATCCATTCATGATAAAAAATTAAAATGGCAAAGATCAAGGATAAAGACAGAATATTAAAAGCACCCAGAGAGAGAAATAAGATCACATACAAAGGAAAACCCACCAGGCTATCATCAGATTTCTGAGCAGAAACCTTACAGGCCAGAAGGGAGTAGCATGATATATTTAATGCAATGAAGCAGAAGGGCCTCCAACCAAGAATACTTTATCCAGCAAGATTATCATTTAAATTTGAAGGAGGGATTAAACAGTTTCAAGATAAGCAAAAGCTGAGAGAATTCAGCTTCCAAAAACCATCTCTACAGTGTATTTTAGAGGGACTGCTGTAGATGAAAGTGTTCCTAAGGTTAAATAGCCAACACCAGAGGTAATAAAAAGAGATACACAAAGAGTGCAGAATATGATACCTAATATACAAACAATGGAGGAGGAAGAAAAGGAGGGGGAAAAAAAGAACTTTACATTGTGTTTGTAATAGCATACTAAGTGAGTTAAGTTAGACTCTTAAATAGTGAGGAAGTTACCCTACCCTTGAACCTTTGGTAAACACAAATCTAAAGCCTGCAATGGCAATAAGTACACACCTATCAATAATCATCCTAAATGTAAATTGTCTGAATGCACCAATCAAAAGACATAGAATCACTGAATGGATCAAAAAACAAGACCCATCTATGTGCTGCCTACGAGAGAGAGACTCATCTTAAACCCAAAGACATACACAGACTAAAAGTGAAGGAATGGAAAAAGATATTTCATGCAACTAATAAAAAAAAGCAGGTGTTGCAGTACTTTTATCAGACAAAACAGACTTCAAAACAAAGAAAGTCACAAGAGACAAAGAAAGACATTGCATAATGATAAAGGGGTCAATTCAACAAGAGGATATAACCATTATAAACATATATGCACCCAATACAGGAGCACATACGTTTGTGAAACAAATAGTAACAGAATTAAAAGGGGAAATAGAATGTAATGCATTCATTTTAGGAGACTTCAACACTCCACTCACTCCAAAGGACAGATCAACCAGACAGAAAATAAGTAAGGACACAGAGGCACTGAACAACACATTAGAACAGATGGACCTAACAGACAGCTAAAGAAGTCTACACCCAAAAGAAGCAGAATACACATTCTTCTCAAGTGCACACGGAACATTTTCCAGAATAGGCTACATATTAGGCCACAAAAAGAGCCTCAGTAAATTCAAAAAGATTGAAATTCTACCAACCAACTTCTCAGATCACAAGGGTGTCAAACTAGAAATAAACTGTACAAAGAAAACAAAAAAGCTCACAAACACATGGAGGCTTAACAACATGCTCCTAAATAATCAATGGATCAATGACCAAACTGAAATAGAGATCAAGCAATATATGGAGACAAATGAAAACAACAGCACAACGCCCTAACTTCTGTGCTACACAGTGAAGGCAGTTCCAAGAGGGAAGTATATAGCAATCCAGGCCTATTTAAAGAAGGAAGAACAAATCCAAATGAACAGTCTAAATTCACAATTATTGAAACTGGAAAAAGAAGAACAAATGAGGCCTAAAGTCAGCAGAAAGAAGGACATAATAAAGATCAGAGAAGAAATAAATAAAATTCAGGAGAATGAAACAATAGGAAAAAATCAACGAAACCAAAAGGAGGTTCTTTGAGAAAATAAACAAAATAGATAAACCCCTAGCCAGACTTATTAAGAAAAAAAGGAGAATCTACACGCATAAACAGAATCATAAATGAGAAAGGAAAAATAATGATGGATAACACAGAAATACAAAGAATTATTGGAGAATACTATGAAAATCTTCATGCTAACAAACTGAAAAACCTAGAAGAAATGGACAACTTCCTAGAAAAATACAACCTTCCAAGACTGACCCAGGTATAAACAGAAAATCTAAACAGACCAATTACCAGCAATAAAATTGAATTGGTAATCAAAAAACTACCCAAGAACAAAACCCCCACGCCAGGTAGATTCACCGCTGAATTTTATCAGACATATAGAGAAGACATAATACCCATTCTCCTTAAAGTTTTCCAAAAAATAGAGGAGAGGGATTACTTCCAAACTTTCTATGAAGCCAGCATAACTCTAATACCAAAACCAGGCAAAGACACCACAAAAAAAGACAACTACAGACCAATATCCCTGATGAACATAGATGCAAAAATATTCAACAAAATATTAGCAAACAGAATTCAAAAATACATCAAGAGGATCATATACCATGATCAAGTGGGATTCATCCCAGGGATGCAAGGATGGTATAACATTTGAAAATCCATCAACATAATCCACCACATCAACAAAAAGGAAGGACAAAAACCATATGATCATTCCCATAGATGCAGAAAAAGCATTCAACAAAATTCAAAATCCATTCATGATAAAAACTCTCAACAAAATGGGTATAGAGGGCAAGAACCTCAACATAATAAAGGCCATATATGACAAAACACACAGCCAACATCATACATAACAATGAGAAGCTGAAAGCTTTTCCTCTAAGATCGGGAACAAGACAAGGATGCCCACTCTCCCCACTTCTATTCAACATAGTACTGGAGGTCCTAGCCACGGCAATCAGACAACACAAAGAAATAAAAGGCATCCATATTGGCAATGAAGAAGTCAAACTGTTTGCAGATGACATGATATTGTACTTTATAAACCCTGAAGAATCCACTCCAAAACTACTAGAACTAATATCTGAATTGAGCAAAGTTGCAGGATACAAAACCAACACATGGAAATCTGTGGCTTTCCTATACACTAACGATGAACTAGCAGAAAGAGAAATCAGGAAAACAATTCCATTCACAATTGCATCAAAAAAGAATAAAATATCTAGGAATAAAGCTAATAACCAAGGAAGTGAAAGACCTATACCCTGAAAACTACAAGACATTCCTAAGAGAAATTAAAGAGGATACCAATAAATGGAAATTCATCCCATGCTCTTGGGTAGGAAGAATTAATATTGTTAAAATGGCCATCCTGCCTAAAGCAATCTACAGATTTAATGCAATCCGAAAATACCAACAGCATTCTTAAACGAACTGGAACAAAAAGTTCTAAAATTCATATGGAACCACAAAAGACACTGAAAAGCCACAGCAATCCTGAGAAGGAAGAATAAAGTGGGGGGGATCTCACTTCCCAACTTCAAGCTCTACTACAAAGCCACAGTAATCAAGACAATTTGGTCCTGGCACAAGAACAAACCCATTGACCAGTGGAAGAGAATAGAGAGTCCAGATATTAACCCAAGCATATATGGTCAATTAATATACGATAAAGGAACCATGGATAAACAATGGGGAAATGACAGTCGCTTCAACAGCTGGTGTTGGCAAAACTGGACAGCTACATGTAAGAGAATGAAACTGGATTAATGTCTAACCCCATACACAAAAGTAAACTCAAAATGGATCAAAGACCTGAATGTAAGTCATAAAACCATAAAACTCTTAGAAGAAAATATAGGCAAAACTCTCTTGAATCTAAACATGAGCAACTTCTACATGAACATATCTCCACAGGCAAGGGAAACAAAAGCAAAAATGAACAAGTGGGACTATATCAAACTAAAAACCTTCTGTACAGCAAAGGAAACCATCAGTAGAACAAAAAGACATCCTACAGTATGGGAGAATACATTCATAAATGACATATCTGATAAGAGGTTGACATCACAAGTATACAAAGAGCTCATGCACCTCAACAAACAAAAATCAAATAGCCCAGTTAAAAAATGGGCACAAAATCTGAACAGACACTTCTCCAAAGAAGAAATTCAGATGGCCAACAGACACATGAAAAGATGCTCCACATCACTAATCATCAGAGAAATGCAAATTAAAACCACAATGAGATATCACCTCACACCACCCATCCAAAAGACAAACAACAACAAATGTTGGCGAGGTTGTGGAGAAAGGGGAACCCTCCTACACTGCTGGTGGGAATGTTAATTAGTTCAGCCGTTGTGGAAAGCAGTATGGAGGTTCCTCAAAAAACTCAAAATAGAAATATCATTTGACCCAGGAATTTCACTCTTAGGAATTTACCCTAACAATGCAGCAGACCAGTTTGAAAAAGACAGATGCACCCCTATGTTTATCGCAGCAGTATTTACAATAGCCAAGAAATGGAAGCAACCTAAGTGTCCATCAGTAGATGAATGGATAAAGAAGATATAGTACATATGCACAATGGAATATTATTCAGTCATAAGAAGAAAACAAATCCTACCATTTGAAACAACATGGATGGAGCTAGAGGACATTATGCTCAGTGAAGTAAGCCAGACTGAGAAAGACAAGTACCAAATGATTTCACTCATCTGTGGAGTATAACAACAAAGTAAAAAACTGAAGGAACAAAACAGCAGCAGACTTAGAGAACTCAAAAATGGACTAACAGTTACCAAAGAGAAAGGGACTGGAGAGGGTGGGGGGAAAGGGAGGGATTTAGGGGCATTATGATTAGCACACATAATATGGGGGGGCATGGGGAAGGAAGTATAGCACAGAGAAGACAAGTAGTGGCTCTATAGCATCTTACTATGCTGATGGACAGTGACTGTAATGGAGTATGTGGTGGGGACTTGATAATGGGGAGAATCTAGTAACCACAACATTGTTCATGTAAGTGTATATTAATGATATCAAAAAATAAAAAAATTAAGTAAATAAATAAATAGATAAATAATTTTAAAAAACACTACATTCTTGGTAAAAAAAAAGAAAATTTTAAGGGCCACTAAGAAAGACAGAAAGTGATGTTTATATTAGCAAAAAAAAAATGCTTATGTCAACACTCCATTCTGGGTGAAAAGCAACAATCAATAACTGTTTAGTAAAAATTCATAATAGAGTATTTATTAACCCACTGATTTAGAATGCAAATTCAGAAATATGTCCTTCTAAAAACAAACCTAACAGATTTGAAGCAAAAATATTATCAAGAAACATTAACTTTAGATTTCCCTCATTTGTGGAGTATAACAACAAAGCAAAACTGAAGGAACAAAACTGCAGCAGACTCAAAGACTCTAAGAAGGGACTAGTAGTTACCAAAGGGGAGGGGTGGAGGAGGGAGAGGGAGAAGGGGATTGAGGGGTATTATGATTGTTACACATGGTGTTGGAGGAGGTCACAGGGAATACAGTGTAGCACAGAGAAGAAAAGTAGTGACTCTGTGGCATCTTACTACACTGATGGACAGTGACTTCAATGGGGTATGGGGGGGGACCTGATAACATGGGTGAATGTAGTAACTACAATGTTTTTAATGTGAAACCTTCATAAGAGTGTATATCACTGATACCTTAATTTAAAAAAAGGGGGAAAAAAAACATTAACTTTACCACAAAATATAGCAATCAAAGCACTTTCCAAAAGCCTACCTAGTGCCAGCAATCATTACTATTATATAATCAGTGAAGCCCCCCAAAGTACGGGGAAAAAATATACACTTGACCATTTTCAACCATAAGTTCTTTAGAGAATAAAATATTCTTTGAGCAAAACCTCATGAGATCTAGAATTCCCTTTTCAATATATGATCTCTCCTAGAGCTCTAACTAAATATTACTGAGTGGCAGTAAAACAAATCTCAAGAAATGATGGACTTAAAAAAACCTCATTGTAGAAAGCACAAAGCAAATCCTAATACCAATTTGAAAAGATAGCTCCCCTGCTTCAAGCAAAGCAGAAGAGTAATTACTGAAATACCCAGCTGGATCTGTTGAGCCTCTGATGGACTTTAATAAGCATGAAAACTAAGCAGTTTAAACTAGAAATTCAGTTTTACTTAGTAGTTGACTAAATCATTATTAAATCTATAGATTTTGAAATTAATAGTTCAATCTTAATCGAAACTTTAAAAGTCAAATTCAACAGTATGTAACATAGAAGATAAAAATAATTGTGTTAAATCCTTAGATATTCTATGTTGAAAATATACTCTGTAACATTAATAATAGTAATAATAATAATAATAATATACCATTCATTTGCTAATCATTATCTTTTCAATTCATACACTGAACAGGAAGAATTAAACTAATATAAAAATACAATCAAAGACATCCGGGTTCACATTTCTTAAATACCAACAAAGGACTCAACATATCCAGGTTGGACTTGCTCAAAACTATGTTCTATAGTTGTACTATATTTCTTGAAAAGGGTGGGGGAGCTACCACTTTCCAAATGGTTTTTAATACTTTGTGTATCCTGACCCAGATCATCTCTAAGGCCTCTTCTAGCTCTAAAAGGCTATGCTAAACTAACTTACAAAACTGTTATTTTTAAGTCACAAAACTTCCTGAAGCCTTTGCACATTATTAATACTACCTTGATCTCACTAGTAAACCTACAGAGGAAGATGGTTTTAATTTTCTCTTGCAATGTAAAAGACAAAATTAAGACTTGAATAATGGCCATGAACATGATTCTAACCTGGAAAACAACCTGCTACCTCAAAGGGAGAGAAAAATGACCTGTAGGTAATCTATGCTTCCCATCTTTACTCTATAAAATATTGATAGAAAATTATGTTCAAAAGAAACATAACTGTGGAAAAGACAACCAGGGTACATAGGATCATGGGATATCATTAAAACAAAGTTTCATTTCCAAAAGCAAAGGGTAAAAGCTCCCTCAAGTCATTTTCTCTTCAGTCAAAAACAATTATGAATTCAGAGCAAAAATTATAGCCAGACGTTGAGGATGCAGAACTAGAAAAATTCCATTTTTATGGTTTAGAATTTTTTTTGATAGGTACCTCTTCATGGAGAAATTTTGAAGAACACCCCACTCAAAGGCCACTAATCTATTGGGAAATATATATATACAAGAAAAAATTATTTAGGAAAAGTGATAGATGAATTTTTCATAAACAGAAAAACATTATTTAAAGTAATAGTGTTTTCAATAATCACAGATCGTGAGGTATCAGAGCAGGGCATTACAGGATACATGGAAATTTGTTAATGGAAAAGAAGGAGCATTTCAGTCAGTGTGGGTCAAAAAAAGGAATAGGCTAAACAAAAGCAAGATTTGAAAATAAAAAAGCCAAGAACAGTTTAGGAAACCAAGAATGCTCTAAAGTGGCTGAAGCAAGATAGAGGGCAATGACCAAAGAAGCTGGGAAAGTGAACATGGAGGTGAAAAGCAAAGCACCTTGGATTACATGACAAGAAGTTGGACTGCATTCTGAAAACAAGGAGACATTGATGCTTTTTTTTAAACAGGATGGTGACAAGATCAGATCAATATTCAGACAGATAAATTTGGTGATGCTGTGAAAGCTAGTTATTGGAGAATGGAGACAGAATGATCAGGTGCAAATGATTATAAAAGGGAGTTTTTAAATCACTAGATCTATTGATTATAAACCTCAGATTCCCCTTCACCTAACTAACACTGCTACGCATGCACAAAGAAAAGAAAAACACCTGAAAAAACTTTAACATTCTCGAGAGAGGGGCAGAAGATGGCGGCGTGAGTAGAGCAGCGGAAATCTCCTCCCAAAACAACATATATATATGAAAATATAACAAAGACAACCCTTCCTAGAATAAAGACCAGAGGACACAGGACAATATCCAGACCACATCCGCACCTGAGAGAACTCAGCGCCTCGCGAAGGGGGTAAGATACAAGCCCCGGCCCCGCGGGAGCCGAGCGCCCCTCCCCCCAGCTCCCAGCGGGAGAAGAACAGGCAGAGCGGGAGGGAGACGGAGCCCAGGACTGCCGAACACCCAGCCCCAGCCATCCGGGCCAGAGTGCAGGTCGCTCGATACTAGGAAAACAGGGCAGCAAGAACAGTGAGCAGGCACTGGAGGCTGGGCGACAGAGGGCATAAGAAAAGCGCGCGACCATTTTGTTTTGCTTTTTTGCTGTTTTGTTTTGGCGAGCGCTTTTTGGAAGTCTTAAAGGGATAGGGACCCCAATACTAGGGAAACTGGGTAGAAAGACCAGTGAGCAGAGGCCTGAGGCTGGGACAGGAGAATAAAGAAAAACGAACGACCACCTTTTTTTTTTTTTTTTTTAATTAAAAACTGTTTTTTTGGTTTTTTTTTATTAAAAAAATTTTTTTTCTTTTTTTTTTGGTGGGCGTTGTTTTGTTTTGGCGGGTGTTTTTTGGAAGTCTTAAAGAGGCAGGGCGGGTCACGTAATCCAGAGGTAGGGAATCCGGGATCTCTGGGCACCCTAACCCCTGGGCTGCAGGGAGCAGGGAGGCCCCTTACGGAGATAAATAGCCTCCTAGCCGCTCCTGCTCCAACGCAACTCCACCACTTTGGAGTAGCTGCCCGAGCCAGGCCACGCCCACAGCAACAGCGGAGATTAACTCCATAGCAGCCGGGCAGGAAGCAGAAACCCTGTCTGCGCGCAGCTGCGCAGCACAAGCCACTAGAGGCCGCTGTTCTCCCAGGAGAGGAGGGCCACAAACCAACAAGAAAGGAAGTCCTTCCAGCCGTCACTCGTCCCAGTTCTGCACACTATTCCTATCACCATGAAAAGGCAAAGCTACAGGCAGACAAAGATCACAGAGACAACACCAGAGAAGGAGACAGACCTAACCAGTCTCCCTGAAAAAGAATTCAAAATAAGAATCATAAACATGCTGACAGAGACGCAGAGAAATACGCAAGAGAAATGGGATGAAGTCCGGAGGGAGATCACAGATGCCAGAAAGGAGATCGCAGAAATGAAACAAACTCTGGAAGGGTTTATAAGCAGAATGGATAGAATGCAAGAGGCCATTGATGGAATTGAAATCAGAGAACAGGAACGCATAGAAGCTGACATAGAGAGAGACAAAAGGATCTCCAGGAATGAAACAATATTAAGAGAACTGTGTGACCAATACAAAAGGAACAATATCCGTATTACAGGGGTCCCAGAAGAAGAAGAGAGAGGAAAAGAGATGGTAAGTATCTTAGAAGAAATAATTGCTGAAAACTTCCCCACACTGGGGGAGGAAGTAATCGAACAGACCACGTAAATACACAGAACCCCCAACAGAAATGATCCAAGAAGGGCAACACCAAGACACATAATAATTAAAATGGCAAAGATCAAGGACAAGGAAAGAGTGTTAAAGGCAGCTAGAGATAAAAAGGTCACCTATAAAGGGAAACCCATCAGGCTAACGTCAGATTTCTCAACAGAAACCCTACAGGCCAGAAGAGAATGGCATGATATATTTAATACAATGAAACAGAAGGGCCTTGAACCAAGGATACTGTATCCAGCACGACTATCATTCAAATATGACGGTGGGATTAAACAATTCCCAGACAAACAAAAGCTGAGGGAATTTGCTTTCCACAAACCACCTCTACAGAACATCTTACAGGGACTGCTCTAGATGGGAGCACTCCTAGAAAGAGCACAGCACAAAACACCCAACATATGAAGAATCGAGGAGGAGGAACAAGAAGGGAGAGAAGAAAAGAATCTCCAGATAGTGTATATAACAGCTCAATAAGCAAGCTAAGTTAGGCAGTAAGATACTAAAGAGGCTAACCTTGAACCTTTGGTAACCACGAATTTAAAGCCTGCAATGGCAATAAGTACATATCTTTCAATAGTCACCCTAAATGTTAATGGGTTGAATGCACCAATCAAAAGACACAGAGTAAAGAATGGATAAAAAAGCAAGACCCATCTATATGCTGCTTACAAGAAACTCACCTCAAACCCAAAGACATGTACAGACTAAAAGTCAAGGGATGGAAAAACATATTTCAAGCAAACAACAGTGAGAAGAAAGCAGGGGTTGCAGTACTAATATCAGACAAAATAGACTTCAAAACAAAGAAAGTAACAAGAGATAAAGAAGGACACTACATAATGATAAAGGGCTCAGTCAAACAAGAGGATATAACCATTCTAAATATATATGCACCCAACACAGGAGCACCAGCATATGTGAAACAAATACTAACAGAACTAAAGGGGGATATAGACTGCAATGCATTCATTCTAGGAGACTTCAACACACCACTCACCCCAAAGGATAGATCCACTGGGCAGAAAATAAGTAAGGACACGGAAGCACTGAACAACACAGTAGAGCAGATGGACCTAATAGACATCTATAGAACTCTACATCCAAAAGCAGCAGGATATACATTCTTCTCAAGTGCACATGGAACATTCTCCAAAATAGACCACATACTAGGCCACAAAAAGAGCCTCAGAAAATTCCAAAAGATTGAAATCCTACCAACCAACTTTTCAGAACACAAAGGCATAAAACTAGAAATAAACTGTACAAAGAAAGCAAAGAGGCTCACAAACACATGGAGGCTTAACAACACGCTCCTAAATAATCAATGGATCAATGACCAAATCAAAATGGAGATCCAGCAATATATGGAAACAAATGACAACAACAACACTAAGCCCCAACTTCTGTGGGACACAGCAAAAGCAGTCTTAAGAGGAAAGTATATAGCAATCCAAGCATATTTAAAAAAGGAAGAGCAATCCCAAATGAATGGTCTAATGTCACAATTATCGAAATTGGAAAAAGAAGAACAGATGAGGCCTAAGGTCAGCAGAAGGAGGGACATAATAAAGATCAGAGAAGAAATAAATAAAATTGAGAAGAATAAAACAATTGCAAAAATCAATGAAACCAAGAGCTGGTTCTTCGAGAAAATAAACAAAATAGATAAGCCTCTAGCCAGACTTATTAAGAAGAAAAGAGAGTCAACACAAATCAACAGTATCAGAAACGAGAAAGGAAAAATCACGACGGACCCCACGGAAATGCAAAGAATCATTGGAGACTACTATGAAAACCTATATGCTACCAAGCTGGGAAACCTAGGAGAAATGGACAACTTCCTAGAAAAATATAAATTTCCAAGATTGACCCAGGAAGAAACAGAAAATCTAAACAGACCAATTACCAGCAACGAAATTGAAGCGGTAATCCAAAAACTACCAAAGAACAAAACCCCCGGGCCAGATGGATTTACCTCAGAATTTTATCAGACATACAGGGAAGACATAATACCCATTCTCCTTAAAGTTTTCCAAAAAATAGAGGAGGACGGGATACTCCCAAACTCATTCTATGAAGCTAACATCACCCTAATACCAAAACCAGGCAAAGACCCCACCAAAAAAGAAAACTACAGACCAATATCCCTGATGAACGTAGATGCAAAAATACTCAACAAAATATTAGCAAACCAAATTCAAAAATACATCAAAAGGATCATACACCATGACCAAGTGGTATTCATCCCAGGGATGCAATGATGGTACAACATTCGAAAGTCCATCAACATCATCCACCACATCAACAAAAAGAAAGACAAAAACCACATGATCATCTCCATAGATGCTGAAAAAGCATTTGACAAACTTCAACATCCATTCATGTTAAAAACTCTCAGCAAAATGGGAATAGAGGGCAAGTACCTCAACATAATAAAGGCCATCTATGATAAACCCACAGCCAACATTATATTGAACAGCGAGAAGCTGAAAGCATTTCCTCTGAGATCGGGAACTAGACAGGGATGCCCACTCTCTCCACTGTTATTTAACATAGTACTGGAGGTCCTAGCCACGGCAATCAGACAAAATAAAGAAATACAAGGAATCCAGATTGGTAAAGAAGAAGTGAAACTGTCACTATTTGCAGATGACATGATACTGTACATAAAAAACCCTAAAGACTCCACCCCAAAACTACTAGAACTGATATCGGAATACAGCAAAGTTGCAGGATACAAAATCAACACACAGAAATCTGTGGCTTTCCTATATACTAACAATGAACCAACAGAAAGAGAAATCAGGAAAACAACTCCATTCACAATT
The DNA here is from genome assembly GCF_030020395.1 of Manis pentadactyla. NCBI lineage: Eukaryota > Metazoa > Chordata > Mammalia > Pholidota > Manidae > Manis > Manis pentadactyla. The sequence goes on along the minus strand of NC_080021.1, from coordinate 169,106,519 downwards.
GCATCAAAAAAAATAAAATACCTAGGAATAAACCTAACCAAAGAAGTGAAAGACTTATACTCTGAAAACTACAAGTCACTCTTAAGAGAAATTAAAGGGGATACTAACAGATGGAAACTCATCCCTTGCTCGTGGCTAGGAAGAATTAATATCGTTAAAATGGCCATCCTGCCCAAAGCAATATACAGATTTGATGCAATCCCTATGAAACTACCAGCAACATTCTTCAATGAACTGGAACAAATAATTCAAAAATTCATATGGAAACACAAAAGACCCCGAATAGCCAAAGCAATCCTGAGAAAGAAGAATAAAGTATTGGGGATCTCACTCCCCAACTTCAAGCTCTACTATAAAGCCATAGTAATCAAGACAATTTGGTACTGGCACAAGAGCAGAGCCACAGACCAATGGAACAGACTAGAGAATCCAGACATTAACCCAGACATATATGGTCAATTAATATTTGATAAAGGAGCCATGGACATACAATGGCGAAATGACAGTCTCTTCAACAGGTGGTGCTGGCAAAACTGGACAGCTACATGTAGGAGAATGAAACTGGACCATTGTCTAACCCCATATACAAAAGTAAACTCAAAATGGATCAAAGACCTGAATGTAAGCCATGAAACCATTAAACTCTTGGAAGAAAACATAGGCGAAAACCTCTTAGACATAAACATGAGTGACCTCTTCTTGAACATATCTCCCCGGGCAAGGAAAACAACAGCAAAAATGAGTAAGTGGGACTATATTAAGCTGAAAAGCTTCTGTACAGCAAAAAACACCATCAACAGAACAAGAAGGATCCCTACAGTATGGGAGAATATATTTGAAAATGACACATCCGAGAAAGGCTTGACGTCCAGAATATATAAGGAGCTCACACGCCTCAACAAACAAAAAACAAATAACCCAATTAAAAAATGGGCAGAGGAACTGAACAGACAGTTCTCCAAAAAAGAAATACAGATGGCCAACAGACACATGAAAAGATGCTCCACATCGCTAATTATCAGAGAAATGCAAATTAAAACTACAATGAGGTATCACCTCACACCAGTAAGGATGGCTGCCATCCAAAAGACAAACAACAACAAATGTTGGCGAGGCTGTGGAGAAAGGGGAACCCTCCTACACTGCTGGTGGGAATGTAAACTAGTTCAACCATTGTGGAAAGCAGTATGGAGGTATATCAAAATGCTCAAAACAGACTTACCATTTGACCCAGGAATTGCACTCCTAGGAATTTACCCTAAGAACGCAGCAATCAAGTTTGAGAAAGACAGATGCACCCCTATGTTTATTGCAGCACTATTTACAATAGCCAAGAATTGGAAGCAACCTAAATGTCCATCAATAGATGAATGGATAAAGAAGATGTGGTACATATACACAATGGAATACTACTCAGCCATAAGAAAAGGGCAAATCCAATCATTTGCAGCAACATGGATGGAGCTGGAGGGTATTATGCTCAGTGAAACAAGCCAAGCAAAGAAAGAGAAATATCAAATGATTTCACTTATCTGTGGAATATAAGAACAAAGGAAAAACTGAAGGAACAAAACAGCAGCAGAATCACAGAACTCAAGAATGGACTAACAGGTACCAAAGGGAAAGGGACTGGGGAGGATGGGTGGGTAGGGAGGGATAAGGGGGGGAGAAGTAGAGGGGTATTAAGATTAACATACATGGGGGGTAGGAGAAAAGGGAGGGCTGTACAACACAGAGAAGGCAAGTAGTGATTCTACAACATTTTGCTATGCTGATGGACAGTGACTGTAAAAGGGTTTATAGGGGAGACCTGGTATAGGGGAGAGCCTAGTAAACATAATATTCGTCATGTAAGTGTAGATTAGTGATACCAAAAACAAAGCAGAAAAAAAAAAAAAAGGGCAGTTCCTGTGTGGTAACCTCCAACGAGTTCTACACAAGGGTTTAAAGGGCATATAAAAGTGTAGGCAAAGGGTCTGTTTGTGTTTATACAGAGGATCAAAGCCTAATTGGGCTACCCCAAAAATGAACTAAGATACGATATGAAAAAGAACTTCCAACATCTGCACTCTCTGGAAGACTCATGCCAGAAGATCATCATCAAAAAACCCCAACAAAGATCCACGCACTGCTACAGCTGTAGATGCACTCATCCCACCAGTTCCTGGACTTGCCATGGGAATGAGGAAGGAGATATCTAAGCTGGCCTGTGCATACAGTAAAACAACAAATTTGACTGGATCTATACTGTTGGAACTCAACCAAGAATTTGGAGAAGTGCAAATTGTAGCGCTCCAAACTCTTACAACTACAGACTATTTACTGTTAAAAGAACATATGGCATGTGAACAGTCCCCAGGAATGGGTTGTTTTGTCTGATTTCTCTCAGACTGTTCAAGTTCAGTTGGACAATATCCACCATATCATAGATAAGTTTTCACAAATGCCTAAGGTGCCTTAATGGTTTTCTTGGTTTCACCGGAGATGGCTGGTAATTACAGATATGCTTTGGTTATGTAAATATACTCCTATTATGTTAATGTGTGTGCGCAATTTAAGTAGTAGCTTAAAACCTATATATGCTGAAGTTACTCTACAAGAAGATATGTCAAAGAAATAATCAATCTTCCCATGTTTTCTTCCGCCTGCTACTTCTATAGCTTTTCTTCTTCCTTCCTAATTACAACCCTTAAATAGAATTCGTGCCTCATATCAAATTTACCGAGTATCATAACTCCTCCAAGTGGTAAAGATACCTCAAGACAAATGCTGGGCATAGAAGCCACAGGGCATAAATATGCAAAGAAGTAAAAAGCTAACCTTTTCAAACAATAAGGCTTCCCTCTCACTTACCAACTTCACATTTCCCTGTATGGCCCCGGAAGATGACTGGTTAGCCAGAGACGGGTAAGATTCCTCAAGGGAGGAACAACCTAAGACAGGCACAGTCGCAGGGGGGCCATCAGGTGAGAAATTGGGGATCAACAGAGGTGAGGCTTAGAACCTCACCCCCTCTGTTCTGAGAGAAATCTTCTGCATACGTGGATGTTTTATTGCCCTGGTCTAGCTTGGATTAACACATAGTCTACAGGCACACACCTGATCATCTACATTTGCTCTCTTACAACACTAAACTATGTTTTCTACCTTTATCTTGTATCTACCTACCACTTCAGCATTTTATTAAAAATAATAATAATAAAGAGAGAAATGTGGTATCCACATATAAATCAAGTATAAAAACCAAATGAGTATTCATATTTGAACTGACTGTTTAGAGTTCATAATGCATGAGCAAAACCGAAAGTTTCTGTGATGACTCCCCTTGTACTGTTCACTATGTAACTTATTCATTATGTAAGAATTTGTTCTACATGTAAGAACTTGTTTGTTATGCCTCAGAAGATTGGAGACTGATGAAAATTAGGCTTGGGGTGGATTAATGATTGTGCATTGAGCATTGACTCCCCTATACAGAATTTTATTGTTGTTAACAACCATTTGATCAATGAATATGAGAGATGCCCTCACAAAAAAAAAAAAAAAAGGACAGACTTCCAATGGTAAAATAAATAAGTAACCGGGATGTAATGTATAGCATAAGGAATATAGTCAAGATATTGTAACAGCTTCGTAGGGTGATAGCTGGAACCTAGAATTATGTATATAAATGTTCTACCACTGTGTTGTACACTTGAAACTAATGTAATGTAATACTGTGCGTCAACTACCCTTCAATAAAAAATAATTATTTAAAAAAAAAAAAAAAAACTTTAACATTCTCTAATTCAGAGTTTTCACTAATTCAGTTAGTTTTCCCATTTATTCCAAAGAAGTGAGGTTTAATTATATACATCTTTTTGCAATCACTATCTCCAGTTTCTAAATTTTATATCAATGTCACTAAAATTCCTTTCATACTAGTATCTCATGACATCTAGTGAGGAAAAAAAAACCTGTTACACATCAAATTTGACCCAATAAAGTAACTGCCATAGGGTTTTCTTTTTTATCCTTACCATTACAAGTTCTTCCTGTAATTCACTGCAACTTTTTTCATTATACTGAAGTCTCTTAGAAAGATCTGTAATTACTTTCTTCTGCTCCTCGATTTCTTCATTTAATTTCTTGTTTTTGGAGAAATACTCTCTTTCTAATCTGAAAAGTTAAAGTGTTAGAGCAGGTTTTTCAAATATGCTTTTTTCACGTCCCATTATACAGCTTAACACAAATGACAGATGTATTATTATCTATTCTGTTTTTATGCCAAAAGCCCACTTCATTTTTTCAAATGAACAGGAGCATACACTTTTATATTCTAAAGGCATAAGACCTCCCTCTCTTGTTAGCAGGTATTTCATTACGCCCAAGGCTATTAGCAAAATAGATTTGGTTGGTGCTGATTTGTTCTCACCATTATTTTTGATGAACAAAACCCACTGTAGTTCAATTAGCTCAGACACTGACTCAAGACAGAAAACAGTCCTATCAATTCAAATGCAAGTATAACATTACAAATGGAACAAACATTTTATTCCTGAATGCCCATGGAAGCGGGACTGGTGCGGTAGCGTGAAAATTCCAAATGCAAGAAAAATCAAATATCATTCACATTCACTGTAAAAACACAAGATTTTATTTTCAAAGGATTTGCCTTCTCATTTAAATTTTGCTCAGGCTGGCATTAAGCTGTATTTACATTCTTGTATGGAAGTATGATGAGAGGCAGCTTGGAAGCAGTAGTTTGATGGAGGCAGTAGTTTAAAATCTGCCACCAAATGCATCATTTCAATTCAAACTAAAGTGTTGCCACTGTTTTTAATCTGAGATCTTCCTCATAAATATAGTAGACCTGTTTCCTGTAATTTTTAAGCTGCAGTGCAGGAGATAGAGTGACTCAATATAAGGAAGTCCACACTACCTACATTTGGGTGACAATCAAATATACAGCCAATTTTTAAATGGCACATGATCTTACTCTGAACAGTCAACATTCCTTTCTCTTTAATCTGCCAACAGCCCACCCAAGGGGCAGGAGTAGGGAGGAAGTAAAGGATGGTTAATGGGAGCCCCTGGCTCTGAACTCCAATAGAGAAGAGTCAGGACTTGGAAGGTTGAGGGATTTAGGCGAGAAAGGGAAGGTGAGAAGGAAACCTCCCTTTCTTATAGTTATGACACCTTCTTTCCTACTGGATTCCCATTCTATTATTTATTTTCAGAGAGCTCAGCAAAGAATTTCAGAACAGTAACAAGCTTTTTTAATAAACAGCCATTTGAGGGCTCTGACCGAGAATGTAAACGATAATACTGCTATTAGGATACTTTTCTTATTTTTAGACTTTTAGATGATAAATTTAGAAAAATAAAGAAGCTCCTAAATATTGAGTGTAATGATATAAATATAGACTCAGTTCATTCAGTATCAAAACTTTGAATAGTATTTGTTTTAAGTTAAATTTAAATTTAAAACAGATTTTAGGATTACCATGATCTCTTTACCATTGCCCAGTACAATTGCCACATCTAAGACTTGACATACTGAAAACTCTAAAATAAAAAGGCCACTGAAAAGTTTTAGTTCCATACTGCAAGTTTTAGATACAAAAAAATTTTATAACTAGGATAATTTGATTACAAAAATATAGAACATATATATTCTATCTAAAATATGTATGATAGATATACATATTTGTTAAAAGAGCCAGTCATCAAATTCTTAGCTGAGCTCTTCTAAAATACATACTTTTTAAGTTAAAATATACAAATTTAATATTTAAATATACTTGTAATATATTTATAACTGTATAATCAAATATGTTGTATTTATATATTAAATATAAATATTTTAAATAAGTATATATAAAATGTTAACTATACATATATAATCCATCTAATATATATGTATACATATATATTGCATCTCAAATAATTCATGCAGGCATGTTCATTACTGTGCAACTGTTGACCAAAATTATAACTCTGAAAAACACACACATCTTTCTTCTGCCTTTTAGTAAGATCCTATCTAGATCTACCTGGGAGGAAACAGAAACTTAAGAACTGTAAACACAGGCAAAGTTCAGGCAGCATTTTCTCTCTAATCTCATTACCACCAACTGCTAATCAGTTCTTTCCAACAGGTAAAACCATGTCCAACCCCAAAACTTCCTGCTCCCAAAGTTGTAAATTAAAGGTATGATTTACCTCAAAGACCTAATCTGCTAAATTGCCTTTTGGGATACATTATCCAAAACTTAGTACTACTTTAAAAAATTAATACTTGAAAGTTTGTGACTCTAAAAGGTTTTAAAATATTTTTAAGAAGATTCTGAAGAAGATTCAGAAGTACAGGTAGAAAATGAATAACTTATCCAATCATCCTTCATGTCCTATCATGCCTTCTAATAGTATAGAAAATTGCAATGGAAGTGGCTGTCATATTACATAAGGGAAATGAAAGATGGGGTCATCCTAAAGGAAGGAAGAAAATTCAGTTCAGAATTACTGGTTTAAAATATTATAAACATAACTAATAAAGGTAATCAAAATTAAAAATTTTATATTTTTTCGACTTCAGTTTTTCAATAGCCATCTTTATTATTTTTGCTATTATTTAAATAATGTTTTAACTCACTCCTTAAGTGAAATGAAGTATTTTAAAGGAATCTTTGTAATAATGCTGTAAATGAAAAACAATGATCTATTTGTCATAAATAGAAAGTAATATTAAAAAAACATACAAAACTCTAATGTACCAACCTATTATCATGTCACATACCAATGGTTGTATGCATTTTGCCCTTGACTTTTTTTCTGGAAACATTGAAGAATTACAAACTTAAAGCATCTTACAGAATGTTCCAGATGGAAAGCTTTAGAATTAAAAAAGATCCTGACTCTGCCACTTACTAGCTGTGTTTCCCTGCCCTCATTAAGCCCAATTTCACATGAGTAAAACAGGGATAAAAAGAGTAGCTACCTGTAGGGTGTTACATAAATAAAATGAAGCCATACAATGCTAAGCACTAAGTGAGCCACAATGCATGCTAGCCACTAATAGCAGTATTTAGTTCTACTACTATTATTTCTGCAGTTTGAGAAAATCTCAAACATTATCTAGCTTTACATAGATCATTTTAGGTAGCATAGAAATCAAGGCCTTTAAAAATGCTGTATTACATCAGTAAATACAATACAAAAATACGTTTATACATTTACTTTCTCGTGTAAGAATTGCCTTCTGAAACTATTTAGAAGAGCCGTGACACTTCAAAATCTAAAAAAGCATTCCTTTATTTACTTACACAGGGAAGTATAGTTACGTTCTATGAAGCCCTTTACCCCATTCTATCACTGCCATTAAAAGGAACTGTATCTAAAATACTACACATTCATATTAAGACAAGTTTCATAAACCATATTCAGAGAATTTTACACTTACAAACTTAGCTTTACAAAGCTCTCCTGTGCATTATGCTTTTCTCGCTCACAGGCACTTTCAACTTCTTTGAATTCATTCTTGATTATTTCCAAATCAGCAACAGCTTCTGCATGGCTGGCCTTTTCTACCTGCAAAGCTCCTTCAAGGTCTCGAATCCGTAACTATCAGATGACAGAGAAGAAATTAAGGCAAGCTAGAAAATGTTAGTATTAATCTCAAATTGAGTAGAATACTTTACCAACAGCAGATTATCATTCATCCAAACACTTCTTTCTTTCTCCTCTGGTTTAAAAAGAAAAATAAGCAGAAGACAGTTTATTTCCTTTCTTAACATGTTTAATGGAAGGGAGATGGGGTGGAAGAACAGTTACCTGTGGAAAAGGACAGGCTGATAGGATGTAACCTGGCCCGTCAAAGTGCTTAATTTTGACCTTCTAATCCATTTGGACACCTCTTTTATAAAATGTAATAAATTAAGTGCTACTGAAAACTAAAGAGAAGTATTCTTCCCCTCTTATGAGAAATATCATTACATGAACATCATTATAGTCTAAGAAATTTAACAGATCTTTTTATTCCTAGAGATTTCTTACTGTGGAAAAGTAAAACTTTTATTATCAAGTAATACTAATTGGCTAAAATATCTTTGGGGGTAGTAATATGAATACTGGGATCTGCTTCAAAATAATGTGGTGGGGAGTAAGTAGGGATAATAGATAAAACATGATTGACCTGAGGATAAGTGTCGAAGTGATGGATGGTACTTGGGAAGTTCATTTTACTATCTCTAAACTTTTATACTTGAAGTATACTTTTGCTTAATAAAACATTTTAAAAATTAGATTCCCTGTACACATCAACAGTAGATAAACAAAGTGCATTCCCATGAAGAATAACATGTAACTGTAAAAAGGCTGCAAAACAACTTTTGAAAAGCAAGTTATCTGTGTACTGTTAATGTATATTGAAAAGAGCTAAGTCCAGATCGGGGTCTGTAGTACGCTTTATTTTGAGTAAACAAGTGGAAAAAAATGAGAGTAACTAGCAGGCAAGAGAGTAAAAGGATGGGACAGAAAGGAGTGAAAGCAAGAGTTCTCAAAAATTGTTTTGATTTTTGAACTATTCTACCTTTTCAGAAAATTAAATTAAAAATAAAACATAGTTTGCTAAAGTTCAAAAACAGAAGGGGCTGGGGGAAAAAAGCTTTACACTAGATAGAAATGGACTTTAGAACCATAAAACTCAAGTTTGAATTCTAGCTCTTCTAATTAACTTATATGACCTTTGACATACTACTACAAACCATTAAAACTCCATCAGAAAACAGTAAATATTAATAATAATAATAACATTATTAGACTATCTACAGGGTTGCTACAAAGACCAAATGAAACAATATTTAATATTAATATGCATTTAATATTAAATATAAATATATGTTATTTATTTACTAAATGTTTAGATAAATTTTGTGAAGCACTTCCTATGTGCCAGGCAATGAGATATATACAATATATAGATATATACAATAATCACGAAAATAGACAGTCTTGGCTCTTGATGAGCTGCTAGTCTTTAGGAGAGGACAGGCCACAACCAAATGTAGTAAGGAAGAGCTTGCAGTCACAGAGGCATGCACAAAGCGCCATGAAATCAGAGAGAAGCTGTCAACTCTGCATGATTCGAGTTTCCCAGGGATGGTGAAAGACAACCTGAGTTAGGAAAGATGGACTCACCAAAAAATGAGGCAACAGACAATACGGAAATGTTACATAAATTAATCTATATCAAAATAATCACTAGAATAACTATTTCTAATTACCCAAAAATATTTTGGAAAAATTGAAAATTTATTCTTGCATTAAAGGAAGGAAGGAGAACAGATAGGTAAATGCAACTCTTTAAATTTTCAAATTTGGTCTTTTTTTTTAACTTTTTTATTTTTTTATTTTGGTATCATTAATCTACAATTACATGAAGGACATTATGTTTACCAGGCTTCCCCCTTCACCAAGTCCCCCCCACATCCCCATTCACAGTCACTGTCCATCAACATAGTAAGATGCTGTAAAATCACTACTTGTCACCAAGTTCACAGTCACTGTCCTTCAACATAGTAAGATGCTGTAGAATCACTACTTGTCTTCTCTGTGTTGCACAGCCCTCCCCGTGCCCCACCAACACTATACATGCTAATCGTAATGCCCCCTTTCTTTTCTTCCCACCCTTATCCCTCCCTTCCCACCTGTCCTCCCCAGACCCTTTCCCTTTGGTAACTATTAGTCCATTCTTGGGTTCTGTGCTTCTGCTGCTGTTTTGTTCCTACAGTTTTCTTTTGTTCTTATACTCCACATATGAGTGAAATCATTTGGTACTTGTCTTTCTCCGCCTGGCTTATTTCACTGAGCATAATACCCTCTAGCTCCATCCATGTTGTTGCGAATGGTAGGATTTGTTTTTTTAGGGCTGCGTAATATTCCATTGTGTATATGTACCACTTCTTCTTTATCCAATCATCTACTGATGGACATTTAGGTTGCTTCCATTTCTTGGCTATTGTAAATACTGCTGCAATAAACATAGGGGTGCATCTGTCTTTTTCAAACTGGTCTGCTGCATTATTAGGGTAAATTCCTAGAAGTGGAATTCCTGGGTCAAATGGTATTTCTATTTTGAGCATTTTGAGGAACCTCCATACTGCTTTCCACAATGGTTTAACTAATTTACATTCCCACCAGCAGTGTAGGAGGGTTCCCCTTTCTCCACAGCCTCGCCAACATTTGTTGTTGTTTGTCTTTTGGATGGTAGCCATCCTTACTGGTGTGACGTGATATCTCATTGTGGTTTTAATTTGCATTTCTCTGATGACAAGCAATGTGGAGCATCTTTTCATGTGTCTGTTGGCCATCTGAATTTCTTCTTTAGAGCACTGTCTATTCAGCTCCTCTGCCCATTTTTTAATTGGATTATTTGCTTTTTGTTTGTTGAGGTGGGTGAGCTCTTTATGTATTTTGGATGTCAACCCTTTATCAGATATGTCATTTTCGAATATATTCTCCCATACTGTAGGATACCTTTTTTTGTTCTATTGATGGTGTCCTTTGCTGTACAGAAGCTTTTCAGCTTGATATAGTCCCATTTGTTCATTTTTGCATTTGTTTCCCTTGCCCGGGGAGATATGTTCAAGAAGAGGTCACTCATGTTTATGTCTAAGAGATTTTTGCCTATGTTTTTTTCTAAGAGTTTTATGGTTTCATGACTTACATTCAAGTCTTTGATCCATTTCGAATTTACTTTTGTGTATGGGGTTAGACAGTGATCCAGTTTCATTCTCCTACATGTAGCTGTCCAGTTTTGCCAGCACCATCTGTTGAAGAGACTGTCATTTCTCCATTGTATGTCCATGGCCCCTTTATAGAATATTAGTTGACCATATATGTTTGGGTTAATGTTTGGAGTCTCTATTCTGTTCCATTGGTCTGTGGCTCTGTTCTTGTGCCAGTACCAAATTGTCTTGATTACTGTGGCTTTGTAGTAGAGCTTGAAGTTGGGGAGTGAGATCCCACCCACTTTATTCTTCCTTCTCAGGATTGCTTTGGGTATTCGGGGTCTTTGGTGTTTCCATATGAATTTTTGAACTATTTGCTCCAGTTCATTGAAGAAAGCTGTTGGTAATTTCATAGGGAGTGCATCGAATCTGTATATTGCTTTGGGCAGGATGGCCATTTTGATGATACTAATTCTTCCTAGCCAAGAGCATGAGATGAGTTTCTATTTGTTAGTGACCTCTTTAATTTCTCTTAAGAGTGTCTTATAGTTTTCAGGGTATAGTGGTTCCTTGGTTAGGTTTATTCCTAGGTATTTTATTCTTTTTGATGCAGTTGTGAATGGAATTGTCTTCCTGATTCCTCTTTCTATTAGTTTATTGTTAGTGTATAGGAAAGCCACAGATTTCTGTGTGTTGATTTTGTATCCTGCAACTTTGAAGAATTCCGATATTAGCTCTAGTAGTTTCAGAGTGGAGTCTTTAGGGTTTTTTATGTACAATATCATGGCATCTGCAAATAGGGACAGTTTAACATCTTCTTTACCAATCTGGATTCCTTGTATTTCTTTGTTTTGTCTAACTGCCATGGCTAGGACCTCCAGTACTATGTTGAATAACAGTGGGGATAGTGGGCATCCCGGGATAGTGGGCATCCCTGTCTTGTTCCCGATCGCAGAGGAAAAGCTTTCAGCTTTTCACTGTTCAGTATGATGTTGGCTGTGGGTTTATCATATATGGCCTTTATTATGTTGAGGTACTTGCCCTCTATACCCATTTTGTTGAGAGTTTTTATCATGAATGGATGTTGAATTTTATTGAATGCTTTTTCAGCATCTATGGAGATGATCGTGTGGTTTTGTCTTTCTTTCTGTTGATGTGGTGGATGATGTTGATGGATTTTTGAATGTTGTACCATCCTTGCATCCCTGGGATGAATCCCACTTGGTCATGGTGTACGATCCTTTTGATGTATTTTTGAATTCGGTTTGCTAATATTTTGTTGAGTATTTTTGCATCTACGTTCATCAGGGATATTGGTCTCTAGTTTTCTTTTTTGGTGGGGTCTTTGCCTGGTTTTGGTATTAGGGTGATGTTGGCTTCATAGAATGACTTTGGGTGTTTTCCCTCCGCTTCTATTTTTTGGAAAACTTTAAGGAGAATGGGTATTATGTCTTCTCTGTATGTCTGATAAAATTCCGAGGTAAATCCATCTGGCCTGGGGGTTTTTTCTTGGGTAGTTTTTTGATAACCGCTTCAATTTCATTGATGGTAATTGGTCTGTTTAGATTTTCTGTTTCTTTCTGGGTCAGTCTTGGAAGGTTGTATTTTTCTAGGAAGTTGTCCATTTCTCCTAGGTTTCCCAGCTTGTTAGCATATAGGTTTTCATAGTATTCTCTAATAATTCTTTGTATTTCTGTGGGGTCCGTCGTGATTTTTCCTTTCTCATTTCTGATACTGTTGATTTGTGTTGACTCTCTTTTCCTCTTAATAAGTCTGGGTAGAGGCTTATCTATTTTGTTTATTTTCTCGAAGAATCAGCTCTTGGTTTCATTGATTTTTGCTAGTGTTTTATTCTTCTCAATTTTATTTATTTCTCCTCTGATCTTTATTATGTCCCTCCTTCTGCTGACCTCAGGCTTCATTTGTTCTTCTTTTTCCAATTTCGATAATTGTGACATTAGAGCATTCATTTGGATTTTTCTTCCTTCTTTAAATATGCCTGGATTGCTATATACTTTCCTCTTAAGACTGCTTTTGCTGTATGCCAGAGTAGTTGGGGCTTTGTGTTGTTGTTGTCGTTTGTTTCCATATATTGCTGGATCTCCATTTTGATTTGGTCATTGATCCATTGATTATTTAGGAGCGTGTTGTTAAGCCTCCATGTGTTTGTGAGCCTTTTTGTTTTCTTTGTACAGTTTATTTCTAGATTTATGCCTTTGTGGTCTGAAAAGTTGGTTGGTAGGATTTCTATCTTTTGGAATTTACTGAGGCTCTTTTTGTGGCCTAATATGTGATCTATCCTGGAGAATGTTCCATGTGCACTTGAGAAGAATGTGTATCCTGTTGCTTTTTGGATGTAGAGTTCTGTAGATGTCTGTTAGGTCCATCTGTTCTGGTGTGTTGTTCAGTGTCTCTGTGTCCTTACTTATTTTCTGTCTGGTGGATCTGTCCTTTGGAGTGAGTGGTGTGTTGAACTCTTCCAGAATGAATGCATTGCATTCTATTTCTTCCTTTAGTTCTGTTAGTATTTGTTTCACATATGTTGGTGCTCCTGTATTGGGTGCATATATATTTATAATGGTTATATCCTCTTGTTGGACTGAGCCCTTTATCATTATGTGATGTCCTTCTTTAGCTTTTGTTACTTTCTTTGTTTTGAAGTCTGTTTTGTCTGATCCTAGTACTGCAACACATGCTTTTTTCTCTCTGTTGTTTGCATGAAATATCTTTTTCCATCCCTTGACTTTAACTCTGTGCATGTCTTTGGGTTTGAGGTGAGTCTCTTGTAAAGAGCATAAGGATGGTTCTTGCTTTTTTATCCATTCTATTACTGTGTGTCTTTTGATTGGTGCATTCAGTCCATTTACATTTAGGGTGATTATTGAAAGGTATGTACTTATTGCTATTGCAGGCTTTAAGTTTGTGGTTACCAAAGGTTCAGGGTTAACTTCTTTACTATCTTACTGTCTAACTTAACTCGTTTATTGAGCTATTATAAACACGGTCTGATGATTCTTTATTTCTCTCCCTTCTTATTCCTCCTCCTCCCTTCTTCATTTGTTGGGTGTTTTGTTCTGTGCTCTTTTTAGGAGTGCTCCCATCTAGAGCAGTCCCTGTAAGATGCCCTGTAGAGGTGGTTTGTGGGAGGCAAATTCCCTCAACTTTTGCTTGTCTGGGAATTGTTTAATCCCTCCTTCATATTTAAATGATAATCGTGCTGGATACAGTAGTCTTGGTTCGAGGCCCTTCTGTTTCATTGCATTAAATATATCATGCCATTCTCTTCTGGCCTGTATGGTTTCTGTTGAGAAGTCTGATGATAGCCTGATGGGTTTTCCTTTGTAGGTAACCTTTTTTTCTCTCGGCTGCCTTTAATATTTTGTCCTTGTCTTTGATCTTTGCCATTTTATGTGTCTTGGTGTTGCCCTCCTTGGATCCCTTGTCATGGGAGTTCTGTGTACCTCTGTGGTCTGAGAGGCCATTTCCTCCCCTAGTTTGGGGAAGTTTTCAGCAATTATTTCTTCAAAGATACTTTCTATCCCTTTTTTTCTCTCTTCTTCTTCTTCTGGTACCCCTATAATGCGGATATTGTTCCGTTTCGATTGGTCACTCAGCTCTCTTAGAATTCTTTCATTCCTGGAGATCCTTTTATCTCTCTCTGAATCAGCTTCTCTGCATTCCTGTTCTCTGTTTTCTAGTCCATTAATGGTCTCTTGCATCTCACCCATTCTGTTTTGAAGTCTTTCCAGAGCTTGTTTTATTTCTGTATTCTCCTTCCTTAGTTCTTGCATATTTCTCTGCAAGTCCATCAGCCTGGTTATGACTTTTGTTTTGAATTCTTTTTCAGGAAGACTAGTTAAATCTATCTCCCCAGGTTCCTTCTCAGGGGAAGATGTAGCAGATGCCAAAGCTGTCTGGGTTAGTCTTGTCTGGATCACATTTTTTTGTCTTTTCATGTTGATAGGTGCAGTGGAGTGCTATTGATGCATCTATCAGCTTTCCACTTGGCTCCTGGCCTTTCTTTACTGGGACAACTGCGACCCCTAGTGGCTTGTGTTGGGCAATTGTGTGTAGACTGGGTCTTTTTGTCTTGCCCGGCTGGTATGGAGGAAGCTCCCTTGCTGAGGGCGTGGCCAGTCTCAGGCTGCTTCTCTGCTATGGCAGGGCCCCGGAGGGGTAATGGATGGGGGTGCTGTTTGGCTGTTTACCTCCATGAGGGGTCTCAGAGCTGTGCCCAGAGATCCCTGGAATTTCCAGCTGCTGGACTGTGACCTGGGATGTTTCCGTCCAGCTGTGGCGTCCCTGTCCCTTTAAGACTTTCAAAAAGCACTTGCTTTTCTGTGTCACAGGGGCATCGGCTCAGGACCCGCTCAGAGGTCTTGCTGTCCTGTTTCCCTAGCTTCCAGCCCTCCACGCATGCACTGTGTCTGCACTCTGGTCCAGATGGCTGGGGCTGGGTGTTCAGCAGTCCTGGGCTCCCTCTCCCTCCCCACTCCGACTCCTCTCCTCCTGCCGGGAGCTGAGGTGAGGGGTGCTCGGGTCCCACCGGGCCAGGGCTTGTATCTTACTCCTTTCACCAGGCGCTGGGCTCTCTCAGGTGTGGATGTAGTATGGCTGTTGTCCTGTGTCTTCTGGTCTCTCTTTTAGGATTATCTGTATTTGTTGTATTTTCAAAAATATATATGTTTTTGGGAGGAGATTCCCACTGTCCTACTCATGCCACCATCTTGGCTCCACCTCTCAAATTTGGTCTTTTTAAACTTTATTCTTTGCTGTTTTGCTTAAATCCAACATTAGTAAGTAAAACAATAAATTTAAGAAACATTTCCTTCTGTCTGCATTGCTATCCTCTTTCAGAAAATAAGCACACTCAATCACAATGGTAAACCAATCCAAATGAAAGAAAAGTAGACTTCAAGCTAACAATTCTGAGGCAACTCTTTTGACACTACTTTCTCATTTTTATGACACAGTACCCAAACAAATTTAGTAACCGAATACTTTAAACATAAATTTAACTACAGTTTATACAGATAAAATGATTAATTACAACCATTTAGTAGTCTCATTGCTTTTAAACTAGTCTGAAATTGAATTTTACAAGGTGTACCTCACTGAAAATATTTGTCAGTATTTATAGATATGGGGTTCAAATATAAACTTTTGCTTTTTTTCTAGGGCACAGCACAAAGGCGGATAAATTTCCAACTATACAAGCCAAAAATGTACATGTAGTAATTTTCAATATACCTCTCAACTATATATTCCCAGAGATACATTGTAACAATAATGAAAAACTTAATTTTGAATTATACTTCTCTCATGAATTTAAGACTTCAAACTTACTGTTTATTGATGCCATTTTGTGTGACCCAATAATTTTTTTTTAAAGTTTGATTCACACAAATTTGCTGGACATACAGACACACTCAAATGCATGAGTTCAGTCTGAGAAATTTGCAGGTGAAAGAGGTATTTCATTCAATATAAAAGTAAAAAACTTTTAAGTAAAATTCTTACAAACTTAGTTGCATCTTACATTAAGACCTGTTTAGACAATTAGATAAATTCTATTAAATAAAATTTGGTGCAGGAAAAAAGTCTAAGTTTTTAAAAAATCCAAATTAAATTAAGAGAATTGATATATGGAACTTTACATAAAACTTTATTTGCAACAGACTATGGGTTAACTTGATCCATGGGCAATAGTTTTGCCAACCTCCAGTAAATAGGCCTTCACTTCTCTTAGATGTTCCTTCTCATTCTCTGAGACCTAAAGAAAGAACACTTTCCTTAGGATGCCTTCATTTACTTCCCCTCTCAGATTTAATCCTTCTCTTTATTATGCTCCCACAGTGTTTCAGTATTTAATATTTCTATCTATACATGTACCTATATCTATATATCTATAGATGTATGGATATATAGTGTTTCTGGTAATGGAATATAAGATCCTTCGCCTTTATACAGTTCTTAATATAGTGATAGGTGATGTGCATAGGACAGACACTCATGAAAATTAAGATGCATATTTTTTAAGTGTTTTCAGAAAGAAATTCACCCTGTGGCTGTTGATAAAAAGAACACTCTGATCAGTAATTCTTTCTGTAATGGGCCAAATGGTACATAATTTGGACTTTGCGGGCCGTAAGGTCTCTATTGCAGCTACTATACTTCACTGCTGCAGCACAAAAGCCACCATAGACAAGAGAAAATTTTCATAACAGGCAATGAGTGAGATTTGGCCTGTGGGCTGTAGTGTGCCAACTCCCCCAATTTAGTACAGACTATCCTCAACTATATCCTTACAGTAGACAGAATAATGCATGTCTGACAACAATATGCTAGTCATTCTAACCACACACCTTAGTTCTCTGAATATAATGCTGTTTTACCCAGCTTAATAAAGTCCATACAAAAGAAAAAACATGTTTACATTTTACCTGAATAATTTCAGAATTAAATTTTGATTCCAAATGTGCTGCTCTTTCTGCTTCAATATTTTCTTCTAATTTCCTCACTCGTAGAGTAGTTGCCTGAAACAAATTAAAAGTTTAAACTCATAACATTGGTATTTATAGTAGATACATATTTTTTACTTTACAGGAGCATAAAAGTCGTGTTAAAAAGACACATAAAAATTATACTTGTGAAAAATGCTCCAGAACATTTTCTTTTTTATTAACATATAATTTAAAAAACTAGACACACTGAAAATGTATAATTTGATAAGCCTTGTATATATACATCCCCAAACCACTGCAATAATCAATATGGAAAATATTTCCAGTCCTCCTAAAAGATTTCTTATGTGCCTTGGTAACTTCTTTATCCAGTCCTCCTCACCTCAAGTAACCATTGATCTGCTTTTTGTCACTATAGATCAATTTGAATTTTCTGGAATTTCATATAAATTGGATCATATAGTATATACTCTTTATTGTATGGCTTCTTTCTCCCAGCATAATTATTTTGAGATTTAAACACATGGTTACATGTATCAACAGTCCATTCCTCTTTATTGTTAGTGTTCTACTGTGCTGACACACCACAACGGTTTATCTGTTCACCTGTGGATGGACACCTGGGTTGTTTCCATTCAGGCTATTATAAATGGAACTGCCATGAGCATTTATGTACAGGTCTTTATATGGACATATACATTCATATTTTTGGGGTAGAATGAAGGGTAGAATGACTCGGTCAAATGGTAGATGTATGTTTAATGCATTATACAACTGCCAAACTGTTTTCCAAACTGTTTCCAATTTTATGTATCCTCACCAACACTTGCCATGGCCATTTTTTTGTTTTCTTTGTTTTATTTTGTTTTCTCTGGTTAGCTATTCAAATAGGCAGGTAATGGTATCTCACTTTAGTTTCAATTTCCATTTCCCTAATGACTAATGACACTGAACATCTTTTCATGTATTTATTTATCATCTGTATCTTCTTTGGTGAAGAATCTGCTCAAATCTTTTCTCCACTTTTTAATTGGGTTGTTTTCTTATTATTGAGTTTTAAGAGTTCATTATATAATATAGCTACATGTAATTTACAAATATTTACTCCCAGTCTACAGCCCATCTTTTCATTCTCTTAAGAGTGTCTTTCACAAAGCACAAGTTTTCATTAAAGCCTAATGTATCGATTTCTTCAGGCAGGAGTCAGCTTCTGGCCAGAATCAGAAGTCAAGAGCTTCATCTTGAAAGTTATTTTTGTTGAAAAATGCAACCATGGGAAGCACTGGATTCCTAGTTCCAAGGAGGGAACTAGTCATGACCAAAAGCCTGTTAGAGGTTAGGCAAGTAGGGCTATGGAAACATTTAGCTGCATGTCTCAGGATAACAGTAGGAAAAAAGCCATGCCTGGAGTTCTGTCTGCCAAATATAGACAGTTCAGTAGTGATGGGTTCATTGTATACTATTCTCTATGCTTTGATGTATGACTGAAATTTTCTATATTTGAATTATTTTTAAATAGCAACAAAACCAAAGGTATTAAAGTTAATGAGGAAGTATGGTGCTGATATCATTATTTACCCAACAAAATTATATTTTAACAACAAAAGATCATTAGAATGAATTAAGCCATTCCTACTTAAACAGAAAAAGTGAACAGGAAGGCAGGAGTTTAAATCAATCAATTTCTACCTATACTGTTGAAATATTAAGACAAATCAAAGAACATTATCTTCATACTCATTTCCACCTTTTTCAAAACATGTTTCACAACAATATTAGTCCCATGGGATATTCATTGCTATTACATGAAAAAGAAATTTTATCATCATAAGAATGTGAGAAACATAGGAGTGAAGTCAAATAATTTTTACTAACAGATTTCTCAAAAAGTTAACATGACAACCTTGAACAAAGAAGAACAAAGTTGGAAGACTCACATTTCTTGATCTCAAAACTAGTATAAAGCTACAGCAATCAAAACTATGGAACTGGCATAAGGACAGATACATAAATCCATAGATAAGAACTGTGAGTCCAGAAATATTCCCATGCATCAATGGTTAATAGATTTTTTACAATGGTGGCAAGACCATTCAAAGAAAAAGAATCATTTTTTCACTAAATGGTGCTGAAACAACTGGATATACACACGCAAAAGAATAAATCTGGACTCCTACCTCCCATCATATATAAAAATGAATTCAAATGGACCAATGATTTAAAGGTAAGAGCTAAAACCATAAAACTGTTACAATAAAATATACAGGTAAATGTTCATAACCTAAGGTTTCGCAATGGATTTTGAAACATGACACCAAAGCATGAGCAACAAAAGAAGAAAACAGATAAACTGGGCATCAAAATTTTAAACTTTTGAGCATAAAAGCACATTATCAAGAAAATGAAAAGAAAACCTGGAGGATGGGAGAAAATATTTACAAATCATATATCTGATAAGGGTCTAGTATTCAGAACATATAAAGAACTCCTACAACAAAAAGGCAAACAACTCAATTTAAAAAATGGGTAAAGGGCTTGAATAGACATTTCTCCAAAGAAGATATGCATATGGCCAGTAAGTACATGAAATGATGTAATGAAATGTAGTGATGCTCAATATTATTAGTCATTAGAGAAATGCAAATCAAAACATCTTCATGCCCTCTAGGTTGGCTATCATTTAAAAAATGGAAAATAGTAAGTATCAGGGACGATGTAGAGAAATTAGAAACTTCATATATTACTGGTAGGAATGTAAAAGGGGCTGACACTATGTAAAACAGTTTGGCAGTTACTCAAAAATTTAAGCAGTTACCATATGAGCCAGCAATTCCTATCCTGGGTATAGATGCAAAAGAAATGAAAACATGTCTGAACAAAAACAGACGTTAACAGCAGCACTTTTCATAATGGTCCAAAGGCAGAAACAACCCAAACATCCATCAATCGATGAAGAGATAAAGTAGAATACTATTTGACCATAAAAAGGAATGAAATACCAATATATGCTGTAACATAGATGAACCTTAAAAATATATGTTAAGTGAATGAAACCAGACACAAAAGGCCACATGCTATATGACTTTATATGAAATGTCCAAAATAGGCAAATCCATAGATACAGAAAGAACATTACTCATTGTAAGTAGCTAATGGGAGAAGGAGGAATGAGCAGTGACTGCTTTATGGGGGTGAGAAGAATGTTCTGGAATTAGATACTGGTAATGGTTGTACAACTTTGTGAATATACTAAAAAACGCTGAATTGTATACTTTTAAAGGGTAAATTTTATGATATGCAAAGTAAATCTAAATAAAATATAAAAAGAATCCCTGAGTGTAAGAACCAAAGACAATGTCAGAGAAGTGACAGTCACCTAAGTCAAGCTTCCTGATTTCTGAAAAAAAGTTTACCTCTAAATGTTGCCTTTGAATCCTAAAAACAAGGGATTCCCCAATGGTTATAGGTACAAAGCATGGTGCATATCAGAGCAGGGAAATTCTTAAATTTAGTCAGATTAAACATGGGGAAAACAGTGTAGCACAGAGAAGGCAAATAGTGAATCTGTGGCATCTTGCTGCACTGATGGACAGTGACTGCATTGGGGTATGGGTGGGGACTTGATAATATGGGTAAATGTAGTAACCACATTTACTTTTTCATGTGAAACCTTCATAAGACTGTATATCAATAATACCTTAATAAAAATTCTTTTTAAAAATTTAGTCAGATTAAAATGGGTATTACCCAATACTAGTTTTTTAAAAATTTAACATAATACAAAATGAAGTTCCTGTTCTCAAAGAATTAAAGTCGACTTTCCTCATCATATTCAATATGCTCATTTTAGAACCCAGAAGTCAGAAAAAGTCTAACCAGTCACAAGGCAATAGCCATAAACATTGAGAATAAAGGATCAGAATAAGAAAAAGCTAATAAAGGGCAGACAGAGGGAAGAAACCAGTCTAAGAGTATTAATATATTTTTTCAGATTCCAAAAGCATATGCATAAGTTTCTCTATCAAAATAGTAGTCTTACATTAAAATACAGAATATTCAGTCATTCTATGATAAAAGAATCAACTCTTTTCATTTCTTATGTATATGTCATGTCATATAAATTAATTATATGACTTTTCACTCCAAAAGTCAAGAGAAGGTTTTTCCTGTATAGGCTAAACTGGACAGGTTAAAATAATAAACCAGAGAGCACATCTTTATTTTCCTAAATCCCAGCTTTGAATGAAAGGTCCAGAAGAAAACTAACTTATAAAACTAACTTATAAACTATTATATAAACTATCAATTAATCAGTAAGGATGTACAAAAAAATATGCAAATTTTAAAACAAACTTCTAAAAGTGGCCTTGGTTGATAAACAAATTGAAGCTCTTCCAAGATTTAAAAATCTTCTAGCCTTTTGAATTAATTTTTATTTCCAGCAGAGGGTGCTAGAGGAACACTAATTTGTTTTTTTTTTTTTTGCAATCCTGCTTAACAGAACTAGTGTATCATAAACTGTCTCATTAGTATCCAACCCTAATGTAATCAACAAAGTACAGGCAGAAAGCATAATGGAATTCAGATTAAAATACAAAATCCAACACAAATTCATATACACCGCAAGACAATTTAACTATATGCATTTTTGCCTATAATGCAAGTACAGTATTACACTATAACTATGTCTGTTTCCGACCACTATGAACAACAGAGTTCTTTATGTAACATAAAATGATCACATATTTTACCATTAGCTGGCTGTCATTTCCTTTCCTATGGTAATACACTGCCAAGAGATTTTTATTTCAGTAAATACTGTGTTCATCAGTTTTTTTAATTTAATGGTTTATCTCTCATTAAATCACATTAAGCCTAATTAGATAATCTACTCCACTTGAGAAAAGTGAGTGCTCATTCTTTAAAGAAAGTAATATAGAGAAGGATGTCTCCTCCTATCTAACACTTTGGTACGTTATTTTATGATAACACAGGACATGAGCTGCCAACTCCAATTCAGTGGCAGAACTAACCAAAAACATCCACACCACATTTGTTCTCCACACTGCACTTCCTCCCATGGCTTCCATGCGCCTGTTTCAAAAGTTTCACAAAAGTCATGAAAACATCTGTGTACAATGAATTTGCTGAAAGACTGGGCCAAAAAACCAGCTCCTATTATATTCTTTTCCCCCCTCAAAGAAAATATATCAAGCTCAGAGGATATATGGGAACTTCAACGTAAGCAGAAAAGCTTTCTAATATACAAAATTTTAATATATAAAATTTAGCCCACCAAAATGGACATCAAGAAAAACAGGGGAGCAAATACCACACAAGCACATACTAGTTTAAAGGTTTCTCAGAAGTGGGCTATATAGCAATCTCCAAAACAGTTGCACAAAGTTTACCCCCAGAATGTGAACAGCTGTGTAAGTAGAAAGTACCTGTCCATTTCATTGTTTTTCCAGATTTTATCACCTGATATTGCCCATTAGTGAGCACTTTCATAAGTAACCTATATAGTAATAATTCCATCTTGAAAAAGAGGATTCTAAGAGACTGAATCACTATAGACTGATCAATTCTATATAATGGTTATTTCACTGATAAGTACATTTTGTTATATTTCAGTGACCATAAATAATTTATTATTTCTGGGTTACCAATAAATTTATACTTATTCCCTGCCTGTGTGGGGGAAAAAAAAGAGTAGTTACTGTATTTGGGGGCCTTAAATGGAAGATCTTTTTTATGGCCAAAAAAAGCATCTTAAAGGGTCAAAGTCTCTAAATATTTACAAGTATTTGAAAAACAGAAGCACCATGATATCAAACCACTTAATCTGACTCGTATATTGGGGTGTCATGATGAAGAACAATCTATGACACTTTACTGTTTATCTTCCTTGTTCTGATCAAAGAACTGAAAACGTAATCTTACTATTCAGTTAGTCTGACCTTTACTATGGGCTTCTTTTTTTAAAGCAAGCACTTATATATCAACTCAATTTTTTTTTATAATAGTTAAAAAATAAAGTAAGCAACCCCAAATAGCCAAAGCAATCCTGAGAAGGTAGAATAAGGCAGGGGGGATTACACTCCCCAACTTCAAGCTGTACTACAAAGCCATAGTAATCAAGACAATTTGGTACTGGCACAAGATCAGACCCACAGACCAATGGAACAGAATAGAGAGTACACACATTAACCCAAGCAGGTATGGTCAATTAATATATGATAAAGGAGCCATGGACATACAATGGGGAAGTGACAGTCTCTTGAACAACTGGTGTTGGCAAAACTGGACAGCTACATGCAAGAGAATGAAACTGTATTATTGTCTAACCCCATAAACAAAAGTAAACTCGAAATGGATCAAAGACCTGAAAGTAAGTCATGAAACCATAAAACTCTTAGAAGAAAACATAGGCAAAAATCTCTTAAATATAAACATGAGCAACTTTTTCCTGAACACATCTCCTCAGGCAAGGGAAAGAAAAATGAACAAATGGGACTACATCAAGCTAAACAGCAAAGGACAGCATCAGCAGAACAAAAAGGCATCCTACGGTATGGGAGAATATATTTGTAAATGACATATCCGGCAAGGGGTTAACATCCAAAATATATAAAGAACTCACACACCTCAACATCCAAAAGGCAAATAACCCTATTAAAAAATGGGTGGAGGATATGAACAGACACTTCTCCAAAAAGAAATTCAGATGGCTAACAGGCATATGAAAAGATGCTCCACATTGGTAATTAACAAGGAATTGCAAATTAAAACCACAATGAGATATCACCTCACACCAGTAAGGATGGCCAGCATTGAAAAGACTAAGAACAGCAAATGCTGGTGAGGATGCAGAGAAAGGGGAACCCTCCTACACTGCTGGTGGGAATGTAAGCTAGTTCAACCATTGTGGAAAGCAATATGGAGGTTCCTCAAAAAACTAAAAATAGAAATACCATTTGACACAGGAATCCCACCCCTTGGAATTTACCCAAAGAATACAAGTTTACAGATTCAAAATGACATATGCACCCCTATGTTTAGCGCAGCACTTTTTACAATACCTAGGAAATGGAAGCAACCTAAGTGTCCATCAGTAGATGAATGGATAAAGAAGATGTGGTACATATACACAATGGAATACTATTCAGCCATAAGAAAGAAACAAATACTACCATTTGCAACAACATGGATGGAGCTGGAGGATATTATGCTTAGTGAAATAAGCCAGGTGGAGAAAGAAAAATACCAAATGATTTCCCTCATTTGTCGTGTATAAGAATGAAGCAAAACTGAAGGAACAAAACAGCAGTAGACTCACAGACTCCAGGGGACTAGCGGTTATCAAAGGAGAGTGGTGGGGGAGGGCTGGTGGGGAGGGAGGGGCAAGGGGAGTGTGGGGTATCATGATTGGTACACATGGTGTGTGGGGGGTCATGGGGAAGACAGTGTAGCATAGAGAAGACAAATAGGGACTCAGTGGCATCTTACTACACTGATGGACAGTGAATGCAATGGGGTATGGTGGGGGACATGATAATAAGGATGAATGGAGTAATCACATTGTTTATCTTGTGAAACCTTCATAAGAGTGTATATCAATGATACCTTAATAAAAAAAATTTCTTTCTAAAAAAATACAGTAAGCACTTATACTGCTAAGTGTCACATCTACACAGGAGAGTGTAAGTAACATTAATGTCATTGATGATGTCACTCCTACAACTGAATACTAATATTCTAGTCCTCAAAGAAGTTTCATATGTATTATCATTTGACATAACAATACAATAGAAAATAGGCCAATACAAACAGGCACATGAAAAGATGCTCCACATCACTAATCATCAGGGATATGCAAATCAAAACCACAATGAAATATCACCTCACACCAGTTAGAATGGCCCTCACCAAAAGAAGGAAATTACAAGTGCTGCCAAGGATGTAGAGAAAAGGAAACCCTCCTACACTGTTGGTGGGAATGTACTCTGGTGCAGCTACTACGGAAGGCAGCATAGAGTTTCCATGAAAACCTAAAAATAGAAAAAATACACAGGACCCAGTAATTCCACTTCTAGGAATTTACTCAAAGAAAACAAAATCCCTAGTTCAAAAAGATATATGGAGAGTTAAAGATGGCAGCATGAGAGATGAGACAGAGGCTTCCCCCTAAAACCATATATAATATGAAATATAATTAATACAACTAATCCTGAAAGAGTAACAGGAAGAGTACTGCACCACAGACTGCATACACCTGGAGACAAGAGCAGACCTCACGGAACAGGGTAATGTACCAAAGCTGTGGCCTGGCAGGACCCAAGCCCTTCCTCCACCCCAGCTCACTGGGGGGAGGAAGAGAAACAGAGCAGGGAGGGAGTGGGAGGCTTGGGACTGCTGAATACCTAGCTCTGGAGATCTGCGCTGGGAGCACAAACCTACATATCATGGTGCTTGCATGTTACTCTCATGATTAGGGGGTTGGAAAGCTAAGACAGGCAGAACTCCTGGAGAGACTGAGACTCCAGCTGCTTGTGGAAAGCAGGGACCCATATCCAGCTGCTCTGGGACAAAAGGTGGGCAGTCTGAGAGACTTCCTAACAAGGTGGCCCTTAGCAAGAGGGCTGCAAAAAATTGCAAGGATTGCACAGAGCTAACTGCTCAAGAGAAAAGACAGGTAGACAAAACTGTCTGGGTGCACTATACCCAGCAGGTTGGGAGCTTTCTTGATCTTCAGATGCTCCAGCTCCCTGGCTGGCTACACAGTTACAAGGATTCCCACCGTGATACGCAGCCTTCTGTGCCTTTCTCCCAGCCAGGCCCACCTGACTTGCAAACCGGCAAACCATACCCTGGCATTAGGCAAGCAAGAGGGAAGATCTGTCTACAGCAACTACAAATGGAAAGCATAGAGGCTTATACCTGTGTGCTTGGCCCACTGGTTCAGGCAGTGGAGACAGGCGTAGCAGCCGGGAAGCAGAAAACAGCTCTTTCCTCCCCCAAGACACCAATACCACTCCCCTGTGACCCCCAACATTGCTTTAGGGGCTGAGCAGCTATAGGGAGTAGAGCTTGTGAACACTAGAGGGAGCCATATACAAATATGAAACACAAAAGGAACCTGGTTCAAAGCAAAATTATTAATACAACTCCTGACAAAGATTTAAATGACATCGACCTCATGAATAGTCCTGAAAGGGAGTTCAAAATAAAAACTAAAAACATGCTCTTGGAGGTACAGAAAGATATTCAAGAACTCACGAATGAATTTCAGTCAGAGATCAAATAATTGAACAGCACAATGCATGGTATTAAAAGCAGATTAGAATCCAGAGAAAGATGGCGGCATGAGAGGAGAGACAGAGGCTTCCTCCTAAAACTGGATACAATTCGAAAATGTAACTGGCGCAACTAATCCTGAGAGAGCAACAGGAAAGAGGATGGCATCAGACTGCACACACCTGGAGAAAAAAGCAGACCTCAGCGAACAGGGTAACATATCAGAGCTGTGGCTCTGCGGGACCCGAGACCCTCGCCACCACAGCTCACCAGCGGGAGGAAGACAAACAGAGCAGGGAGGGAGTGGAAGGCTTGGGACTGCTGAATACCTAGCTGCAGAGATCTGCTCTGGCAGCACAGACCTACATTTCATGGTACTTTCATGAGACCTGCATGACTACCAGCTTGGAAAGTTAATACAGGAAGAGTTCCTGGGGAGACTGGGATTCCGGCTGTTTGTGGAAAGCAGGGATCCATATCTGGCTGCTCTGGGACAAAGACTTATACCTGTGTGACCAGCCCACTGGCTCAGGCAGTGGAGACAGGCACAGCAGCCAGGAGGTGCGGAACAGCTCTTTCCTACCCCCAGGCACCAGTACCGCTCCCCTGCGACCCCCTGCATTGCTTCAGGGACTCAGCAGCTCCAGAATAGAGCTTCTGGACACTAGAGGGCGCCATATACAAACATGAAAAACCAAAGTAACCTTCTCCAGAGTAAAATTGTTAATACAACTCCCAAGAAAGATTTAAATGATATGGACCTTGTGACACTTACTGAACAGGAGCTCAAAATAAAAATCATCAACATCCTAATGGAGGTATGGAAAGACATCCAAGAACTCAGGAATGAATGCACGTCAGAGATCCAATCATTAAACAACACGAGGGAGGGTATTAAAAGCAGGTTCGACACAGTGGAGGAGACAATAAATGAAATAGAAACTAGAGAAAAGGAATACAAAGAAGATGAGGCACAGAGAGAAAAAAGGATCTCTAAAAATGAAAGAATAGAGAGAGAACTGTGTGACCAATCCAAGCAGAACAATATTCGCATTATAAGGATACCAGAAGAAGAAGAGAGAGAGAAAGGGATAGAAAGTGTCTTTGAGGAGGTAGTTGCTGAAAACTTCCCCAGACTGGGGAAGGAGATAGTCTCTCAGGCCATGGAGATCCACAGATCTCCCAACACAAGGGACCCAAGGAGGACAACACCAAAACACATAGTAATTAAAATGGGAAAGATCAAGGATAAGGACACACTGTTAAAAGCAGCCAGAGGCAGAAATAAGATCACATACAAAGGAAAGCCCATCAGGCTAACATCAGACTTCTCAGCAGAAACCTTACAGGCCAGAAGGGAGTGGCATGATGTATTTAATGCCATGAAGCAGAAGGGTCTGGAACCAAGATTACTTTATCTGGCAAGATTATCATTTAAATTTGAAGGAGGGATTAAACAATTTCCAGATAAGCAAAAGCTGAGAGAGTTTACGTCCCACAAACCATCTCTTCAGTCAATTTTTGAGGGACTGCTATAGATGGAAGTGTTCCTAGGGTTGGATAGCTGTTGCCAGAGGTAATAAACCCACGGTAGGGACGGTGGAGCAGCTGACTGCGACGCAAATGCAAAATTAAATTGACTATCCCCAAAGTCAATCAAGAGATAGAGAAAAAGTACAGAATTTGATACCTAATATATAAAGAAAGAATGAGGAAGAAAAACGAGGAGAAATAGAAAAGAACCTTTAGATTGTGTTTGTAACAGCATACTAAGTGAGTTAACTTAGACTCTTAGATAGTAAGGAAAGTAATCTGGAGCCTTTGGTAACCACAAATCTACAGCCTGCAATGGCAATAAGTACATACCAATTGATAATTACCCTAAATGTAAATGGACTGAATGCACCAATCAAAAGACATAGAGTCACCTCATGGATAAAAATACAAGACCATCTATATGCTGCTTACAAGAGACTCACCTCAAACCCAAAGACATGCACAGACTAAAAGTCAAGGGATGGAAAAAGATGTATCATGCAAACAATAGGGAGAAAAAAGCAGGTGTTACAGTACTAGGATCAGACAAAATAGACTTCAAAACAAAGAAAGTAACAAGAGATAAAGAAGGACATTACATAATGATAAAGGGCTCAGTCCAACAAGAGGATATAACCATTATAAATATATATGCACCCAATACAGGAGCACCAGCATATGTGAAACAAATACTAACAGAACTAAAGGAAGAAATAGACTGCAATGCATTCATTTTAGGAGATTTCAACACACCATTCACTCCAAAGGACAGATCCACCAGACAGAAAATAAGTAAGGACACAGAGGCACTGAACAACATGCTAGAATAGATGGACCTAATAGACATCTTCAGAACTCTACACCCAAAAGCAACAGGATACACATTCTTCTCAAGTGCACATGGAACATTCTCCAGAACAGAGCACATATTAGGCCACAAAAAGAGCCTCAGTAAATTCTAAAAGAAAACCAACCAACCAACTTTTCAGACCACAAAGGTACAAAACTAGAAATAAATTGTACAAAGAAAGAAAGAAGGCTCACAAACACATGGAGGCTTAACAACACGCTCCTAAATAGTCAATGGATCAATGACCAAATTAAAATGGAGATCCAGCAATATATGGAAACACATGACAACAACAACACAAAGCCCCAACTTCTGTGGGACACAGCAAAAGCAGTCCTAAGAAGAAAGGATATAGCAATCCAGGCATATTTAAAGAAGGAAGAACAAACTCAAATGAATAGTCCAATGTCACAATTATCAAAATTGGAAAAAGAAGAACAAATGAGGCCTAAAGTCAGCAAAAGGAGGGACATAATAAAGATCACAGAAGAAATAAGCAAAATTGAGAAGAATAAAACAATAGAAAAAAATCAGTGAAACCAAGAGCAGGTTCTTTGAGAAAATAAAAAAAATACATAAGCCTCTAGCCAGACTTATTAAGAGAAAAAGAGAATCAACACACATCAACAGAATCAGAAATGAGAAAGGACACATCACGGCGGACCCAAAAGAAATACAAAGAATTATTAGAGAATACTATGAAAACCTATATGCTAAGAAGCTGGAAAACGTAGAAGAAATGGACAACTTCCTAGAAAAATACAACCTTCCAAAACTGACCAAGGAAGAAACAGAAAATCTAAACAAACCAATTATCTGCAAAGAAATTGAAGCAGTAATCAAAAAACTACCCAATAAAAAAACACCCTGGCCAGACGGATTTACCACGGAATTTTATGAGACATACAGAGAAGATGTAATACCCATTCTCCATAAAGTTTTCCAAAAAATACAAGAGGAGGGAAAACACCCAAAGTCATTCTATGAAGCCAACATCACCCTAATACCAAAACCAGACAAAGACCCCACCAAAAAAAAAATTACAGACCAATATCCCTGATGAGCATAGATGCAAAAATACTCAATAAAATATTAAGCAAACCAAATTCAAAAACACATCAAAAGGATCATACACCACGACCAAGTGGGATTCATCCCAGAGATGCAAAGATGGTACAACATTCGAAAATCCATCAACATCATCTACTACATCAACAAAAAGAAAGACAAAAACCACATGATCATCTCCATAGATGCTGAAAAAGCATTTGACAAAACTCAACATACGTTCACGATAAAAACTCTCAGCAAATTGTGTATAGAGGGCAAGTACCTCAACATAATAAAGGCCATATACGATAAACCCACAGCCAACATCATACTGAACAGCGAGAAGCTGAAAGCTTTTCCTCTGAGATCGGGAACAAGACAGGGATGCGCACTCTCCCCACTGTTATTTAACATAGTACTGGAGGTCCTAGCCACGGCAATCAGAC
The DNA here is from genome assembly GCF_030020395.1 of Manis pentadactyla. Classification (NCBI taxonomy): domain Eukaryota; kingdom Metazoa; phylum Chordata; class Mammalia; order Pholidota; family Manidae; genus Manis; species Manis pentadactyla. The sequence continues at coordinate 169,076,167 of NC_080021.1, read as the reverse complement.
AAAACAAAGAAATACAAGGAATCCAGATTGGTAAAGAAGAAGTTAACCTGTCACTATTTGCAGATGACATGATATTGTACATAAAAAACCCTAAAGACTCCACTCCCAAACTACTAGAACTAATATCAGAATACAGTAAAGTTGCAGGATACAAAATTAACACACAGAAATCTGTGGCTTTCCTATACACTAACAATGAGCCAATAGAAAGAGAAATCAGGAAAACAATTCTGTTCACAATTGCATTAAAAAGAATAAAATACCTAGGAATAAACCTAACCAAAGAAGTGAAAGACCTATACCCTGAAGACACTCTTAAGAGAAATTAAAGAGGACACTAACAAATGGAAACTCATCCCATGCTCTTGGCTAGGAAGAATTAATATTGTCAAAATGGCCATCCTGCCCAAAGCACTATACAGATTTGATGCAATCCCTATCAAATTACCAACAACATTCTTCAACGAACTAAAACAAAAAGTTCAAAAATTCATATGGAAACACCAAAGACCCCGAATAGACAAAGCAATCCTGAGAAAGAAGAATAAAGTGGCGGGGATCTCACTCCCCAACTTCAAGCTCTACTACAAAGCCATAGTAATCAAGAAAATTTGGCACTGACACAAGAACAGAGCCACAGACCAGTGGAACAGATCAGAGACTCCAGAAATTAACCCAAACATATATGGTCAATGAATATACGATAAAGGAGCCATGGACATACAATGGGGAAATGACAGTCTCTTCAACAGATGGTGCTGGCAAAACTGGACTGTTACATGTAAGAGAATGAAACTGGACCACTGTATAACCCCATACACAAAAGTAAATTCAAAATGGATCAAAGACTTGAATGTAAGTCATGAACCCATAAAACTTTTAGAAAAAAACACAGGCAAAAATCTCTTGGACATAAACATGAGTGACTTCTTCATGAATATATCTCCCCAGGCAAGGAAAACAAAAGCAAAAATGAACAAATGGGACTATATCAAGCTGAAATCCTTCTGTACAGCAAGGGACACCATCAATAGAACAAAAAGGTACCCTACAGTATGGGAGAATATATTCATAAAAGACGGATCCGATAAAGGCTTGACATCCAAAATATATAAAGAGCTCACGCACCTCAACAAACAAAAAGCAAATAATCCAATTAAAAAATGGGCAGAGGAGCTGAACAGACAGCTCTCCAAAGAAGAAATTCAGATGGCCAACAGACACATGAAAAGATGCTCCACATCGCTTGTCATCAGAGGAATGCAAATTAAAACCACAATGAGATATCACCTCATGCCAGTAAGGATGGCTACCATCTAAAAGACAAACAACAGCAAATGTTGGCGAGGTTGTGGAGAAAGGGGAACCCTCCTACACTGCTGGTGGGAATGTAAATTAGTTAAACCATTGTGAAAAGCAATATGGGAGTTCCTCAAAATGCTCAAAATAGACTTAACATTTGACCCAGGAATTACACTTCTAGGAATTTACCCTAAGAATGCAGCAGTCCAGTTTGAAAAAGACAGATGCACCCCTATGTTTACTGCAGCACTATTTACAATAGCTGAGAAATGGAAGCAATCCAAGTGTCCATCTGTAGATGAATGGATAAAGAAGATGTGGTACATATACACAATGGAATATTATTCAGCCATAAGAAGAACACAAATCCTACCATTTGCAACAACATGGATGGAGTTAGAGGGTATTATGCTCAGTGAAATAAGCCAAGCGGAGAAAGACAAATACCAAATGATTTCCCTCATCTGTGACGTATAAGAACAAAAGAAAAACTGAAGGATCAAAACAGCAGCAGAATAACAGAACCCAAGAATGAACTAACAGTTACCAAAGGGAAAGAGACTGGGGAGAACAGGAGGGTAGGGAGGGATAAGGGTGGGGAAGAAGAAAGTTGGTGTTATGATTAGCATGTACAATGTGGGGGGTGGGGGAATAGGAGGGCTTTGCAACACAGAGAAGACAAGTAGTGATTCTACAACATCTTACTATGCTGATGGACAGTGACTGTAATGAGGTTTGTGGGGGGGACTTGGGGTAGGGGAGAGCCTAGTAAACAAAATGTTCTTCATGTAATTGTAGAATAATAACAAAATTAAAAAATTAAAGAAAAACAAATTAGATATGATGGAGGAGACGAAAAATGAAACAGAAACTAGAGAAGAGGTATACAAAGAAGCAGAGGCACAGAGAGAAAACAGGATCCCTAAGAATGAAAGAATATTGAGAAAACGGTGTGACAAATCCAAACGGAACAACATTTGCATTATACGGGAACCAGAAGAAGAAGAGAGAGAAAAAGACAGAAAGTATCTTTGAGGAAGTAATTGCTGAAAACTTTCTGAATTGGAGGGAGGAGATAGTCTCTCATGCCATGGAGGTACACAGATCTTCCAACACAGGAGACCCAAGGAAGACAACACCAACACATATAGTAATTAAAATGGCAAAGATCAAGGATAAGGACAGACTATTAAAAGCAGCCAGAGAGAGAAATAAGATCACATACAAAGGAAAGCCCATCAGGCTATCATCAGACGTCTCAGCAGAAACCTTACAGGCCAGAAGGGAGTGGCATGATGTATTTAATGCAATGAAGCAGAAGGGCCTTGAACCAAGATTACTTTATCTGGCAAGATTATCATTTAAATTTGAAGGAGGGATTAAACAATTTCCAGATAAGCAAAAGCTGAGAGAATTTACCTTCCACAAACCATGTCTACAGTCTATTTTGGAGGGAATGCTATAGATGTAAGTGCTCCTAAGGTTTAATAGCTGTCACCAGAGGTAACAAAACAACAGTAGAGAAAGTAGAACAGGAGGGGAGGAGCCAAGAAGGTGGCAAGAATAGAGCAGTGGAAATCTTTTCCCAAAAACATATATTTCTGAAAATACAACTATTCTGAAAAGAGAGACCAGAAGATACAGGAGAACAGCCAGACTACATCTACACTTGTGAGAACCCTGTGCCTCATGAAGGGAGTAAGATACAAGCCGCGGCCCGGCTAGACCCAAGCACCCCTCACCCCAGCTCCCGGTGGGAAGAGAGGAGTCAGAGTGGGGAGGGAGAGGGAGCCCAGGACTACTAAACACCGGGCCCCAGTCATGCGCACAGGAGCACAGACACACAGTGGGTGGGGTACTGGATACTAGGGAAATAGGACAGTAAAATCTGCGAGCCGGTCCCCGCAGCTGTGCCCCTGGGACAAAGAAAAGCGACTGCTTTTTCAAAGTCTTAAAAGGACAGGGAACCCACAGCTGGACGGAAGCGTCCTGGCACACTCAGCTCAGCAGCTGGGAATCCTGGGTGACGGCACAGCTCAGAGGCCCCTCACGGTGATAAACAGCCTCCCACCCATTTAAACTCCCATTCAGCCCCAACATAGCGGAGCAGCAGCCTAAGACTGACCATGCCCACAGCAACCGGGCATAGAGCTTCCTTCACAGTGGCCGAGCAAGAATCAGAAACAACTGCACGCAACTGCCGAGAACAAGCCGCTAGAGGTCACCATTCTACCAGGACAGTAAGGCCACAAACTAGCAAGAAGGGACATTCTCCCAGCTGACACGTGCCAACTACCCACAACTATCTCTATCACAATGAAAAGGCAGAAGAATTTGATACAGACCAGATTAACCCAAATAGTCTCCCCTGAAAAGGAATCTGGGGAGACAGACCTAATGAATCTTCCTGAAAAAGAATTTAAAATTAAGGTCATAACAATGCTGATGGACTTGCAGAGAAATATGCAAGAGCTAAGGAGGGAGAATACAGAAAAAAACAAACTCTGGAAAGATTTAAAAGCAGAATGGATGAGATGCAAGAGGCCATTCCTGTTCCAGAGAACAGGAACGCATAGAAGCTGATGCAGAGAGAGATAAAGGGATCCCCACTAATGAAACAATATTAAGAGAACTGTGTGACCAATCCAAAAGGAACAATATCTGCATTCTAGGGGTACTAGAAGAAGAAGAAGAGAGATAAAAAGGGATAGAAAGGGTTTTTGAAGAAATAATTGCTGAAAACTACCCCAAACTGCGGGAGGAAATAGTCGCTAAGACCACAGAAGTACACAGAACTCCCAACAGAAAGCGTCCAAAGAGGACAACAACAACACACATAATAATTAAAATAGCAAAGCTCAAGGATAAGGACAGAATTTTAATGGCAGCTAGAGAGAGGAAAAAAGTCACCTACAAAGAAAAACCCATCAGGCTATCATCAGACTTCTCAACAGAAACCTTACAAGCCAGAAGAGAATGGCATGATATATTTAATGCAATGAAACAGAAAGGCCTTGAACCAAGAATACTATATGCAGCACGATGTTCATTTAAATATGAATGAGGGATTAAACAATTCCCAGACAAGCAAAAGTTGAGGGAATTTGCCTCCCACAAACCATCTCTACAGGATATATTAGAGGGACTGCTCAAGATGGAGGCACTCCTAAGACTAAATAGATGTTACCACAGAAAATGAAATCACAGCAAAGAAAGCAGAACAACCAAATACTAACTAAAGGCAAAAATAAAATCAACTACCCACAAAAGCAGTCAAAGGAAACACAAAAGAGCACAGAATAAAACATAAAGAATGGAGGAGGAGGAATAAGAAGGGAGAGAAATAAAGAATCATCAGACAGCATTTATAAAAGCTCAAAAAGTGAGTTAAGTTACACAGAAAGACACTGAAGAAGCCAACCTTGAACCTTTGGGAACCACAAATCAAAAGCCTGAAATAGCAATAAGTACATATCTTTCAATAATCACCCTAAATGTAAATGGACTGAATGCACCATTCAAAAGACATAGAGTAATAGAATGGATAAAACAGCAAGACCCATCTATATGCTGCTTACAAGAGACTCACCTCAAACCCAAAGACATACACAGACTAAAAGTGAAGGGATGGAAAAAGATATTTCATGCAAACAACAAGGAGAAAAAAGCAGGTGTTGCAGTACTAGTATCAGACAAAATAGACTTCAAAGCAAAGAAAGTAGTAAGAGATAATGAAGGACATTACATAATGATAAAGGGCTCAGTCCAGCAAGAGGATATAACTATTATAAATATTTATGCACCCAACACAGGAGCACCAGAATATGTGAAACAAATACTAACAGAGTTAAAGGAGGAAACAGAATGCAATGCACTCATTTTAGGAGACTTCAACACACCACTTACTCCGAAGGACAGATCCACCAGACAGAAAATAAGTAAGGACACAGAGGCACACAACAACACACTAGAACAGATGGACCTAATAGACATCTATAGAACTCTACATCCAAAACCAACAGGATACACATTCTTCTCAAGGACACATGGAACATTATCCAGAGTAGACAACATACTGGTCCACAAAAAGAGTCTCAATAAATTCAAAAAGATTGAAATTCTATGAATCAACTTTTCAGACCAAGGTATAAAACTAGAAATAAATTGTGCAAAGAAAGTAAAAAGGCCCACAAACATATGGAGGCTTAACAACATGCTCCTAAATAATCAATGGATCAATGACCAAATCAAAATAGAGATCAAGCAATATATGGAAACAAATGACAACAACAACACAAAGTCCCAGCTTCTCTGGGATGCAGCGAAAGCAGTCTTAAGAGGAAAGTATATAGCAATCCAAGCATATTTAAAAAAGGAAGAGCAATCCCAAATGAATGGTCTAATGTCACAATTATCGAAATTGGAAAAAGAAGAACAGATGAGGCCTAAGGTCAGCAGAAGGAGGGACATAATAAAGATCAGAGAAGAAATAAATAAAATAGAGAAGAATAAAACAACAGAAAAAATCAATGAAACCAAGAGCTGGTTCTCCAAGAAAATAAACAAAATAGATAAGCCTCTAGCCAGATTTATTAAGAGAAAAAGACAATGAACACACATCAACAGAATCAGGAACGGGAAAGGAAACATCATGACGAACCCCACAGAAATACAAACAATTACTAGAGAATACTATGAAAACATATATGCTAACAAGCTGGAAAACCTAGAATAAATGGACAACTTCCTAGAAAAATACAACCTTCCAAGACTGACCTAGGAAGAAACAAAAAATCTAAACAAACCAATTACTAGCAAAGAAATTGAAGTGGTAATCAAAAAACTACCCAAGAACAAAACCTCTGGGCCAGATGGTATTACCTCAGAATTTTATCAGACATACAGAGAAGATATAATACCCATTCTTCTTAAAGTTTTACAAAAAATAGAAGAGGAGGGAATATTCCCAAACTCATTCTATGAAGGCAACATCACCCTAATAACAAAACCAGGCAAAGACCCCACCAAAAAAGAAAATTACAGACCAATATCCTGATGAACGTAGATGCAAAAATACTCAACAAAATATTAGCAAACCGAATTCAAAAATACGTCAAGAGGATCACACACCATGACAAGTGGGATTCATCCCAGCAATGCAAGGATGGTACAACATTCGAAAATCCATCAACATCATCCACCACATCAACAAAAAGAAAGACAAAAACCACATGCTCATCTCCATAGATGCTGAAAAAGCATTCGAAAAAATTCAACTTCCATTCATGATAAATCTCTCAACAAAATGGGTATAGAGAGTAAGCACCTCAACATAATAAATGCCATATATGATAAACCCACAACTAACATCATACTGAACAGCAAGAAGCTGAAAGCTTTTCCTCTGAGATCGGGAACAAGACAGGGATGCGCACTCTCCCCACTGTTATCAACATAGTACTGGAGGTCCTAGCCACGGCAATCAGACAAAACAAAGAAATACAAGGAATCCAGATTGGTAAAGAAGAAGTTAACCTGTCACTATTTGCAGATGACATGATATTGTACATAAAAAACCCTAAAGACTCCACTCCCAAACTACTAGAACTAATATCAGAATACAGTAAAGTTGCAGGATACAAAATTAACACACAGAAATCTGTGACTTTCCTATACACTAACAATGAACTGAAAGAAAGAGAAATCAGGAAAACAATTCCATTCACAATTGCATCAAAAAAAAAAAAAATACCTAGGAATAAACCTAACCAAGGAAGTGAAAGACCTATACCCTGAAAACTACAAGATACTCTTAGGAGAAATTAAAGAGGACACTAACACATGGAAACTCATCCCATGCTCCTGGCTTGGAAGAATTAATATCGTCAAAATGGCCATCCTGCCCAAAGCAATATACAGGTTTGATGCAAGCCCTATCAAATTACCAACAGCATTCTTCAATGAACTGGAACAGATAGTTCAAAAATTAATGTGGAAACACCAAAGACCCCGAAGAGCCAAAGTAATCCTGAGAAGGAAGAATAAAGCAGGTAGCATCTCGCTTCCCACGTCCAAGCTCTACTACAAAGCCACAGTAATCAAGACAGTTGGTACTGCCACAAGAACAGAGCCACAGACCAGTGGAACAGAATAGAGACTCCAGACATTAACCCAAACATATATGGTCAATGAATATACGATAAAGGAGCCATGGACATACAATGGAGAAATGACAGTCTCTTCAACAGATGTTGCTGGAAAACTGGACAACGACATGTAAGAGAATGAAACTGGATCACTGTCTAACCCCATACTCAAAAGTAAATTCAAAATGGATCAAAGATTTGAATGTAAGTCATGAAACCATAAAACTTTTAGAAAAAAACTTAGGCAAAAATCTCTTGGATATAAACATGAGCAACTTCTTCATGAACACATCTCCCTGGGCAAGGGAAACAAAAGCAAAAATGAACAAGTGGGACTATATCAAGCTGAAAAGCTTCTGTAAAGCAAAGGATACCACCAAGAGAACAAAAAGGTGTTCTATGGTACGGGAGAATATATTCATAAATGACAGATACAATAAAGGGTTGACATCCAAAATATATAAAGAGCTCACACACCTCAACAAACAAAAAGCAAATAATCCCATTAAAAAATGGGCAGAGGAGCTCAACAGAGAGCTCTCCAAAGAAATTCAGATGGCCAACAGACACATGAAAATATGCTCCACATCTCTAGTCACCAGAGAAATACAAATTAAAACCACAATGAGATATCACCTCACACCAGTAAGGATCGCCACCGTCCAAAAGACAAAGAACAACAAATGTAGGTGAGGTTGCGGAGAAAAGAGAACCCTCCTACACTGCTGGTGGGAATGTAAATTAGTTAAACCATTGTGGAAAGCAGTATGGAGGTTCCTCAAAATGCTCAAAATAGAAATACCATTTGACCCAGGAATTCCACTTCTAGGAATTTACCCTAAAAATGCAGCAGACCAGTTTGAAAAAGACAGATGCACCCCTATGTTAACTGCAGCACTATTTACAATAGCCGAGAAATGGAAGCAACCCAAGTGTCCATCATTAGATGAATGGATAAAGAAGATGTGGTACATAAACACAATGGAATATTATTCAGCCATAAGAAGAAAACAAATCCTACCATTTGCAACAACATGGATGGAGCTAGAGGGTATTATGCTCAGTGAAATAAGTCAGGCAGAGAAAGACAAGTAAAGTACCAAATGATTTCACTCATATGTGGAGTATAAGAACAAAGAAAAACTGAAGGAACAAAACAGCAGCAGAATCACAGAACCCATGAATGGACTAACAGTTACCAAAGGGAAAGGGACTAGGAAGGATGGGTAGGTAGGGACGGAGAACGGGGGAAAGAAGAAAGGGGACCTCACGATTAGCATGTATAATATGGGGGGGCACGGGGAGGGCTGTGCAACACAGAGAGGACAAGTAGTGATTTTATAGCATCTTACTAAGCTGATGGACAGTGACTGTAATGGGGACTGTGGGGAGGACTTGGTCAAGGGGGAAGCCTAGCAAACATAATGTTCTGCATGTAATAGTGACTAATTATAACAAAATAAAAAATAATAAAAAAAGAAAGAACAGCTAATACTTAGCAAATGCAAAATTAAATTATGTATCCCTAAAGTCAATCAAGGGATAGACAAAGAGTACAGAATATGATACGTAATATATAAAGAATGGAGGAGGAAGAAAAAGGAAGTAGAGAAAAAAAAAGAAGCTTTAGATTGTGTTTGTAAAACCATATTGAGTGAGTTAAGGTAGACTCTTAGTAAGGAAGTTAACCTTGAAGCTTTGCTAACCACAAATCTAAAGCCTGCAAAGGCAGTAAGTATATACCTCTCAAAAATAACCCTAAATGTAAATGTACTGAATGCACCAATCAAGACAGAGAGTCACTGAATGGATTTTTAAAAAGACCTATCTATATGCTGCCTACAAGACACTCACTTTAAACCCAAAGTCACACACAGACTAAAAGTGAAGGGATGGAAAAGGATATTTCATGCAACTAATAGAGAGAAAAAGGCAGGTGTTGCAGTAGTTGTATCAGACAAAATAGACTTCAAAACAAAGAAAGTCACAAGAGACAAAGAAGGACATTACATAATGATCAAAGGGTCAATCCAACAAGAAGATATAACTGTTATAAACATGCATGTGCACAACACAGGAGTACCTACAGATGTAAAACAAACACTAACAGAATTAAAAGGGGAAATAGAATGCAGTGCATTCATTCTAGGAGACTTGAACACTCTACTCACTCTGAAGGACAGATCAACCAGACAGAAAATAAGTAAGGACACAGACACACTGAACAACACATTAGAACAGATGGACCTAACAGACATCTACAGAACTCTACACCCAAAAGCAGCAGAATACACATTCTTCTCAAGTGAACATGGAACACTTTCAAGAATAGATCATATAGTAGGCCACAAAAAGAGCCTTGGTGAATTCAAAAAGATTGAAATTGTACCAACCAGTTTCTCAGACCACAAAGGTATGAAAATAGAAATAAATTATACAAAGAAAATGAAAAATCCCACAAACACATGGAGACTTCACAACATGCTCCTGAATTACCAATGGATCAATGACCAAATAAAAACAGAAATCAAGCAATATATGGAGACAAATGCAACAATAATTCAACACAGCAAAATCTGTGGGATGCAGTGAAGACCATGCTAAGAGGACAGTATATTGCAATACAGACCTACCTCAAGAAAGAAGAACAATCCCATATGAACACTCTAAACTCAAAATTAATGAAACTAGAAAAAGAAGAACAAATGAGATCCAAAGTCAGTAGAGGGAGGGACATAATAAAGATTAGAACAGAAATAAATAAAATTGAGAAGAATAAAACAATAGAAAGAATCAATGAAAGAGCTGGTTCTATAAGAAAATAAGCAAAATAGATAAACCCCTACCCAGACTTATCAAGGTAAAAAGAGAGTCTACTTATATAAACAGAATCAGAAATGAGAAAGCAAAAATCACTACGGACACCACAGAAATACAAAGAATTAGTAAAGAATACTACGAAAAATTATATGCTAACAAACTGGATAAATAAGAAGAAATGGACAACCTTCTACAAAAATACAACCTTCCAAGGCTGACCCAGAAAGAAACAGAAAATTTGAACAGACCAATTAACAGTAACAAAATTGAACTGGTAATCAAAAACCTACCTAAGAACAAAATCCCTGAACCAGATGGCTTCACGGCTGAATTTTATCAAACATTTAGTGAAGACCTAATACCCACCCTCCTTAAAATTTTCCAAAGAGTAGAAGAAGAGGGAATACTTCCAAACTCATTCTATGAAGCCAGCATCACTCTAATACCAAAACCAGGCAAAGACCCCACCAAAAAAGAAAATTACAGACCAATATCCCTGTTGAACATAGATGCAAAAATACTCAACAAAATATTAGCAAACCGAATTCAAAAATACATCAAGAGGATCGTACACCATCACCAAGTGGGATTCATCTCAGGGATGCAAGGATGGTACAACATTCGAAAACCCATCAACATCATTCACCACATCAACAAAAAGAAGGACAAAAACCACATGATTATCTCCATAGACACTGAAAAACCATTCAACAAAATTCAACATCCATTCATGATAAAAACTCTCAACAAAATGGGTATAGAGGGCAAATACCTCAACATAAGAAAGGCCATATATGATAAACCTACAGCCAACATCATACTTAATAGCGAGAAGCTGAAAGCTTTTCCTCTAAGATTGGGAACAAGACAAGGATATCCACTCTCACCACTTCCATTCAACATAGTACTGGAGGTCCTAGCCACGGCAATCGGACAACAGAAAGAAATAAAAGGCATCCAGATTGGCAAGGAAGAAGTTGAACAGTCCCTGTTTGCAGATGACATGATATTATACATAAAAAACCCTAACGAATCCACTCAAAAAATACTAAGTCTAGTATCTGAATTCAGCAGTTGCAGGATACAAAATCAATATGCAGAAATCTGTCACATTCCTATACACTAACAATGAACTAGCAGAGAGAGAAATCAGGAAAACAATTCCATTCACAACTGCATCAAAAAGAATAAAATACCTAGGAATAAACTAAACCAAGGAAGTGAAAGACCTATACTCTGAAAACTACAAGACACTCATGAGAGAAATTAAAGAAGATACCAATAAATGGAAACACATCCCGTGCTCATGGATACAAAGAATTAATATTGTCAAAATGGCCATCTGCCTAAAGCAATCTACAGATTCAATGCAATCCTATCAAAATACCAACAGCATTCTTCAATGAACTAGAGAAAATCATTCTAAAATTCATATAGAAACACAAAAGACCCCGAATAGCCAAAGCAATCCTGAGAAGGAAGAATAAAGATGGGGGGATTATGCTCCCCAACTTCAAGCTCTACTACAAAGCCACAGTAATCAACACAATTTCCTACTGGCAAAAGAACAGACCCATAGACCAATGGAACAGACTATAGAGCCCTGATAGAAACCCAACCATATATGGTCAATTAATATATGATAAAGGGGCCATGGATATGCAATGGGGAAATGACAGCCTCTTCAACAGCTGGTGTTGGCAAAACTGGACAGCTACATGCAAGAGAATGAAACTGGATTATTGTTTAACCCCATACACAAAAGTAAACTCAAAATGGATCAGGACCTGAATGTAAGTCATGAAACCATAAAACTCTTAGAAGAAAACATAGGCAAAAATCTCTTAAATATAAACATGAGCAACTTTTTCCTGAACACATCTCCTCAGGGAAGGGAAACAAAAGCAAAAATGAACACATGGGACTATATCAAACTAAAAAGTTTCTGTATGGCAAAGGACACTATCAACAGAACAAAAAGGCATCCTACAGTATGGGAGAATATATTCGTAAAAGACATATCTGACAACAGGTTAACATCCAAAATATATAAAGAACTTACACGCCTCAACACCCAAAAAGCAAATAACCCAATTAACAAATGGGCAGAGCATAAGAAGAGACAGTTCTCCAAAGAAGAAATTCAGATGGCCAACAGACACATGAAAAGATGCTCCACATCACTAATCATCAGGAAAATGCAAATTAAAACCACAATGAGATATCACCTCACACCAGTAAGGATGGCCAGCATCATAAAGACTAAGAACAGCAAATGTTGGCGAGGATGCAGAGAAAGGGGAGCCCTCCTACACTGCTTGTGGGAATGTAAGCTAGTTCAGCCATTGTGGAAAGCAATATGAAAGTTCCTAAAAAAACTAAAAATAGAATTACCATTTGACCTGGGTATCCCACTCCTTGGAATTTATCCAAAAAATATAACTTATCAGATTCAAAAAGACATATGCACCCCTATGTTTATCACAGCACTTTTTACAGTAGCCAAGATATGAAAGCAACCTAAGTGTCCATTAGTAGATGAATGGATAAAGAAGATGTGATACATATACACAATAGAATACTATTCAGCCATAAGAGACAAAGAAATCCTACCACTTGTAAGAACACGGATGGAGCTGGAGGACATTATGCTCAGTGAAATAAGCCAGGTGGAGAAAGACAAGTGCCAAATGATTTCCCTCACTTGTGGAGTATAACAACAAAGCAAAACTGAAGGAACAAAATGGCAGCAGTCTCAGAGACTCCAAGAATGAACTAGTGGTTACCAAAGGGGAGGGGTGTGGGAGGGCAGGTGGGGAGGGAGGGAGAAGGGGATTGAGGGGTATTACGTTTAGTACGCATGGTGTGGGGGGGGATCACGGGGAAAACAGTGTCGCACAGAGAAGGCAAATAGTGAATCTGTGGCATCTTACTGCACTGATGGACAGTGCCTGCATTGGGGTATGGGTGGGGACTTGATAATATGGGTAAATGTAGTAACCACATTGTTTTTTCATGTGAAACCTTCATAAGAGTGTATATCAATAATACCTTAATAAAAAATTTAAGAAAAAAAAGATAAGACAAAAAAAACGATATCTGCACCCCTATGTTTATCAACACATTTATTTACAACAGCCAAGATATGGAAGAAACCTATGTGTCCATCAACAGATGAATGTAAAAAAGAAAATGTGGTTCATATACACAATGGAATATTATTCAGCTATAAAAAAAAAAAAGGCAATCCTGTCATTTGTGACAGCATGGATGTCACAAATCTAGAAGGTATTACTCTCACTGAAATAAGCCAGGCAGAGAAAAGACAAATACCATATGATTTCACTTATTTGTGGGATATAAAAACAAAGCAGAACAGAATGAACAGAACAACAGTAGACATAGACACTGAGAAGGGACTAGTGGTTACCAAGGGGGAAGCGTTGGGGTGGATGGATGGGGAGGACAAGGGGGATAAAAGGGCACAAAAATTCTCAACCATAATACAAGTTGGTCACAGAGACAGTAGTACAGCATGGAGAATACAGTCAATGATTCTGTACTATCTCTCTATGTTGACAGATAGTAACCGCTCTAGAGGCAGTGAGGGTTTAATAATATGGGTAACTGTTGAACCACTGTATTGCACATTTGAAACCAATATAAGACTGTATATCAATGATACTTCAAATAAATAAATAAAACAGGGTAATACAATATAGTGCATGATATCACGTGAAACCTGAGCATAAGATTGTACTATAAATGATACCTTTAAATATATATGAGTGTGTGTGTGTGTGTATAGTGCATGATATTTTAAATCTTTACAAAGCATTCTCATTTGAGTTTTTGGGTTGTTCTTTTTAAATAGCTTTCTCATTTTGGATGTAGCCAGCACACCATATGAGAAAAACATAATTAACTTTGCACAGGCAAAATTAATAATTCTTTTATAACTTGGAACATGGGAACTGCTGGGTAAAAGTGGAGAGCTGACTCCCTGATTGGTCAGGGAAGTCCAATCCACTGAATTCTACCCTCACAGAAATCTAAACATATCATGTTTATTTTCAATCACATCAAGTGAATGGTACTCTATAAAAACACAAGATTATTAAAAACAAATGGACAGGTTTACATCTTTTCATGATAATCTTACTGATATTTACTTTACAGGTCAACCAAAAAAGGAAAATGGAACATGCATAGAGTATCGACATGTGCCAGATACCATACTAAGTCCTCAGCTGTCATTGTAAGGCCAAGAGGGGTGCCGACACATCTGTGAGCACTTCCATGACATTGTAAGGGACAAAAGACCTGTGTCATGGATGAAAACTGATCTGCCTCTAAGGCACACTCCTTTGATTTCTCTACTAGGAATTACAATTCACTTGTAACTGTTTTATTAATGACAAAATAATATTTGTTTTCCAGAATCCTCTATATAATTTTATATAAACAGGCTCACTTAAAGTAGTCCTCACTGTAAAATTACACAGCACTTTCCAAAATAGCTGAATGTACAAATATTCAGAGTTCTCTGTGGCCATCATCTTCACCATGTTTAGCTTTTAGGAGAGAAATCACAAAGTCAGTCACTGAGGGTGGCAACAATTAAAGACCTACCAGTTTTAGAAGACAGCGGGATGACTATAGGAATAAACAGCAAATTTTCATTAATAAGGGATGAATAATGAAGCATGCCACTCCAATTGTAAAATAGTTTAATGGGGATAAAAAAATTTTTATTACTTTTAGGTATAATAAATGAAACCACAGGTAATAAAAATAGGAAATTTCAGAAACAGAATTTATAGGCCACAAATTCTGATTAGTATAGTAATAAATTAATTTAGCTTCTTTAAAAATCATCTTTATCCTATCTGGCAACAAAAACTTCAGTACTTAACAAATCTATTAATGAACTTCCAAATTTACAATCCATTATGAACATAAATACAAAAACATATAACATTTATAAGCAATTGTATAACCCAGGTGATTTCATCATTTACCTACTTTATAGACAGTGATCAACACAAACAGGATTTTAGAAATAATTCCTACACACAATGGCTTTAAAAAGATTAATCATATGAGGCTGCCTTCATGGATAATATGAAAGTTGAGATACATTTTTATTTTCCTCTATCACTTCAGTGTAGTACATGTGTAGAGAAAAAAGCTACATTCTACCCTTCTTTATGTTACTATAGTAGAGAATATGACTGACAGAAGCAATTCAGAACTTATTTGCAAAGACTGGTCCCTCTCCACTGTAATCTTCACAAGATTCTTCAGTTCTCTCAGAATTAGGTTTGCATCTTCTCTTTTCCTTATTGAGTTAAGCTTATTTCCCATGATGAAAAAACAAAAAAATACCCCTAGTTGTAAAGAGGTTTATAAAAGCCATAGATATTTCTTTTTTCCACTTCACTTTTCCCTTGGTTCTGTGGTATGTAGCACCACATTTATAAAATTGGATTGGGGGTTTGTTGTGTTTTTTTAATCTAAGAAACCATTGATCCATGTTAAGGTGATTAAGCCACATAATGGTATATAACTTATCAAATTTTTAAAATTTATATATATATATATATATATATATATATATATACACACACACACACATATATATATATAAACTTCTTTGGCCCAGCCTCATTAAGAAGTCACCTTTTTTATAAATGCAACTATTAAAAAGTTCCCCTAAAATTGAAAATATTAGACTAAATGCCCATTATATTAATTGCTTTAGTCAGATATTACTGACATTAAAAATATGTTTTATTAAACTTCTAACAATCTTCCTTTTTCTTATTATCCCATCTTATGTTAATCCTTTTACAAAATACCACTGACAATTACTTAAGTAGCTAGAATTCCTAGTATTAATGTCTCCACAGCTGAATGTAACTAGCATAAAATGCTCTCTAGAAATTTAACTTCTCCTTCATATGTCATCATATGGTCATATAGCCAATTCAAAATACATTCACTTAAATAAAGCAAAACTTTTTAAGTATCTAAATATGAAGAATCATAGATAAGTCAGAGGGCTATACTTGTCCATTTATAAAATTTTTATAAATTGAATAAAAATCGAGACTACCTGGACTACTCAAAGCCTCAAATTCTCCAAAAGCAAAGACCTGGTATTATCAAAAGTAATTACAGAGTAGCTGAGAAAAACCACAGAGTAGAACTAGTCTACAACAACTTCATATTTACAATCAATAAATAAAGAGAGAACTTGGGGAAAGTATTTTACAAGGAAAAAAATCAACACTGAGTTATCCAAAAATAAATCCTAAAGTTTAGGAATAAGACATTTCCTCAATTCAGTCAATATTGGCTTAACAAGAATTGTATCAACAAAAAGAAATCACTGTTACCTACTATTCCACACCTGTGACTAAAATGTTTTTAGCAAAGATCAGAGGATTTTATAGCATGCTAAAGGGACTCTGAATGATTTTAAAGTTTTAAATATTCAGAACTGTAACTCTATTCTAATCCTTTTTTAATAGGCCATCCACAGAACACATAATATCAAAAATGATGATGTAAAATATTCCTGAATTTATTGACCTGAAAAAATGTTCAACACAAGTGACAAAAAAAAATATTTAGACTAATTTTATCTAAGTTCATACTTGACATTATTTAGAGTGTCTATATACCCCACACCTACTTTCCCCTATTAACACCTTACATTCATGTGGTACAAATAACCCATTAAAAAATGGACAAAGACTCTTAATAGATATTTCTCTAATGATATACAAATGGACAATAAGCAAATGAAATGGTATTCAGTATCATTAATCATTAGAAAAATGCAAATCAAAACCACAATGAGATATATTATATACATATAGGGTGCCTATACTCAAAAAGTCTGATAATAATTACTATTTATGAGGTTCTGGAGAAATGGAACCCTCATACATTGCTGGTGAAAATGCAAAACAGTGCCTTCACTGTGTATAGTAGTCTGACAGTTCTTCAAAAAGTTAAACAGAGTTATCATGTGACCCAGCAATTTCACTCTTAGGTATATACCCAAGAGAAATGAAAAGATGTCCACATAAAAACTTATACAAAAATATTCACACAGATAGTCATAATAGCTAAAAGGTGAAAACAACACAAATGTCCATCAACTGATGAATGGATACACAAAATGTGGTATATAATAAAATGGAACATTATTTAGTAATAAAAAGGAATGAATAAATAATACATGGTAAAACAGGGATGAATCTTAAAAACATCAGGCTAAGTGAAAAAAAAAACATAAAAGACCCATATTAAACAACTGCATTAATATAAAATATCCAGAACAGGCAAACACATAGAGACAGAAAGTAGGTTAGTGATTGCTTAGGGCTGAGAGGGACAGAGCAATAGGAGAGTCATGACTGATGGGCTTGGCATTTCTTACGCATGTGATGGAAACATCCTAAAAATTGATTTAGTGATGGTTACAAAACTCTGTGAATATACTAAATACCACTGAATTGTACACTATAAATGAGTTGATTTGTAACATGTAAATTATATCTCAATAAATATTTTCTTTAAAATATTATCAGTATGAGAAGTTTAACCACCAGGCATCCACTTCTGTCCCAAGAAGCCAAACAACTACCCCTCCTAACCACTACACAAATGGAGGTTTATTATCTGGAGAAGGTGAATCTGAACCAGAGGCTGGACACAAGGATACACAGGGATGGGGCAGGGAGAGGGGTGCACAAGACTGAAACCAGGGGAAATACTGACATTATGATACCCAGATTCTTCTTCTACTGTATAACCACCAAAGAGGAAACTAGCAGAGCACTCTTTGCAGACACTAAACAGAGAAAAGACCTACAGATTGTAACATTTCAAAATTTCCCAATGAAATATATTTGGCATATCTCCTATGATAAGGACCCCAAAGCCCAATAAGACTCCCCAAAGCCCTGTACTCATGTTCAACTACATCCTCAACATCTCCACTTAGATGTCTAACAGGCATGTCAAATTTAACATATGTTAAACCAAACCCCTGATCTCTCCCAAAACTACTTTAATTGTATTTTTTGCCAGTTAAGTAAATGCAATGCCATCCACCCATTTGCTCAAGCCAAAATCTTTGGTATTATCTTTTTCTCCCTCTTTTTCTCTCACAAGCCAGGTCCAATTAAACTGCAAATTCTATTGGCTCTATCTTCCAAAATACAAACAAATCCTGTCACCTCCTCTACCTTTACCTTGGTCTATAACACCATAATCTCTCATCTAGATAACTTTAATAGTCTCCTAAATGGCCTCTTACAACCTATTCTCCAAAGAATATACAGAATGTGCTTTTAAAACAAATCAGAGGGGGCTTAAAACCTTCCAATGGCTTTCCATCTCACTCAGAAAAAAAGCCAAAGTTCTTCTTATAGACCTTCAAGACTATAAAATACGCCTACCATTCTATATGGTACTAGTCTTCCCATTTCAGTGACAATGGCCAATTTGCTATTTCTCAAACATTTCAAGCATACTCACATCTCATGGCCTTTGCACTTTCTATTCCTTCTACCTAAAATACTCTTCCTGCAGATACCCACAGGGCCCAATCCCTTTCTTCCCTCTAGTCTCTACTCATTTGCCATTTTATCAAGTCAGTTTTCCATGACCACTAACATAAAAGAGTAACCATCCTATCTCATCACTCATGACCTCCCCATCTGCTTTATTACCATGTTTTGTTTCGTTTAATGTGTGACTCTCCTTGACTAGAGCATCAGCTTCAAGAGGGGAGGCGCTTTGTTCTGCTCAAGCACTGGGAAGTATGCCTGACATTCATTGAATATACAAATGAATGTGGTAGTCATAATATAGGAGCAGGAGACTATAAAAATGGTACAAAGAACAAGAGCTTTCAGAAATTTTAAAAAGAAAATATTCGATTAGAAGACTAGAAAGTAAAGTTAAGCAAATCTCCCAAGAAGCAACAACAAAAGAGAAAGACAACAGAAAGGTAAGAAAAGGAAAACATTACACAGGTGGTCTAACACTTGAATAACAAAAGCCAGCAAAAGAGAGAACAGAAAAAAACCCGAGGAGGAAATAGCACACAAGAATTTCTCAAAATGAATGACATGAGTCTCCCAGCTACAATGGCCACCAAATGCCTTGCACACTGAGTAAGATCTATGCTAAGAAACACTGTTTACCTTTGGATGTTCTTAAATTTTCATAAGCAGTGGGAACTCTGTAGCACAAATACCTAGGTGTTTTCACAAAGACAAGGAAAAAAGAAAGCTATAGATGGAGAATCTTAGATTTAAAGAGACTAAAGAGACATCAGCCAACTGTGATATGTACACAATTGGAAAGTTATCACACACGTTTATGTCATTTATGGGGTAATTTGAAATTTCAATACTGTCTGGATATTTGATTATATTAAGTAACTACTGTTAACTTGTTAATTGATAATGTAGCTCTCAATAATCACCCCTTATTTTTTAGAAATCATAATGAAATATTTATGGTTAAAGTGAAGTGATGCCTGAGATTTGTTTCAGTGTGATATAATAAGAGGGAAAATGAGTGCGGCTATAAATGATAGAAGATTACACATCACAAGTAACTGTTGAAGCTGTTAACAGGTACACTGGGTTCATTATATTATTGTCTGCTTTTTTTTTTTTTTAGTATGTATGTTTAAAATTTCCATTTTAAAAAGGTTTAAAAAAAATAGAGGACCAAGAAAACTTTCAGAGAGGAAGAGAGTGAGAAAAGGGTCACCAGAAAAGTAATACAAACCAAAATAATATCAAGCTTCTCAATAGCAATAAAAGAAACTGGGAACCAGTGAGGCAAGGCCTTCCAATTCTGGGAGAAAATTACTTATGACCTAAAATTCTATATTTAGCCAAATTATATCTACCCTAATACTTAACTGATAAAAAAAAAAAAAAACCAAGGCTGATCCAGAAAAAGAAAATGGCAGGTAAAAAAACAAGTTCAGACATGCAAGACCAGAAAAAACTTAGCTCCCCTATTTCCTATCTTTAAAAACTACTAGATTATGTACACTATCAAAATAAAGGAGGCATGGAACCTGGGAACAGAGAATCAACCGAGCATAATGAAGAAGTACCCACGACAGTTGTGCCACAGGCCTACAGAGCCATGAGGGGACGGAGGAGGGTCCCAGAAGGACGTGGTATTTTCTGAGGACTGACCTTATAAATTTGCCAAATGGACCTACTGCAGAGTAACACTTTCTCTGACCTTAAGTTATTGACTGGTTAACAAATATATATGTAAAAGAATGAGGAAACTATACCTCAAATTCTTTTCTAAGATGTTCCTCTCGTTGAGTGCTAAATTCAAGTTCACTTGTTTGTTGCTGTAAAAGGTCAGAGCAGTTCATATGTTCAGCTTCTAATTTTTCTACTTTCTCATGCATATTTTGTACAGCACTATCTTGCTCCTAGAAAATAATTCAATTTTGCATCAATAAAGTTTAAAAACCAGCAATGACTAAAATTTATTCTATAGAAGACAGAGAGTAACTAAATCTGTGCTTCAATGATAATAATAGGTTAATTTATATTGACAAGAAAATCTCTCATGTAATTGTATATTAATGATACAAAAATAAAAAAATAAAAATAAAATAAAATAAAATAAAAAAGAATCTTAGCTATTTTCCAGCAATGTTTCATAATGTACATGCATTAAAAATCACTACTGGAGTTTTACAATTGAAAAAAATCTGATTAATACATAATACAATTGAAAATGCATATTACTATAATGTTATGCTAGTTCAATTGATCTCTGAGAGTATTTACATAATGCTGTTGTTCAACTGCCATATATAATGTTTTCCCCTCTCATTAAAATTTTAAAATATTTAGTTAATACAATTGTATATTACTCCTTTGTGTGATAAGGAATAATTAGCTTGAATGCCTAATAATAACCCTTGAGAGATTTTTATGTGAGCCCATAGAACTTTATGCTTATAGCTCTTAAAGTTGCATCCACTAGATGGCTGTGTTTCCTCTTCAGTTTTCAAGTTTTCGCATCTTTTCTGTACTACTGAAAGAAAAATAACAACAGGTATCTTGAATTTCTCAATCTCCTTTTCCAACTAAACTCAGAAATCAGAGTTGAGTTTTATGCAAGTTCAAACATAAAGTCAACACACTTACCAGAGCTATTTTTGCCAGTAACTAACTAGGATTCATCATTCTCACTAAAGGTCTTAAACAAAGGCCTCTTTCCCTCCTCTCCTCGCCAGCATAATCTTATTCAGGGATATACACACATATATATTTTTATGCATGGTTCCAAAAATCCCTAGCCACTCAAAAGGTATCACCAGAATCTAAGAAAGAATGTTACAAGCACTAAAAACAATTCTCTACAAAAGATGCTAATTAAGAAAGTACCCAGCAGTATAGCCCACAGTCGAGGAATGAATGAAGGATAAAATTTGATTCCTTCTTTCCATATCCCCTCGTTCATAGGATTACTGTTCTATAGCTGACTACACATGAACACTTAAGAATTATTTTCTTTGGATAACGAAAACTTCTCAATATACATAAGTTCATCTACTTACACATTTTCCATCTTTACACTACCATAGGTAAGAACAAAACTGTGCACCAGAGCAAATGTGTGCTGGCACTGCCGTGGCCCACAGAAACAGCAACAGATGGTATTATGAATTGCCTTAAATAATCTATTTCATCCTAAGAGTACCTTCACATATGAAAGCACTTTTAAGACTATTCAGCACTATATAAAGCATCAGATACTATTATTGTTCTATATGCGATGTACCCCTTTTTCAAGCAGTCAATAGTTTCAATGTTAATTCAAGTTCACTGTTAAATTATAGGCCTACTTGACTAAAATAAATAATCCCCAACTTTAAATCATCCACTTAAAGTACTATGTATACTTTAAAATGAATAAACAGCAATTTACAAGGGTTATCATAAAGTAAACCCAGTAATTTGAAATAAAAACAAAATAAAGTCTATGACCAAAAATGCTTATATCCTAGTTGATGACAATTACTTCAAACGACATTTATTAAAATAAAAGAGAAATTAAAGTATTCAGGAAGTCTCATGAGATATGACTTGTGATTCCCATTCTATTTATAAATGATATAAGACAATGTACAATCATTCCAAATATCATTCCACTAATCAAAGAGCATAAATATCATTCCATGCAAGTATAAACTGAATCTTATTTTTTTTAAAAAGCCAATCGTGGCTTATTATATTGGTCTATTTGCACCAACATCAGTGGACCTTGAGGGTATCATGCTAAGTGAAATAGGTCAGACAAAGAAAGACAAATATTGTATAATCTCACTTACATGTGGAATCTAAATAAACCAAACTCATAGAAACAGAAATCAGATTGGTGATTGCCAAAGGCAGGGTGGGGGACAGGGGAAATGTGTGAAATGGGTGAAGGTGGTCAAAAGGTACAGACTTACAGTTACAAGATAGTAAATTCTTGGAATGTAATGCACAGCATTATAACTATGGTTAACAATATGGTATTGCACATTTGAAAGTTGCTAAGGGAGTAAATCTTAAAAGTTCTCACTCAAGAAAAAATTTTATTAACGGTGAGGTAATGGACATTAGCTGGACTCACTGTGATCATCACTTTGCAGCACATACATAACCATTATGTTGTACACCTTTAGTTTATACAATATTATATGTCAATTGTGTCTCAAAAACTGGAAAGAAAAATGAACTACTATAGCTATGAAATCGAACAGTCTAGCTGCTTTTAATACTGAAAACATTCAGTAAAACCAGATTTCAAATATGAAATGAAAGGTGAGGCTATAGGTCAATCAGATCATAAGCAACAGAGCAGAAAGACAGGACCACCAGTTAAACAAACTGAATCAATTATATCCAATCATCTCTGCTTGTTCCTGAACTCCCACTTAAATCAAAATAGAATAAAAATGATTTGTGTAGAAGATGACAGCCAACAAGAAATGTCAAAAGCAGATTTGGAGAGGAAAAGCAAACAGACAAGTGATACATGACTTAGGTTTCAGTGCTCTCAACTTTGCTAAATACTTAAAAAAGGAAGAGCCTAGGAGCAAGTTGATACATATCCCCAAAAGATTAGAAACTGGAAGCACCAATGATGCCTGAAGACAAGCCTTGGGACAGAAATGAATATGGAACACTGTTGGAAGCCTCTATAAGCAACAGTTCACTGTGTCCTCAGATCACCTCTGCCAGCTCCCTCCTAACAAATGCCCCTCTCTGTCGCAGAGGTTACTAACTAGAGAGGTTGACCTAAAGAGGTTTTGAAGTCATGACAACAGATACAACTGAAGGTCTCATTAAAAATTAGGAGATTAGGTGAAATCTGCAGAGTGGGCAGTGAGACATCACAGCTCCCTTCCTTCAGCTCCCAGAACACTGACTGCTACATTTCAGGTCCAAGCCCCCTAAGGAGGAGACTAGTAGACTCCTTTGGGGAAAACTACCTGTCCAACAGGAAACAGCTACCAAGACCAGCATTTTTAAGTTTCCTCCAAATAAATGGAAGTGGTTTCCTCTCAGCTTTTTAGTGCCTCATCCTTAAATACAACACACAGCCAATGGACATCAGAGGATCATCAAACATTTGAGGAAAGCATCTCTCTCAGGTGAACCTCAGAAAAATGGGGCTGAACACTCCACAATCAAAGACAGTCAAGGAAGGGGGAAAGAAAACCACCTTCAGAAACAAATATGACTTCCATCCCCACAGAGTGAAAATAAGATACTACAAACATGAAACAAGAAAAGTCCACTATAAAAAGGTATAGTCAAAGAAAAAGAAAGAGCTCTTGAAAATTAAAAACTGAAAAGCAGAAATGAAAATTCAATAGAAAAGTTGCAGTATAAAATTGAAGAAATATCCCAGAAAATAGAAGAAAAATATAATAAATTAAGGATGTCAACATTATGCCAAATTGACCTATAAATCCAAATCCATTCAATCAAAATTACAGCAAGCCTTCTTATGGAAGATAACAAGCCAATTCTCAAACTCACATGGAAAATTAAAAGACTAACTAAGAATAACTCTCCTAAATATTAAGAATATGGAAATCCTTTTTCTTTTCTTTTTTAAGAAGTGGAATTGTGGGGTCCTGAAGTGTGTACATTGTCAAGCTGTATTTCCAAACTGGTCTTTTCCAAAGTTGTTGAACTAACTTGCCCTCCCACCAGGAGTATGCATGAGTCTACATTTCTCTGCATCCTTACTAATACTTGGTACTGACATACTTTAAAATTTTTGCCCATTGGATGGATGTGTTATGGTATCTATATATATATTTTTTAAAGGTATCATTAATATACAATCTTATACTCAACTTTCACATGAGCAACATTGTGGTTACTACATTCCCCCTATTACCAAGTCCCCACCACATACCCCATTACAGTCACTGTCCATCAGCATAGTAAGATGATATAGAATCACTACTTGTCATCTCTGTGCTATACTGCCTTCTCCATGCCACCCTCCATATTATGTGTGTAAATCATAATGCCCCTTAATCACCATATCCCTCCCTTCCCCACCCATCCTCCCCAGTCCCTTTCCCTTTGGTAACTGATAGTCCACTCTTAGGTTCTGTGAGTCTGCTGCTGTTTTGTTCCTTCAGTTTTTACTTTGTTGTTGTTATGCTTCACAGATGAATGAAATCATTTGGTACTTGTCTTTCTCCACCTGACTTATTTCACTGAGCGTAATACCTTCTAGCTCCATCCATGTTGTTGCAAATAGTAGGATTTGTTTTCTTCTTATGACTGAATAATATTTCATTTTGTATATGTACCACATCTTCTTTATCCATTCATCTACTAATGGACACTTAGGTTGCTTCCATTTCTTGGCTATTGTAAATAGTGCTGCGATAAACATAGGGGTGCATATGTCTTTTGAATCTGAGTACTTGTATTCTTAGGATAAATTCCTAAGAGTGGGAATACATAAATTATTATGAAAGAATGAAAGATAATGAAAACCAGATACAAAAATATTAAGAATATGGAGAGGGGAACCTGCCCTGCTGGATATCAAAACCTATTCGAAAGCCAAGGTAAACAAAACAATTTTGCTTGGAATCAGAGGTAGACAAATACATAAGTGAAACAGAACAGAGTGTCCAGGAACCAAACCTTAGATATAAAGTAACTGAGTATATGACAAAGATGACATTATAAATCAAAAGTTGAATAACTACTACAGGGACATTTGGTGAACCACTTAGAGAAAATGAAATTAAATCCCATCTCATGCTGTATGTAGAAAAAAATATATATTCTCTTTATGACTTTAAGTTATATAAGACATAAAGAACACTATCCATAAAGGACTGATGGGGGGGTGAAGCCAAGATGACGGAGTGAGTAGAGCAGCGGAAATCTCCTCGAAAACCACATATATTTTTGAAAATACAACAAAGACAACTCTTCCTAAAATAAAGGGCGGATAAAGTCAACTACATTAAAATTTAAAACTGTGGGTGGTGGAGCCAAGATGGCGGCGTGAGTAGAGCAGTGGAAATCTCCTCCCAAAACCACATATATTTATGAAAATATAACAAAGACAACTCTTCCTAGAATAAACACCAGAGGACACAGGACAGCATCCAGACCACATACACACCTGCAAGAACCCAGTGCCTCGTGAAGGGGGTAAGATACGAGCCCCGGCCCCGCAGGACCCGAGCGCCCCTCCCCCCAGTTCCTGGCGGGAGAAGAATAGGCAGAGCGGGAGTGAGATGGAGCCCAGGACTGCTGAACACCCAGCCCCAGCCATCTGGGCCAGAGCGCAGACACAGTGCATGCGCGGGGCCCTGGATTCTAGGGAAAAAGGGCAGCAAGAATGGTGAGAGGGTACCGGAGACCTAGCACCGGAGGACATAAGAAAAGCGAGCGGCCATTTTTTTTTTTTTTTTGGAAGTCTTAAAGAGATAGGGACCCCAATACTAGGGAAAGAGGGCAGCAAGACCGGTGAGCAGATGCCTGAGGCTGACGCCAGAGAATAAAGAAAAACAAGTGGCCATTATTTATTTATTTATTTATTTTTAATTTTCCTTTTTTTTTTTTTTTTGTGGTCGTCGTTTTGTTTTGGCGGGTTCTTTTTGGAAGTCTTAAAGGGGCAGGGCAGGACACTTAATTTAGAGGTAGGGAATCCAAGGATCTCTGGGCACCCTAATCCCCTGGGCTACAGGGAGCTCGGAGGACCCTTACGGAGATAAATAGCCTCCCGGCTGCTCCCTCTTCAACGGGACTCCACCACTTTGGAGCAGCAGCCCAACCCAGGCCATGCCCACAGCAACAGCGGAGATAAACTCCATAGCAGCCAGGAAGGAAGCAGAAGCCCTGTCTGCGCGCAGCTACCCAGCACAAGCCACTAGAGGTCGCTGTTCTCCCAGGAGAGGAGAGCCAAAAAAAAACAAGAAGGAAAGTTCTCCCAGCCGTCACTTGTCCCAGCTCTGCAAACTATTCCTATCACCATGAAAAGGCAAAACTACAGGCAGACAAAGATCACAGAGACAACACCAGAGAAGGAGACAGACCTAACCAGTCTTCCTGACAAAGAATTCAAAATAAAAATCATAAACATGCTGACAGAGATGGAGAGAAATACGCAAGAGATATGGGATGAAGTCTGGAGGGAGATCACAGATGCCAGAAAGGAGATTACAGAAATGAAACAAACTCGGGAAGGGTTTATAAGCAGAATGGATAGGATGCAAGAGGCCATTGATTGATTTGAAACCAGTGAAACAGGAATGCATAGAAGCTTACACAGAGAGAGATAAAAGAATCTCCACGAATGAAACAATAATAAGAGAACTGTCTGACCAATCCAAAAGGAACAATATCCGTATTATAGGGGTACCAGAAGAAGAAGAGAGAGGAAAAGGGATGGAAAGTATCTTGGAAGAAATAATTGCTGAAAACTTCCCCAAACTGGGGGAGGAAATAATCGAACACACCACGGAAATTCACAGAACCCCCAACAGAAAGGATCCAAGAAGGGCAACACCAAGACACATAATAATTAAAATGGCAAAGATCAAGGAAAAGGAAAGAGTTTTAAAGGCAGCTAGAGAGAAAAAGGTCACCTATAAAGGAAAACCCATCAGGCAAACGTCAGACTTCAAAACAGAAACGCTACAGGCCAGAAGAGAACGGCATGATATATTTAATGCTATGAAACAGAAGGCCCTTGAACCAAGGACACTTTATCCAGCACAACTATCATTTAAATATGATGGTGGGATTAAACAATTTCCAGACAAACAAAAGCTGAGGGAATTTGCTTCCTGCAAACCGCCTCTACAGGACATCTTACAGGGACTGCTCTAGATGGGAGCACTCCTAGAAAGAGCACAGAACAAAACACCCAACATAGGAAAAATGGATGAGGAGGAATAAGAAGGGAGAGAAGAAAAGAATCTCCAGACAGTATATATAACAGCTCAATAAGCGAGCTAAGTTAGGCATTAAGATACTAAAGAGGCTAACCTTGAACCTTTGGTAACCACAAATTTAAAGCCTGCAATGGCAATAAGTACATATCTTTCAATAGTCACCCTAAATGTTAATGGGATGAATGCACCAATCAAAAGACACAGAGTACTAGAATGGATAAAAAAGCAAGATCCATCTATATGCTGCTTACAAGAAACTCACCTCAAACCCAAACACATGCACAGACTAAAAGTCATGGGATGGAAAAACATATTTCAGGCAAACAACAGCGAGAAGAAAGCAGGGGTTGCAGTACTAATATCAGACAAAATAGACTTCAAAACAAAGAAAGTAACAAGAGATAAAGAAGGACACTACATAATGAAAAAGGGCTCAGTCCTACAAGAGGATATAACCATTCTAAATATATATGCAACCAACACAGGAGCACCAGAATATGTGAAACAAATACTAACTGAACTAAAGGGGAAAATAGACTGCAATGCATTCATTCTAGGAGACTTCAACACACCACTCACCCCAAAGGATAGATCCACCTGGCAGAAAATAAGTAAGGACAAGGAAGCACTGAAAAAAAACAGTAGAGCAGATGGACCTAATAGACATCTACAGAACTCTACATCCAAAAGCAACAGGATACACATTCTTCTCAAGTGCACATGGAACATTCTCCAGAATAGACCACATACTAGGCCACAAAAAGAGCCTCAGAAAATTCCAAAAGATAGAAATCCTACCAACCAACTTTTCAGAACACAAAGGCATAAAACTAGAAATAAACTGTACAAAGAAAGCAAAGAGGCTCACAAACACATGGAGGCTTAACAACACGCTCCTAAATAATCAATGGATCAATGACCAAATCAAAATGGAGATCCAGCAATATATGGAAACAAATGACAACAACAACACTAAGCCCCAACTTCTGTGGGACACAGCAAAAGCAGTCTTAAGAGGAAAGTATATAGCAATCCAAGCATATTTAAAAAAGGAAGAGCAATCCCAAATGAATGGTCTAATGTCACAATTATCGAAATTGGAAAAAGAAGAACAGATGAGGCCTAAGGTCAGTAGAAGGAGGGACATAATAAAGATCAGAGAAGAAATAAATAAAATTGAGAAGAATAAAACAATTGCAAAAATCAATGAAACCAAGAGCTGGTTCTTCGAGAAAATAAACAAAATAGATAAGCCTCTAGCCAGACTTATTAAGAAGAAAAGAGAGTCAACACAAATCAACAGTATCAGAAACGAGAAAGGAAAAATCACGACGGACCCCACGGAAATGCAAAGATTTATTGGAGAATACTATGAAAACCTATATGCTAACAAGCTGGGAAACCTAGGAGAAATGGACAACTTCCTAGAAAAATATAACCTTCCAAGATTGACCCAGGAAGAAACAGAAAATCTAAACAGACCAATTGCCAGCAACGAAATTGAAGCGGTAATCCAAAAACTACCAAAGAACAAAACCCCCGGGCCAGATGGATTTACCTCGGAATTTTATCAGACATACAGGGAAGACATAATACCCATTCTCCTTAAAGTTTTCCAAAAAATAGAGGAGGAGGGGATACTCCCAAACTCATTCTATGAAGCTAACATCACCCTAATACCAAAACCAGGCAAAGACCCCACCAAAAAAGAAAACTACAGACCAATATCCCTGATGAACGTAGATGCAAAAATACTCAACAAAATATTAGCAAACCAAATTCAAAAATACATCAAAAGGATCATACACCATGACCAAGCGGGATTCATCCCAGGGATGCAAGGATGGTACAACATTCGAAAGTCCATCAACATCATCCACCACATCAACAAAAAGAAAGACAAAAACCACATGATCATCTCCATAGATGCTGAAAAAGCATTTGACAAAGTTCAACATCCATTCATGTTAAAAACTCTCAGCAAAATGGGAATAGAGGGCAAGTACCTCAACATAATAAAGGCCATCTATGATAAACCCACAGCCAACATTATATTGAACAGCGAGAAGCTGAAAGCATTTCCGCTGAGATCGGGAACTAGACAGCGATGCCCACTCTCTCCAATGTTATTTAACATAGTACTGGAGGTCCTAGCCATGGCAATCAGACAAAATAAAGAAATACAAGGAATCCAGATTGGTAAAGAAGAAGTTAAACTGTCACTATTTGCAGATGACATGATACTGTACATAAAAAACCCTAAAGACTCCACCCCAAAACTACTAGAACTGATATCGGAATACAGCAAAGTTGCAGGATACAAAATCAACACACAGAAATCTGTGGCTTTCCTATATACTAACAATGAACCAACAGAAAGAGAAATCAGGAAAACAACTCCATTCACAATTGCATCAAAAAAAAAATAAAATACCTAGGAATAAACCTAACCAAAGAAGTGAAAGACTTATACTCTGAAAACTACAAGTCACTCTTAAGAGAAATTAAAGGGGACACTAACAGATGGAAACTCATCCCATGCTCGTGGCTAGGAAGAATTAATATCGTTAAAATGGCCATCCTGCCCAAAGCAATATACAGATTTGATGCAATCCCTATGAAACTACCAGCAACATTCTTCAATGAACTGGAACAAATAATTCAAAAATTCATATGGAAACACCAAAGACCCTGAATAGCCAAAGCAATCCTGAGAAAGAAGAATAAAGTAGGGGGGATCTCACTCCCCATCTTCAAGCTCTACTATAAAGCCATAGTAATCAAGACAATTTGGTACTGGCACAAGAACAGAGCCACAGACCAATGGAACAGACTAGAGAATCCAGACATTAATCCAGACATATATGGTCAAATAATATTTGATAAAGGAGCCATGGACAGACAATGGCAAAGTGACAGTCTCTTAAACAGATGGTGCTGGCAAAACTGGACAGCTACATGTAGGAGAATGAAACTGGACCATTGTCTAACCCCATATACAAAAGTAAACACAAAATGGATCAAACACCTGAATGTAAGTCGTGAAACCATTAAACTCTTGGAAGAAAACATAGGCAAAAACCTCTTAGACATAAACATGAGTGACCTCTTCTTGAACATATCTCCCTGGGCAAGGAAAACAACAGCAAAAATGAACAAGTGGGACTATATTAAGCTGAAAAGCTTCTGTACAGCAAAATACACCATCAATAGAACAAAAAGGAACCCTACAGTATGGGAGAATATATTTGAAAATGACACATCTGATAAAGGCTTGACGTCCAGAATACATAAAGAGCTCACACGCCTCAACAAATAAAAAACAAATAACCCAATTAAAAAATGGGCAGAGGATCTGAACAGACAGTTCTCCAAAAAAGAAATACAGATGGCCAACAGACACATGAAAAGATGCTCCACATTGCTTGTCATCAGAGAAATGCAAATTAAAACTACAATGAGGTATCACCTCACACCAGTAAGGATGGCTGCCATCCAAAAGACAAACAACAACAAATGTTGGCGAGGCTGTGGAGAAAGGGGAACCCTCCTACACTGCTGGTGGGAATGTAAACTAGTTCAACCATTGTGGAAAGCAGTATGGAGGTATATCAAAATGCTCAAAACAGACTTACCATTTGACCCAGGAATTGCACTCCTAGGAATTTACCCTAAGAACGCAGCAATCAAGTTTGAGAAAGACAGATGCACCCCTATGTTTATTGCAGCACTATTTACAATAGCCAAGAATTGGAAGCAACCTAAATGTCCATCAATAGATGAATGGATAAAGAAGATGTGGTACATATACACAATGGAATACTACTCAGCCATAAGAAAAGGGCAAATCCTACCATTTGCAGCAACATGGATGGAGCTGGAGGGTATTATGCTCATTGAAACAAGCCAAGCAGAGAAAGAGAAATACCAAATGATTTCACTCATCTGTGGAATATAAGAACAAAGGAAAAACTGAAGGAACAAAACAGCACCAGAATCACAGAACTCAAGAGTGGACTAACAGGTACCAAAGAAAAATGGACTGGGGAGGATGGGTGGGTCAGGAGGGATAAGGGAGGGGGTGAAAAAGGGGTTATTAAGATTAGCATACATCAGGGGGGTGGGAGAAAGGGGAGGGCTGTACAACACAGAGAAGGCAAGTAGTGATTCTACAACATTTTGCTATGCTGATGGACAGTGACTGTAAAGGGGTTTATAGGGGGGACCTGGTATAGGGGAGAGCCTAGTAAACATAATATTCATCATGTAAGTGTAGATTAATGATACCAAAAAAAAAAAAAAAAGGCAGTTCCTGTGTGGTGACCTCCAATGAGTTCTACACAAGGGTATAAAGGACATATAAAAATGTAGGCAAAGGGCCTGTTTGTGTTTATACAGAGGATCAAAGCCTAATTTGGCTACCCCGAAAATAAACTAAGATACGATATGAAAAAGAACTTCCAACACCAGCACTCTCTGGAAGACTCATGCCAGAAGATGATCATCAAAATACCCCAACAAAGATCCACGCACTGCTGCAGGTGTAGATGCACTCATCCCACCAGTTCCTGGACTTGCCATGGGAATGAAGAAGGAGATATCTAAGCTGGCCTGTGCATACAGTAAAACAACAAATTTGACTGGATCTATACTGTTGGAACTCAACCAAGAATTAGGAGAAGTGCAAACTGTAGCACTCCAAAATCTTACAACTACAGACTATTTACTGTTAAAAGAACATATGGGATGTGAACAGTCCCCAGGAATGGGTTGTTTTAATTTGTCTGATTTCTCTCAGACTGTTCAAGTTCAGTTGGACAATATACACCATATCATAGATAAGTTTTCACAAATGCCTAAGGTGCCTAACTGGTTTTCTTGGTTTCACTGGAGATGAATGATAATTACAGGTATGCTTTGGTTATGTAACTATACTCCTATTATGTTAATGTGTGTGCGCAATTTAATTAGTAGTTTAAAACCTATACATGCTGAAGTTACTCTACAAGAAGATATGTCAAAGAAATAATCAATCTTCCCATGTTTTCTGCCGCCTGCTACTTCTATAGCTTTTCTTCTTCCTTCCTAATTACAACCCTTAAATAGAATTCGTGCCTCATATCAAATTTACCAAGTATCATAATTCTTCCAAGTGGTAAAGATACCTCAAGACAAATGCTGGGCATAGAAGCCACAGGGCATAAATATGCAAAGAAGTAAAAAGCTAACCTTTTCAAACAATAAGGCTTCTCTCTCACTTACCAACTTTACATTTCCCTGTATGGCCCCGGAAGATGACTGGTTAGCCAGAGACGGGTAAGATTCCTCAAGGGAGGAACAACCTAAGACAGGCACAGTCGCAGGGGGGCCATCAGGTGAGAAATTGGGGATCAACAGAGGTGAGGCTTAGAACCTCAACCCCCCTGTTCTGAGAGAAATCTTCTGCATACGTGGATCTTTTGTTGCCCTTGTCTAGCTTGGATTAACACATAGTCTACAGGCACACACCTGATCATCTATATTTGCTCTCTTACAACACTAAACTGTTTTCTACCTTTATCTTGTATCTACCTACCACTTCAGCATTTTATTAAAAATCATAATAATAAAGAGAGAAATGTGGTATCCACATACAAATCAAGTATAAAAATCAAATGAGTATTCATATTTGAACTGACTGTTTATAGTTCATAATGCATGAGCAAAACCAAAAGTTTCTGTGATGACTGCCCTTGTACTGTTCACCAAGTAACTTATTCACTATGTAAGAATTTGTTCTCCATGTAAGAACTTGTTCGTTATGCTTCAGAAGATTGGAGACTGATGAAAATTAGGCTTGGGGTGGATTAATGATTGTGCATTGAGCATGGACTCCCCTATACAGAATTTTATTGTTGTTAACAACCATTTGATCAATAAATATGAGAGATGCCCTCACCAAAAAAAAAAAAAGTACACACTTCCAATTGTAAAATAAATAAGTAACCAGGATGTAATGTATAGCATAAGGAATATAGTCAAAATATTGTAACAACTTGGTATGGTGATAGCTGGTACCTAGAATTATCATGTATATAAATGTATCACTGTGTTGTACACCTGAAACTAATGTAATACTGTGTGTCAACTACCCTTCAATAAAAAATAATTATCTACAAAAAAAAAAAAATTTAAAACTGTGTATCACACACAAATGTGAATTTTTTCATGTCTCCACAAAGAGGAAAAAGATATTTGCCACTGGAATAGAAATAACTGAAGGTTAGTAAGCAAATATATTAAAAGCTCATATAGTCAATAAAAATATACAAAAAATCCCAAGGGAAAAAACATAAACTGGCAGTTCAGAAAAGAAGAAATATGAATGGCCAATAAACAATGTTTCAAAATACAAATGTACTCATTGTCAGGGAAATAGAAACTTAAACAAGTACAAGACACAATTTCATACACATCCTATTGCAAAGGAAATTAAATCTGAAAAATGCTAAGTATTCAAGAGACTGTAAGGGAAAAGAAACTCTTCTCTTAAATTTGTACAACCACTTGGGAGAACAATTTGTAAAGAACTTAAACCTCAATCAATCCAATAATAGATAAATTAATTATTATACATGCATTGTTTAAAATATTATACAGAAGTATACTGAAAGAACCAGAGCTAGTTTAAGTAGTATGATTCTCAAAAACACAAGTGAGAAAGATAAATTAGACAAAGATTCATACTGTATGTTCTCTATGTATATCCTTAAAACACACAAAATACTAAAACAATATAATGTACTATCAGCCTACACAGAAAATTAAACACCAATTTCATTATGATTGTTATTTTTGGGGGTGAAGTGGTGATGGAATGGTGAAATGCTTCAGAATAGTCAGTTGTCAATGATAAACAATTTATTGTTTGTTGTTCATTCTGAAGCAACTATGACAAACACTCCCTGTTACTTTTTTGTGTATTCAAATACAAATATTTTTATTTTATAGTTTTATAAATATAATTCAATTCTGGGGCTTGTCATAGCATACAAGAAAATTTCAGAAGCACTATATCTCACCAAGGTTAATTTGTCTCCTCCCAACTAAATTTTTTTAATTTTTGTCATATAATTCATTTCTGATCAAACCAAAAGCTACCTGATCCTTACTGTGGTAAAAGTGGTGTGGTGTAGGTAACAAGTAAAATTGTATTAAGGAATTGGAAATTGAGAAAGTTTTTATTTTTTCCACCAGAGGGAGATATTGAACTAAAAATATTTTTGCCCCCAAAATATAATTCTTTATATGTATTCATAAAAACGTTTCTCAGACTCCAAAATGTGGTTTCAAAGCAGAATAAATACAGATGTTTAAAGTGTATCAGAGCTAAAGTATTCCTCCTTCCTAACTTATGAAATCCATCAATACAGCTAGTTACAACCTTAATCTACCTACATGGTTATCTCCTGAAAGAGCCAAATCAAGCTCCTCCTCTCTAAATCCTCAAGGCAGAACAATTATGCAATCAAAAAGTGTTTGCAATTGTACAAACTGGTACTAACCATATGTAATACCTATCACAATTATAAATCCATTAGCTCACAGACCAAGCAATTACACTTCTAGACATTTATACAGCTGAATCACTTGCATGACAGCTCAAAGATATGAGCAAAAATGTTAGTGAATCATTTTTAATTAGAAGAAAAAAACTTTGGAGAAAATAAAATGTCTGCCAATAAGGGATTCTTAAAATATATTAGAACTTCCACGTGACAGAAAACCATGCAAGTACTACAAGAGTAATGTAAGCACATAAAAAAATGAATACCAAATATTACTGAAATATAACTTTATTTCTTTAAATATAGTAACATATATTTATACATCCTTAGATGAGGAGTGGGATTGGAGGGTAAGACCTTCACTTTCTGCTTTTAAAATTCCCTTAATTAGAGGCATTTTTACAATGAGCACAATATATAGTAACTGTATAAACTAAATATTAAGATATTTCCTGTTTGGAAGCAACAGGCAGTACTAGGGCCAGAATCACTTTCTATTCCTTATGCTTACACAGGGCATCAGTAGATAGTTAACCAGGAAATTACAAAGAAATGCTCTTCGCTGCCCTAGATAATTTGAGGCCAACTTCTGAAATACTTTCATGTAACTTCCTCCAAGCTGTTCCTAGATCACAACTGTGCTTACCGGCTCAGTCTCTGACAGTTTGCACCCAACCCTTAACCTACTAATGCCTAAACCTGGTCTGATCCCTTCCTTGACTGCCTCCACACTCCCAGTGCTCTTTCTCTAGTTTATGTATTATTTTCAATCTATCTTTCCCATGTTCTTCACTATCACAAACTCTCTCACTCCTTCATCAACAGATAAATTTAGTCAATGAATAAGGAAAGAATCATTTTATTCCCTGGTTGTGTTACAGAATTTTGTAAATGAAATAAAGACAAAATATATATATATATATACACGTTCACCTTCTAAATGCTTCCAATTCTACTGATAAATTATACATTGAAATGAACAGGAAAAGTGACAAAAGAAAGTCACAATGTTTTAAAAACAGCTCCCTGTATGTCCCACACTGCCTATAATGGAAAACCTTAGGGCAAACGAGCGTCCTCAAAGTTCACATCACTATTGAAGGAACAAAGAAAAAAAATGACTGAATAAAAAAGAAAGCAAACGGTCATTTCACATTAAAAATTTAAAAGAACAGAGATTAAAAAAACAAAATGATACATTTTTTTCAAATAAATACTTTGTTCTAAAACTACCACAGCTTTGATTTGTTTTGAAATTTCAAACAATGCTAAAAAAAGGCATGGAATTTTTATGTTTACCAAAGAATGATATGCATTTTTTACAAAATGAGAAACACTTCCTTAAAATGAGGTAACTCCACTAGATTTCCCATTAACATTCCAGAGAAGTAAACCTCTGTTTAGTGAGAAAGAAAAGAGACAAGGCATAAAATTAAGATTTTTCTCTTTATAGTGGCTTTGAATTCTAAAGCCCAGATGAGAGAAACATAATACCAATTTTGTCTGTTAAAGATGGGGTTTCACTTGGAAGGTTTTTTAAAACATTTTAAAGACTGAATTCCTTCAGAGAGCTACACAGAGAACACTCTATGATACTAACACCCAATTACAAGATGGAAAACTAAATCCATCAACAGCCAAGAGAGAGAAGAGAATTTCAATCTATCTCTCAGGCTGTTTAAAAAAATACTTTTTTATATGTGAATAGTTTCTTAAGCTTGCTTATAAAAGGAAAAGCAATTTTCTTTTGTTAATATGAAAAGAAGAAACTAAGTGAGAGAGCTCTGAACATTTTAGTTAAATAATACAATACAATTTATCTTAAAAAAGTGGTAGTGACTAAGGTGTGTATTTCCCTATTCTTCCCTACACATAATAATAAAAGAATGATGAAGAATTTCTATTTCTTTTAATACTTCATAATATAAAGTCTAGTATAACTGCATATATTTCATCTGAGATTTCTAGGAATGGCTAGGAAATTGCATCAAAATCACATCACAGGTCATTGAATTATAGTATATAAGCTTCAGGCTTCTAACTGGTGGCAGTGGAGATTTCTGAGTTTACAAATAAAGGGGTATTTTCATTTACTTATGAAAATGCTTCTTTGTTCCAGGTAGCCTTTCAGAGAGTTGCCAGCGACAGTGCAAACGTCATCTACTCTGTTCCCCCAATTTGGGAGAATTCCCCCAATTCTCCCAGGCAGTTAATCAATTTTTCTTTTATGGTCCCACAGCATTTTGTACAAAATTTTATTATATTATAATATATTTTCTCCCTAGAACAGAAATCACACTTTAACCAACTTTTTGTCCTCAGTACCCTCAGCTGGAATTCAGTAAGTACTTAGGGAATGAAGGAAGGAATGAGAGAACTAACCACACAAATCATAGACTCTAATACCAAGAAGTCTAAGAAGAGATTGTAATGTCTTTCCAAATATTAAGAGGGAGTGGCTGGGAAGAAAAGCATTGCCCAAAGACAAAAGGTTTGGGAAAACTGTGACTTTTGTTGGTATTCTGAATACTTAATGAAGGGCCCCCACCCATAAGATGGCGAAATTCCTGCTTCTCTTCTGGGTCCTCCGTTCCTGCCGGTGCCACCTGAAGCCCAATTACCCCTCGCCCCCCTAATCCCAGCACCTAGCCAATAGCCACCAGCCCCGTAGAAGTGACACCACAATCACCCCATGCCCCTTCCTATATAACCCAGCACCTTTCCCTAATAAAGCGGAATTCTCCGGTGAATTGCTGCTGTGTGTCACTCCTTTCCTTTCATTGGTGCCGAAACCCGGGAGACGGGACACCCCAACTGGGCCCTGTCTTCCCCCAACACCAGCAGCAGCTTGCCCTCGTCCTCTTTTTCCGGCGCTGGCTCCTCACACTCACCACTGCTCTTTGGCTGTTGGGTAAGTTTTACCCCCAGAGCGGGCCACTCTTCCCCGAGCTATCGCAGCGCCATTGACTGTGATCATCCGGCAAGGCCCTGACGCTCGGGGACGAGGAGGGAACTCTCCCCACCTCAGGCCTTCACGGCTGCGGCGGACCCTCAGGCCCCTCCTCCAACAGCCATACACGAGGTGACTCCTTTGCGGATGAGAACGCTCCCTTTTTCCACCCCTTCTCCTTCCGTTTCTTCAGCGAAAATTCCTTCCGCCGAAAACTCCTGGTACTAGGTACCTCGGACTCCGGCACTCTGCCTTCCTAGAGAAGTCTGGGTGACGACCCACACTTCCTAAGAAACCGACTCGTATACGAGTTTCCGCAGACCACCAAGGATCATCGGGGACGCCCTTTGTCTCCTTGCGGCCTGTTCCCAGTCCGAGGGTCTCCATTCATCTTCCCCTGTTTGTCTCCTTCTCTGTCCTTTAGCCATGGGAGCCTCCTCATCCCTCCCTGGAAGTTCACCTCTTGAATGCCTGCTCAAGCATCTAGCCACCCTCTCCCTGACGCCTGATATAAAACCAAAAGTTCTCCGTAAATACTGCTTCCAAGATTGGCCAACATGCCCCCTAGACAATAACAACCAATGGCCCGCAGGGGGAGCTCTTGATCCTAACATCACTCGCGATCTCTTTAACTACTGCCAGCGCCTGAAAAAATGGAAGGAGATACCCTTTACCGAAGCTTTCCGCCTCCTCCCCCTGCCTCCCCCCAAGTTCTCCACGCCTGCAAGCTGTCTCCCCCGCAAAAGCCTCCCTTTCACTCCCTTCCCCCTCCTACAACCCCTCCTCCCTCTTCCGCCGGCTGCCGCCTCCCCCTCCTCGCCCACAACAGCCCCTCCCCCTTCCTCCACCACCATCTCCTCCCCCACCTCACCCCCCTTGCAGTTCAAGCCTGAGCCTTTCAGCCCCCCTCCAACTAATTTCCAGGAGCCTCCTCTGTCTTTGCCCCCATCACCTATTTCTCCCCCACAGACTGAGCCAGAACCCTTCAGTCCTCCTCAGACTTGGTCCCGAGGGCCTCCCAAAATTATTGCCCCCCTCCGAGAAGTAGCAGGATCCGAAGGTATCGTGCGCGTTCACGTATCTTTCTCCTTAGGAGATTTAGCCCAACTGGAGAAAAGCCTAGGTTCCTTTTCCACTGATCCCACGACATATATCAAAGAGTTTCAATGGACCCTCCAGTCATACAGCCTCACACATCATGACATTTTCATGCTCCTGGCCAATGCCCTCCTTCCTGAAGAGCGCAGACGAGTTTGGGACTTCACCCAAATGCACGCCACCAAAACCCACAGGACTGACCCCACCTATCCCCCTGGCCCCACCGCTGTCCCCAAACAAGACCCACACTGGGATTATAACACCGCCGTGGGTCTCCGCTCCCGAGATATTTTTTCCTCCTGCTCAATAACAGGTCTGAAAAAGGCAGCTCGTAAAGTAGTCAATTTTCAAAAGCTCCAAGACATAATTCAAAGGAAGGAAGAGACACCCTGAGTTCTTAGACAGACTCACTCAAGCCCTATTACAGTATACCAGCCTGGACCCAGAAACGCCTGACGGGAGACATGTCCTTATGACATACTTCCTAGCTCAAAGCTACCCCAACATTAAAGCTAAACTCAAAAAGTTAGAACAGGGCCCCGATACCCCACAGACTGAGATCCTAGCAGTGGCCTTTAAAGTCTTCCATAACCGGGAGGAGGAGAAAGAACGCCATAAACAAAAGGCTGATCAGGCCAATTTCCAAATGTTGGCCCAGCTGATAAAACCACAACCTGGGCACTCCTCTACAAACAAGCCCCCCCCAGGAGCTTGTTTCAAGTGCAGACAAAAAGGACATTGGTCAAGGGCGTGCCCCTGCCCCAGATCTCCTACCACCCCATGCCCCAGATGTCACAAAAAGGGCCACTGGGGGTCTGATTGCCCAGCCACCCAAAGGGGAGGCTGGACGAACAACCCCCATCCTAAGCCCTCTGTAGTGGGGCTGGCAGAAGAAGATTGACGGGGCCCGAGGGCTTCTCGCCCGACCATTTCCATCACCAAACAGGAGCCCAGGGTTACTTTAATAGTAGACGGTCGCCCCATCTCCTTCCTCCTAGACACAGGAGCCACCTTCTCAGTCTTGCAGGAATACGGGGGCCCTACCACGCCTGCCATTACTCCTATAGTCGGGATAGGAGGTAAACAGATTTTCCCATTAAACCCCCCCCCTTTTATGCATAATCCAAGACAATACCATACCTTTCTCCCACTCCTTCCTGGTTATGCCCCAGTGTCCCATCCTTTTACTAGGACGGGACATCCTTTCTCTCCTCCATGTTTCCATAACTATATCCACTCCCACAGCCCCCAGTACTCCCTTTCTAATGGCCCTCATAGCCGACGATCCCCCTCTACCCAATGAAAGTTCCAGTTCCGCCCTCATACACCCTGTAAATCCCAAAGTTTGGGACATTACAAGCCCCTCCATGGCTCTATGTCCTCCTGCCTCTATCAAATTACGTGACCCCTCTCAGTATATCTGTCAGGCCCAATACCCCCTAACCACTTTGGCCCTCATAGGCCTCAAACCCATCATTCAAGATCTTTTAAACAAAAAGTACCTCAGACCCACTCACTCCCTGTTTAATACCCCCATATTAGCTGTTAAAAAAACCAACGGATCTTTCCGCCTTGTCCAAGACCTTCGTCTCATTAACATGGCCATCATCCCTATCCATCCCTTAGTCCCAAATCCATACACCCTTTTATCGCAGATCCCTGCCTTGGCCTCCCAATTCTCAGTCCTAGATCTCAAAGACGCATTTTTTTCTATCCCTCTGGACCCCTCCTCCCATGATTTTTTCGCCTTTACCTGGACGGACCCATACACAAGACTTTCTGAACAACTCACTTGGACAGTTTTGCCACAAGGCTTCCGAGATAGTCCCCATATTTTTGGATAGGTCCTAGCTCAAGACCTCAAACAGTTTCATCATGATCACTCTGAGTCCACCTTATTACAATACGTGGACGATCTTCTACTCTGCAGTCCCTCGTGGGAACAGTCTCAACTTGACACTGCCTCCCTACTTAACGTTCTAGCTTCCAGAGGTTACCGGGTATCCCCTGTCAAAGCTCAAATCTCTTCCCCTTCTGTCACTTACCTCGGATTTCTTCTATCTCAACAAAGAAAGTCCATTACCTTAGACAGAAAACGGCTCCTCTCTGACATGCCCGTTCCCAAAACCGAGACAGAAATCCTTTCCTTTCTAGGCCTGGCTACGTATTTTAGAGCGTGGATCCCTAACTTCTATCTGTTGGCAAGACCCCTATACGACCTCAGCAAGGGCCCCCCCTGAAGAACCATTATCCTCCTCATCCCGACACTCCTTCATTAAGCTCCGTCGAGCCCTTGTGGAAGCCCCAGCTCTCCATCTTCCTGATTTGTCGAAGCCCTTCTCATTATACACTCATGAGAGGTCCAGTCAAGCTCTAGGAGTCCTAAGCCAATACTATGGCCCATCCTTTGCCCCAGTAGCTTATCTTTCCAAGCAATTAGACCCCACAGTTCGGGGATGGGCCCTCTGCCTACAGGCATTAGCCGCTGGACAGCTCTTGCAGAAGGAAGCTCATTAACTGACATTCGGGGTGCCCCTTACCATTCTGTCCCCACATCACCTAAAGGATCTCTTAACCTACAAAAGTTTACAGACTCTCCCTCCCTCCAGACTCCTGACCTTACTGTCCTCTTTCCTCCAAAATCCCGTTCACCCCCTTTGCCATCCTTATCCGAATCATGACTTTTTCCTCCTTTACTGCTCCCTCGCGCTCTCTCACTTTTTTTCCTCATTCCTGTTGTCTTCCCCGCCACCCCAGCCTCCTTTGTATGGCGATTCAAAGTCAGACAGACTTACACACAGCATCAAAAAAAAATTACTGCCCTCATTGCCACATCAGACTGCCCTCTGAAAGGCTGCTCCAAGCCTTTATACTTCCACTTTCCTCCCTCCACCGAAGTGTTCACTAGCAGCTACCTTTATTCTCCCTACCTCTGCTTCCTCTATGACCGAAAACAAGCCTGTTGCAGGCGATGGCCAGACACCTACGGAGATGTCCCTACTGATCTTGCACCATCCACTACATGGGTAACTCCAGGTACCCACAGTATTACTCCTCCAACCCATTCTCTTCAATACTAACAAACCCCTTCCTCACCTGGCTGTGGCCCATTGCAGGCCCTATAATAATCATTCTTCTCGCCTGTCTCTTCTTACCTTGTATAGTAAAGTTTGTCAAATCCCAAGTCGGTAAAATCTCTAATCAAACTTTCAACCAGCTTTTACTCAGGAACTACCAGCTTTTAGCCACAGAAGATCCCTCACCCTCACGTAACCTACTCACCACACGCTGAGACGGACCCCTCTCTCCGCTGGAAACTGTTCCTGGAAACAATGGCCACAGACGCCTGGCTTCTGGCACCCGTATCCTCTTGGCACCATTAGAATCAACAAGTCCTCGACTTATGGTTACAGGGAACCTTCATTGATTTCCAACCTGAAGAAGTCCACATCTACTCGTCCTTACTGTGGGGAGTCCTATCAACCCTTTCCTCCCGGTCCTCAAGCCCTCACTCCCTTCTCCGCCCCCATTCAGCAGGAAGGAGTCAGAGAGAAAGCAAAGTCCACAACCCCATAGAGGAGAAAGGGGGGAATGAAGGGCCCCGACCCATAAGATGGAGAAATTCCTGCTTCTCTTCTGGGTCCTCGGTTCCCGCCGGCGCCACCTGAAGCCCAATCACCCCTCACCCCACTCCCAATCCCAGCACCTAGCCAATAGCCACCAGCCCCGTAGAAGTGACACCACAATCACCCCATGCCCCTTCCTATATAACCCAGCACCTTTCCCTAATAAAGCGGAATTCTCCGGTGAATTGCTGCTGTGTGTCGCTCCTTTCCTTTCACTTAACACATACAACAAATTCAGTATTTCCCCTGTGTTCAGCCAGCCAGCTTTCACTCTTAAAAAAATCAAGTGCCTCCTACACTCTTCAGGTTTTCAGTCATTTTATCTTGGAGATCTATTTCTTACACAGAGCTACTCCAAAATACATTTTGGGTGGGATTTTTCATTCTGCAAAGAATGAGCACCTTTGACACCTATATGAGGACTATATTTCAGTTTGTCATTTTGTGTTGGAAAAATGTCTTATCACAAAATAATAAAAGAAATGATAGAAATTCATTTGAAATTTTTAGGTGGTTAGGAATAAAAAGTTTGAATTTCTCCTATCTCTCCTTCAAAATAATTGACATATAAACTTGAAAGATGCAAAGTATGCTGGAGTGAGAATCTGGAGACTGTGATGTTTTCCCACAATAATCACTCAGTCTATCACCAGAGTGAATCATAATCTCCATCTGCTCATCTATCATGGGGGTTAGGCTCACTCAATGCCTTTCAAACTGGACTACTTGAAGCCTTGGGGATTCTATGTGTTGGGGAGCAAGGGATTAGCACATGAGTAAGAATCTGTACTTCTTAAAAATAGTTCAAAAATCACTTTACTATATGATTTATAACCATCCTTTGATATCTAAAATTCAATTGTTCTATTTTTTTATTCTGTTAAAGACTGCTAACAGTCTCATATTTTAAATTGGAAAAATAAAATACCAAGCGGGTACGTGACCTTCTCAAAATCACATAATTTTTGCAATGGAAGTTCTGATTCTAACAGTATCTGTGGGTAACAGTTGCCCATATTGTCATGTAACTACAAATGAAACATGGCCTTCAGAGATCAAAGACTGGGACTTATTTTTGCCTTGAGTAAACTAGTCAAATATTGCACTGATGTAATATTTTAATATCATAAGCATTAAAAAGACATATTTAAGGAGTTGAATTATTATTTTTAAAATACCTGCACTATGAATTGTAACTCTCTTCTTTCGGATTCCCATTGTTCTGCTTGTAATCTAAACTCCTCCAATGCTGTCTCCCTGATATGAGACTCCATCTCATTCTTCTCTTGCTGATGTTTTTTC
Source organism: Manis pentadactyla (assembly GCF_030020395.1). NCBI lineage: Eukaryota > Metazoa > Chordata > Mammalia > Pholidota > Manidae > Manis > Manis pentadactyla. The sequence continues at coordinate 169,031,864 of NC_080021.1, read as the reverse complement.
AAGGCTTCCTTTATACAAATAAAATCTTGCTTTACTATTGCATTCATAAAAGTTATATTTCTTCCTTCCTCCCCAGTTTAAGTGTAACAAAGGGCTCTCCTTACCTACAGACCTAAAACTCATTATAACTTATGTTAAAAATCATTAATAGAAATATTGTATTTTAACTACATAATGTAGATCTGAGTAAGGAATTATGGTTACCCACTTAAGAAACATATATATATATACATATATTTAACCCAATTTTTCTAAAAAAATTAACTTCAGAGATTTGAACAAAATGCATTATAAGGAGACAAAGTAGATCATACATAATCTATATGTAAAGTATGCATGTAAAATATGGAAAACTCTAGTTACCTGTGAACAAACTGGATCATCCCTGATAATTTATATATCAATCTGACAGAAAGCAATGTATTTACAAAAGGGGAGAAGGAAGGAATTTTGTGTAACAAATCAAGTAAACTAGAATGTCAAAAAAAAATTTTTTTTTTAGGCTTGGATTGTTAACTAATTTCTAGTTCTGTAGATAATCAATATCTGCAAGAGGCTTTTTGGGGGAAAGGGGAGTTCCTAGTTATACTACATTTACAAGATCTAATTTTTAAAATATAACTTTTAAAAATATAAAAGGCAGCTTTTCTGAGAAGCCCAATTCTCTAACCTACAGGGTTTAAAACAAAGCCTGCATTAACACAAGGAGAAAGATTCCATGGCTTATAGGAGAGAGGGAAAGCTTCCGGAAGTGCAGATCTGCATAATAAAGACTGCCTTCAAGGAGAGCCTTGAGGCTTTTCCCCTTAGGGCTAGTGTCGCCTATTCAACTCCAAAGGTACCCATCCAGATCAGTTCAACGCAAGTAGCATTAAATAAATGCAGAATTCTCCTACCCAGTAGCTGATCAAGATGACATCAAGGTCTTTCTTATACCTTGAGGTGTAGGCAGATTGACAGTATGGAATGCTGTCACCATCAACTGCTCTTTCCCAGAGCTCCAAGACATTCCACATGGGAAAGTTATAAAGGGCCAGCCATGGACTAGTTGACACCTAAACTTTCCCCATTAAAATACTAATACAGCCCTTGAACTTGCCCGGCACTGGTCTACTGTCTAGGAATATAACAATAAATAGAATGTACAAATAGTGACAACTGACATGGAAAAAATCAGAAGTGGATCTGCTGACAATGTCAGGCAACCCTTGTGCTGAAACTATTACATTTAGAAAATGCTTCTGTAAAATTATTTTTTAGTGAAGACTTATTTCCAGAATTCTGAAAAGTCATTTACATCAGTGATAAATGTACAGCATTTTTATCACATATTTTTTGGTTTAAACTGGTACTTCAAAAAAGGACAAATGTAAACATTCAAAATCTATATTTTAAGTGCTGATAACTTCAATATTAAACCACACTTTAACTCTAGAGAATAAAAATGAAAAAAAAATGGGAGAATAAATAGCTCACAATTTCAGTAAAAGATCATCAAATATTTCATTCATCATGTATGTACAGGCTATGCCCTACATACATAGATAATGATGTTTACATCAAATACGTAAATACCTTTCTATATATATTGTATATTCAGACAAAATCAAGGGCCTACATTTCTAAAATTCCAAATTCTCATGCTGCTGTAGGTTCTTACCTTCTTACAATATGCTTATATAAGTGGGCTTTTTTTCCATTTTGATCAGAGATCTCAAATTGCTTTTCACAAAAGAAACAGCATATATATTAATATATTGCTAAAGCATATTATAAAAGAGACCTGCAAAAATGATCCTAAAAAGGAAAGAAGAGAGAGTGGGGGAAGGAAGGGAGGAAACCAGATTTTCTTGCTTTCTGGTAGTTTTTTTCTTTCCAAGGATACCTTCAAATAACTTGTAACACATTTCAATTAATATTATATATAGCATAATTACTCTATAAAATAAGTTTACCTGTAGAATTTTTTCTAGTCTGCTTTTTTCTTTCATAAGTAAATCATATTCTCGATTGCAATTTTGAATTATATTATCTCTTCCCTCCAAATCACATTCAAATCTTCTGCATTCTTCTTTCCATTTCTGCTGGGAAGTCTGGAATGCTTTCTCAATCTCATTTGTCTTTCCTTGAAGTTCTATATTCTGAGCTATTAAAAATATAAAAGAATAATAGGTATATTTCTAACCATAAATTAAATCTCTAGGAGGTCAGAAACCTAGGCTTTGGAGCTGATACCATTTACGGCATGGTCTTAGGATAAAACATTTAGCCCTCACACCAGTAAACTCTTGAAAAGCTCACTGTTCCAGAACCAATCTATTCTACAATTTCTCAATCCCTTCTTCCCCTCCAGAGAAAGGTGATTTGGCCATGAAATGGTCTGACATATTCTTAAGGTGTGCCCACTTTTAGATGCACCTCTAGTACCAGCTGCAACTCTACTGCTTTTTATCCTATTCAGGAAAATGAATCAATTTTTTAAAATTAAAAACTGTAACATATAGGGAGACTTTAAAAGACTTGATAGTTACAAATTTTGATATTTGACTATTGGTAATAAATTACTTGTGATACATCTTACACATGAGCCTGTCACAAAATTGAGGTTGGAGACCATGGCTCCAACCCTTAGAACTACAGTTACTTAATCCCCCAAAATTAGGTGAAACTCACCTCTCATCCTAGTATTATCTCAACTATAACCAACATCTCTCAACTCACTGCGGGTACTGCTCTGTTTCTGCATCTTTTCTAGATCCAGGTCTGGCTTCATCACTTGTCACCTGATTAAACCTTTCTGCCTCTAGCCCTCAGTGGAAATAAAATGCATCTTAGTTAAACTGTTGTGAAGATAAAATGAGGAAATATGCCCAAACACACTTGTTGAAAAAATTTCCACAGTTAGTAGTATTATTTGTACATTATATTTGTGTTTTGAATAGATTATATATTCAAAATTCAAAGGTATAAAAGATACAGAAAGTCTCCCTTCCATCCTGTTACTATCTACAAGACATTGTTCCTGGCCTAGCATCCTGTACTGCAGGTTAGGAAACGTGAGGCCACTTTGATTCCCATTCCTTTGCACATGGCCTTTTTTGTTGTTGATGTCCCTTTCCTTTCTCCTTTCCTTTCCTTTTTTCTTTTCTTTTCTCTTTCAAAGCTTTAGGATCTTCTCTTTGTCTCTGTTTTTCTGAGATCTCATAATACTCTGCCTTCACGTGGGTCTAGTTCTTTCCATAGTGGTAAGTATCCAATGGACCTTTAAACCTTTGGTTCTGAGATGTTTTCTTAAATTATTTCACTGATGATTTATCCTTCTCTGTTTTCTCACTTATCTCTTTCAGTATTAACTATTATCAGAATAATCCTCAAATTTCTTGCATTTACTCTCCTATTTTTCCACCCATTTTTTTTTTACTCTAATTTCTGGGATTTAGAATTTATTTTAATTTCCTATCTTTGTCTTCCAATGTTTCCACTGACATTTTTCATGTCTGATTTCACATTTGTAATTCCAAGGCCTTTCTTTTTTATAGCACCTGGCTATGGCATTAGGACAGAATATACTCCCTTTCAGCTCTGAGGATATTAGTACTACTTATTTGTTAAATCTTCCTACAGAGTTTTTGATTTTTCCAAATTAATTTTTTCTCTCCATTTTAGAGGTTTTCCCCAAGTATCTGGTAATTCCTGGCTGTCTACTCTCAGTTAAGAATAACTATAAGGGTGACACACCATTTTTACACCCATATACCCACCACCAAGATTCTGAGCTTGAAGGTAAGGTTTGACAACTATGGTCTTCACTGGAAGAGGATCTGTCTGGGTCACTTATTAGGAAACCCCACATCAGTATCATTAGGTTTTTCCTCTTGACTTGTTCGGGTGACCCACAGAAGAGTCTTCTAAGTTCCCACATTCATACATCTCGGTGATAGCTTTTTGGGAAGCCTAGAAAAAGGAAGCTGGAAGGAATATTTACTCAATATTCAGCAGTGAGTAGGCTGTCTTCCTGTTTTTGCCAGTATTATATCATCTCCAGAGATTGAGCCTCTAGACTCCCACTAAGAAGTGGGAGCACTCCCAGAGGAGCATGCTTTTCAGAGGGGATCTAAGAACCCAAGTCCTCTACAGCAAGAAGCTTTCACCTCTCTTTATTTTACCCACTATTGCTATTCCATTTCCTAATTCCAAAGGTATCTGTTGCTTTAATTCGTAAGCCTTTTAACTATCTAACAAGCTGTCTGCCAGCTTTCCCTACTCCTGGCTTAGGATTCTAACATCTCAGGTCTGCTAAATTAGTTATCCCTCATCCATTTGCTTTCCAGCTTTCAAAATTTTCTCTCTTGTCATGTCTCCTATTCTCTCAGTTGCCATGGGATTATCTTTTAGTATCCCATAATTTCTTAGTTTGTTTTTAGCTCTGCTCTCCACATTTTATCATAGAAATTTTTTAAAAATACAGTTAAGTTGGAAGTATTACATGGTGAATACCCAAAAACCCAGATTAGACTCTGATTGTTAACATTTTACTATATTTGCTTCAGCACACATTTATCCATCCATCTATCCATGCATTCATTCATTCATCCATTCATCAGATCACTATACTTTTTTATGTACTTCAAAGCAAGTTGCAAATATAAGTACATTTCACTCCTAAATAATTCAACATTCATATCATTAACTAAAATTTAGGGAAGTTTTACTTTTTTGCATACAAAATTTACAAATAGTGAAATGCACAAATCTTAAGTGCACCACTCAAAGAGATTTGACAAATACACTCATGCAACTGAAACCCCTATTAAAATGTAGAACATGTTCTTCAATCTAAAAGATTTCCTCAAACCTTTTCTCAGTTAACCTCCACTGCCAACCCATCCCAGAGGTAACCACCGTTCTGATTTTTTTTTACCAATAATAGGTATTTTCATCTAGAACTTCATATAAATGGGACCATAAATCATACAGTATGTGGTCTTCTATGCAAAGTTTCACTCAGCGTGTTTTTGAGATTCATTCATGTTATTGCATGTATCAGTAGCTGGTTCATTTTTATTGCTGAGTAGTATGTCATTGTACAAATATATATAAACTGTTACTTCTTTCTCTTGTAAATGGACATTTGGGGTTTTTTCTAACTCTGGGCTATCATGAATAGAGCTATTATAAAAATTCTTATACAAGTTTTTTTGTGGGCAAATGTTTCTCAGGGGGTAATAATAAAGAATGAAACTGTTAAGTCATAGGTGATATATGTATGTTTATTATCAAAGAAATTGCCGGGGTTTTTTTCCAAAGTAGTTGTACTGCTTTGCTCTCCCACTAACAAAGTATACAAGTTACAGTTGCTCTACATTCTAACTTTTGATATTGACAGTCTTTTCAATTACAGCCATCAAATGGGTATGTAGTAACAGCCACTGTGGTTTTAATTGCATTTCTCTGGTGACAAGGGAGGTTAAGCATTTTTTATATGATTAATGGCCATTCTTTTATCTTCTTCTGTAAGGTTTCTGTTGAAATCTTTTACCTTTGCACAAATAACTTCCCATCTTCCCTGGACTTCAATTTCTTCACAATTATATGAAAGTTACTAACTTGTATATCTAGTGCCTTTCAATTCTTGTAATCCTAAATTTCAGGTAGTGGTATAATTACTAAATGTCAGAGGTAATCAAAAATACTTCTGACAAATGGAAATAACCCAAGACAACTGGCCAAGACTAGGAACCATAACCTTACAATAATTGGAACAATATTTGTTTAGCCCCACGTGGTTAATAAAGCACTTTCATTTTCTCATTTCATCCTTAAAACAGCCTAGGTTCAGATATCAGTAAGTGGTAGAACCAGGACCTAAATCTAAATCTTCTGAATTCACGTTCAGTGTTCTCTTAATTAAAACTTGCTGTGTACAAGGGTGTTCATAACAACATTATTCTTAATAACCAAAAACTGGACACAACCCAAATATCCATCAATAGAAATGGATAAATATAAGTGTGGTAGATAATACATAGTATATATAATATTCACTCAATGTATATGTCATGTTCACTCAATATAATAGTAAATGTCAACATAAAGTTTATACAACAATATGGATAAACTCACAAACACAGTGTTGAAGGAAAGAAACCAGATACGAAAGAGTATATATACTATGTGATTTCATTTACGTAAAGTACAGAAAAAAGACAAAATTAACTCTCACTATTAAAAAGCAGGATAGTAGTTATCCATGTTAAAGGACTCACTGAATGGAATTTTCCATTCTATGATCTGGGAGCTTGTTATGAGTTACGCACTTATCTGGGCACATTTCTTTATATATTTGAAACTTATAAAGATTTTTAAATGTCCATATGCTGTACAGGAATAGGTTTTGGGGACTGAGCCCACTGACTTTTCTTTTCTAGGCACACACTCTACCTTGTGGTTCCTAAACCTAGTGACTTAGCAGAATCACCTGCAGTGCTTCAACATATAAATTCTCATTCAGATTACATGTAATAAGAGGCCTGTTAATTTTTTATTAATCCCTATGTGGTTCTGCCAGTTATTCATGGAACAAGTACTCTAAAAAGTAATTGAAAGAATTCTGAACCCCTTTTCCATACATGCACAACATTACAAAAGTTAGTGTAAAGTAGATGAATGTGCACATAAAGAAAACTTTACAGTGGGTGGGGAGGGAGGGAGAAGGGGATTGAGGGGTATTATGTTTAGTACACATGGTGTGGGGGATCACGGGGAGAACAGTGTAGCACAGAGAAGGCAAATAGTGGATCTGTGGCATCTTGCTGCACTAATGGACAGTGACTGCATTGGGGTATGGGTGGGGACGTGATAATATGGGTAAATGTAGAAACCTTCATAAGAGTGTACATCAATCATACCTTAATAAAAAAATTTTTTTAAGATTAAAAATGAAAAAAAAAAGCAAACTTTACATACACCCAACAAAGTGTGTCCATTAAAAGCCAAAGAATCAAAACCCCACCTCTGACCCCAGATGGAATGTATACACAACAGTGAGCAATGCCATACAAGGAGGTCACAACCATAAACATGGGAAGAAATGGAAATAGTCTCACCACCGAGTTCTTCTTGGATCCTGTGTGCCTCTGCTAATCTTTCTTCAGCAGCCCGTCTTCCAAGACCAGCTTCCTTTCTAGCAACAGCCAGGTCATACTCCAGACTTTGTCGAAAGGCCTCTCCTTTTTCAACTTCAGATCGTAGCTTGGCAATCTGGCTCTCACAGCTTACCAGCTAAAAACAGATTTCTGACATCATGAAGCAATATTAAAATATGTCTCTAAGATTATGAGATCATGAACCCAAACATCTCAATTTCTTTAACAAATCTGCTTTTATAATACTTATAAGATAAGAATTCGTAAGTTTATGCTTCCTAAAATACTGGGAAGGAAGCACTAGCATTAATCACCAAGTGATACTCATCAATTTTCTTTAGAGAAATAAGATGAAAACAAAAAAAATTCTTACATGAGAAAAAAATGGAAAAAAAATTCTTACATGAACTGCTGATAAAAATAAAATTACAAATTTTAATCAGAAATAGTCATACATAAGAAATGAAAAAATGCATAACACGTAGTCAGCACTTAAAAATTCATTCTCTCCTCCCCTCTTATTCCCTAAATGAAATCAAAAAGCAAGTTGCATCAAAGTATAGTTTAGTAAATATTGCCTATTACTTATCTTGATTATGACATTATTGATAAAGCATAACATAATAAAGGTGACAATTTTGCAGGGATTTTAATGAACTAATATCTAATTTATCTAATATCTAGATAATTAGATATCTATTATCTAGATCTAATTTATCTAATATTCTATGAGTAGCAGTGACAGAAGATAGGTCATAGAATTAGAACTTGATGATTTATGAAGTTCATTCATTCCCACTCTAAAATTATATGATCTAATCAATGGTTCATTTAACAATATTAAACACTTGCTATGTGTCATGTATAGTGAAAGATATCAAAACAAACGTTATAGAGCTCCTGATCTAAGTAATAAAATGCTATAGAAAAGCACACGGAGTAAGTTTTATAAAACAGTAAAGTTGTTACGATAGTTCAAAGAAGAGCAAAATTATTTATCACTCGTAGGAGAGAAAGAGATGGTGGATGAAGGAAAATGCTAGAAATATATCATGTAGGAGAGCACTGAGCTACTACACCAGGCTAGAAATTGATGGTCCAATTATCAAATGAGAAAAGACAAAATAATTTCTGAAGAGCAACATCAGAAATTACCATAAGTAGCTGTTAATATGTAGAGTACAGAGAAGTTATACTGTTTTTCAAATATAAAGAGAATAATAATTTCCATTTTTAAAAATTTTACAAAAGTAAACATCTTCAAAACACTTATACTTAGAAAATAAGAATTTACAAATTTGTTTTAATGAAGAAAAAAATCATAAAACTTTAGTTACATATTCAAGATAATTTTGTTTGTTTCAGAATCACTCCATCCCTTCCAGCCCAATCTCTCTTCCCTATGAGAATAAACTTGTTACCACATGGGCATTCCCAACTGTGTGGGTCATCTACCTATTTACCCTCAGGTCTGCTTCCTATCCTGCTCCAGCTCTGCTCTGGATTGTAGGAACTGTATTTCCCAGGCTCCTTGACAACTGGCTTCTCAGTAGTCAAAAGTTTGGTGAAAAAAGGGCACTTGTGGTTGTTAGGGTTCGGGACTCCGGGGCTTCTCCAGAGAACAAACCACACAGGTACGGAGATGTAAATCCAAGCAAAGTCTTTATTCAGCCAGCTAGCTGGGGCCTATAGCACCTCCCCTGACACACAGGTCGAGTCTGAGCTGTCGACCCCCAAGCAACTTTAGGTATAGATTATATAGGATTTCCACAGCCATTGCACCAAAGCCCATACATTACCACAACCAATGAATTTAAAACACATCCCATACTTTAACCAATAAAGTTGAAACGGGGACCCGCCGCTTGCCTGACCTTTGCACGAGCATTCCTTAACATCTTGTCACGAGTTTCATCCCCCTTAGGGTATGGAAACTGGGTGGCTCTCGCTCTAGGGTGTTTCCTGCATTCCTTTACATTCCCCCCTTTTCTTGACTAAACTGAGGAATCTTCCACAGCGGCATCTAGGGCCTGATACCTTTGACGAAGGACTAAAAGTTGGACAGTGCCAATCCTTTCCCGCACAAACCTAACAAGCCTGTTAATTATGCATGGGCCAATCGTAAGCAGCAACAGCAGGATGACCAGTGGCCCTGCAATGGCCGAGAGGAGGGTAGCGAACCAAGGTTTGTATTTGAACCAAGACTCAAACCATCCTTCACTACTTTCATATTCTCTACGTCTCTTCTCTAGATCTTTCTTCAGTTTAGCCAGGGAGTCTCTCACTGCACCTGTTTTGTCTACATAGAAACAACACTCTTCCTTTAAGGCTGCACACAGCCCACCTTCTCTTAAGAACAGGAAGTCCAGGCCTCTTCGGTTCTGTAGAACCACCTCCGACAAGGAAGTGAGGGATTGCTCCAGGTCTGACATTGTCTGTCGGAGTTGTTCTAGGTCCCTATCAATTGCCAGCCTCAGGGCTGTAAGCCCCTGTTCCCGAGTTACAAGGGCTGCGACCCCAGTGCCTGCCCCTGCTATCTCTAGGGAGAAGAGGGCCCCAATTGTCAGGGCAGTAACTGGCTCCCTCTTTCTCCGGTGGGGGCTCAGCACTTCTTCCCAAAAAGAAAGGAGGGATTCATGAGAACGACATATTAGGCGAGGTAGAATGGCCACGAGCACACAAAACTCACTGCTAGCATTGAACACAAGGGTGGATAGGGCCGGGGTGAGGCCTGTCTTTGAACAGAGCCACCAACCTGAGGAGGGTATAATCCACTTTCCTGGCTCCCACGTGGTGTTATTATAGGAGGAGCATAACTGACTCTGGGTGGTAGGGACTGTGCCCACACATGTACCAGCGATTGAGACCTGAGCGATCGTAAGTCCCCTCGGTCCCCTGTCCCAAGGAGTGGGATAGGAGTCGTTGATGGTGTAGGAGCCATTTATCCCGACTGCCTCATAGAAGGGGGGTGAACCTGGGTAGCATAACCAACAGGGATCAGTGAAGGAGGGAGTGGTGTGGTTCAGAGTTTCTGCTACTGCCTGCACCATCTCCCACAAGGGGTTATCTAACCCGGACGGACCCAAACCCGGTGTTCCTGCGGGTTCTGGAATCAGCTTCACAGATGTGGTTCCCTCGAAAGTCCATATTAAGGCGCTTATCAGCAGGATCCCCTTCATCTTCGGCTTAGGTGTAGTTTTAGAGGATTCGCAGGATGCTGCTGCACCTTCCACTCTTCCTTGCGGGCTCCTGGATCCTTATGAGGCAGGACCTTCCGAACATGGGTGTGATGCACCCAGGGAGCGATACCACCTACCTTGAGGGCAGTGGGGGTGGTAAACAATACAACGTAAGGTCCCTTCCACCTGGGCTCGAGTGTCCTCACTCGGTGTCTCTTGACCCACACCATGTCCCCTGGGACTATGCCATGTTCTGGGCTCGGAATCTTCCTGCCCTCATAATATGCTCTAATCAGGGGCCAGATTTCCTGTTGCATTTTAGCGAGAGCTTGCAACACATTCAGGTAGTCAGGGGCTGGGTCCCCTGCCCCGGAAAGCTGTACTCGCCGAGTTATGGGTGGAGGAGCCCCATACATTATCTCAAATGGAGTTAAACCATGTACATAGGGGGAGTTTCGAGCACGGAAGATGGCTAAGGGAAGGAGGGTCACCCAGTCCCCGCCAGTCTCTAATACCAATTTAGAAAGGGTCTCCTTCAAGGTCCGATTCATTCTCTCTACCTGCCCAGAGCTTTGTGGGTTATAAGCACAATGTGACTTCCAATCTACCCCCAAAGCCTGGGCCAGTCCCTGCAGGATCTTGCTAACGAAAGCTGGGCCGTTATCTGAACCTATGGCTTCAGGGACCTCATATCGGGGGATAATTTCTTCAATTAATCTTTTTGCTACTACCTGGCTTGTCTCATGCTTGGTTGGAAAAGCCTCTACCTACCCTGAGAAGGTATCTACTATAACTAGCTAATACTTGTACCCATACTTCCCTGGTTTTACTTCGGTGAAGTCTATTTCCCAGCTCCTCCCGAGAGTCCTCTCCCTTTCCGAGTACCTGTCGGGTGGGGCCCTCTTAGGGCTGGTTTCAGCATTGCACAGCTGCTGCATTCTCTCGTGATCTGACGAGCTGTCTCATTCTGGTGGGGAAACACCAACTGCGCAGACTGGAAAAGGCTGAGCAGTTTTTTCCAGCCTAGATGGGTGGACTTATGCAGATTAGCAAGCATGTACTGTCCTAATGCTTCTGGCAGGGTCAATCTACCTTCTTGGTCCCTACTCCAATTTCTCTCCTCAAACACTCGACCCGAGACTTGTTTCCTAATCCACTCAAGATTCTGAGGGGAATACTCAGGTTTGGGTGGCAAGGCGGGCAGTTCAGGTATGGGTACCTCGAGGGCTGCAAGTACAAGGGAGTCCGAGAGGGCCGCCCTCCTAGCCTCCGCATCAGCATGTTTGTTGCTGATGGCCTCAGGCGTCTTCTTTGATTGGTGGCCCGGTACATGTATAACTGCTACTGCCTTCGGTTTTTCGATAGCAGCCAGTAATCTTTGGACTTCTTGTAGATTCCTCAGCTCCTTTCCTTCTGCGGAGCGGAATCCTCTTTCTCGGTAAATGGCACTGTGGACATGGACAGTGCCAAAGGTATATCTGCTATCTGTGTAGATGTTGGCCCACTTGCCTTCTGCTCTCTCCAGGGCCTCAGCAAGAGCAATAAGTTCCGCCTTCTGTGCTGAGGTGCCAGGGGGCAGGGCTGCGCTCCAGACTACTTCCCCCTCGTGGGTCACCACCACTGCCCCTGCTCTCCTGACTCCCTCCTGCACAAAGCTGCTCCCATCTGTGTACCAATTTAGCTCACAGTTTGGTAATGGTGTGTCCTTCAAGTCTGCTCGCATCTGGATAATTCCGGAGAGGATGTCTCTACAGTCATGGATGGGGGTCGACAGATCTGGGTCCGGCAGAAGGGTGGCAGGATTTAAGGTCACAGGGTCGGAGAAGGCAATTCGTGGAGAATCTAGTAGGAGCCCTTGGTAGTGGGTGAGTCTTGTATTCGTCATCTATTTTCCTGGAGGATGCCTGAGGATCCCCTCCACAGTATGTGGGGCTGTTACTCTCAAGTTCTGGCCAAAAGTGAGCTTGTCTGCCTCTTTTACCAGTAGAGCAATGGCTGCTAGGATGCGCAGACAAGGTGGCCATCCGGAGGCCACGGGGTCTAGTCGTTTGGACAAATAGGCCACAGGTCTTTTCCATGGGCCTAGCTGCTGAGCCAAGACTCCTTTACCAACTCCTTTCTTTTCATCTACAAACAAGATGAAGGGTTTTTCTGGGTCTGGCAAAGATAAGGCGGGGGCCCGGAGGAGAACTTCTTTTAGTCTGTCAAAAGCCTCTTGTTGTTCTTGAGTCCATTGCCAGCCCTGCCCTTCTTTGGTCGCCTCATATAGCGGTCGGGCTATTTCTGCATACCCTGGAATCCAGAGCCTGCAGAACCCGGCTGAGCCAAGAAATTCCCTCACTCCCCGGGGTGAGAAAGGGATGGGGATAGTCAGAATAGTTCGTTTCATGGCCGGCGTTAGCCACCTGGCTCCGTTAGATATTTTGTACCCCAGGTAGATCACTGACCTTTGACAGATGTGGGCTTTCTTGGCACTGGCTTGATATCCCAGTTCGCCTAGTTCAGCCAACAAGTTCCCTATGGCTTCTTCGCACTCCTCATGGGTTTCTGTGGCCAGCAACAAGTCATCCACATACTGCAGCAATGTCACGCGGGGGTGGCTCCTGCGAAAGGGCTCCAGGTCCTGGCTTAGGGCTTCATTGAATAAAGTGGGAGAGTTTTTGAAACCCTGTGGCAGTCTAGTCCAGGTAAGCTGCCCGTTTCTTCCTCCCCCTGGTTCCTGCCACTCAAAGGCAAACAAAGGCTGACTAACTTCAGAAAGGGGGATACTGAAGAAGGCATCTTTCAGGTCCAGAGTAGTATACCACACATGTGAGGGTGGCAGGTGGCTGAGCAAGGTGTAAGGGTTGGGCACTGTGGGGTGGATGTCCTCGATCCTTTCATTAACCTTTAGCAAGTCTTGCACCGGTCGGTATTCTCTGCCGCCAGGCTTCCTTACTGGAAGCAGGGGCGTATTCCATGCAGATTGGCAGGATTTAAGGACTCCAGCCTCTAACAGTCTGTGGATATGGGGTGCTATCCCTTTCCTAGCCTCTTCCGGTATTGGATACTGCCGGACTCGGATGGGCAGGGCCGCGGCTTTGAGCTAAACAACAACTGGGGGCAGATGTTTGGCGAGACCAATTCCTCCGGTTTCGGCCCATGCAGAAGGGAACTTCTGCAACCAAGAGTCTATTTCTCCCTGGCCCCCCTTTTCTTGATCTGCCTGAAACAGGCGATGCTCATCGGCTAGGGATAGGGTTAGCACATGCACCGGTTGTAGGGACTGCCCTTCTTTGTCCATGATCTTTATCCCTTCGGGTTCAGAATGAATGCGCGCCCCGACCTTTGTCAATAAGTCTCTGCCCAGTAACGGTGCGGGGCTTTCGGGTACAACCAGGAATGAGTGAGAGACCTGATGTCTTCCTAGGTCCACTTTTCTATTAGTAGTCCAGGCACATTTCTTGGACCCTGTTACTCCCTGGACTACACTTGTGCATCTTGGGTTTAGAGGACCATGGGCTTGGTTGAGAACTGAATACTGTGCCCCCGTATCTACCATGAACCCAATAGGAGTCCCCTCCACACACATGGTTACCCAGGACTCGGGGAGGGGTGCCAAGTCCCGTCCCCGTCAATTCTCCTCTCCTAGGTGCAGGGTCTTAACGGGGTTCCCTCCTCCTTGTTCCTTCCTTTTGGGGCATTCTTTTCCAGTGCCCATATCCCTTACACAGGGCGCACTGATCTCATCCTAGCCGGGATGGGCGGGGTCCCTTTCTTCGAGGAGATCTAGGGCTCCCCTTTACTCCAGCTAAGAATATCCTAGCCATCTCCTCTCTCTGCTTCTTGTTCTCCCTCTTCTGAAATTCTCTGTCTTCCTTCCTATTTCTCTCCTGCACTTCCCATTTCTCTTTCTTCAGCCTTTCTTCCCTATCTTCCGGAGTCTCTCTAGCATTGAAGACTTTCTCCGCTTGCTGCAGCATTTCTCTAATAGAGATCTCTCCTAAGTCATCCCGCTTGTGGAGTTTCCTCCGGATATCGGGGGTTGCCTGGTTGATGAATGAGAGGACTACAGCTGATCTGTGTTCCTCTGCCTCTGGGTTTATGGGGGTATATTGCCTGTAAGCATCAAACAGCCTCTCCAGATACGCAGCCGGGCTTTCCTTTTCTCCCTGAACAATAGTTTTTACCTTAGCTAGGTTAGTGGGCCGTCTGGCGGCCACCTGGAGACCAATCATCAGAGTCTGGCGGTAGATCCGGAGACGCTCCCTACCTTCTGCAGTCCCAAAGTCCCAGTTTGGGCGTGTAAGTGGTAACGCCTCGTCAATGATGGACTGGAGGGTAGTAGGTCTTCCATTTTCTCCGAGGACATTTTTCCTGGCTTCATTGAGGATGCGCTCTCGCTCTTCCATTGTGAAGAGGGTGCGGAGCAACTGCTGGCAGTCGTCCCATTTGGGACAATGGGTGAACATAATGGACTCTACCAGACCTATAAGACACTTGGGGGTCTTCTGAGAAGGGAGGGTTCTGAGTCCTCCAATTATAAAGGTCACTAGATGAAAAGGGCCAATACTGATATTGCTGAGCTCCGCCCGGACCGCCTGCACCATTGGCACGCACGGGCAGAACCGGCATTGCTTCTTCTGAGGTGGAGGAGGGGGCCTCCCCTTCTTGCTCCCTCGCCCCTCGAGGTCTCAACTGCATTCCTCCCGCTCTACCTGGCGCCCAGCATGGAGCCAGGGTGGGAGAGCATGAGGAAGCTCTTTCCAGCCTCCTGCCTTCTCCTGCTGAAGAGTCTGGGGAAGCTGTGGCCGCCAGATCCCTGCTGGGCTCCCCAACCTCATTCTCTACCCCTCCAGCAGCTTCACCCCCTTCTCCTGCATACGGGGGTGGCCACTCAATCGGCAGAGGGGGGTATAGGGGGGAACTGTCAGGGAGAACAGGCGGCACACTCGGGTGCACAGGGTTTCTAGCCCTATGATCAGGGGGTTTTAGATCTTCCTCTATGACAGGGGCAACTAAGACGGAGGTTTTTAGTGGGTCAGTGTGAAATTTCCCCACCAAAAAAGGCCTCAGCCAGGAAGGGGGATTCTTGGCCAAATTTTCCCAGACAAGAATATAGGGAAGCTGGTCAGGGTGGCCCTCAGGGTCTGGCCGGGAGATAACGGCTTTGACCTTGCCAATAAGGTCCAGGGAAAGAGACCCCTGGGTCGGCCAGCCTACTCCAAAGGAGGGCCACTCAGCTGAACAAAAGGTATCAAGCTTACTTTTCTTGATACTAAGACTCATGTTTAGGGCCTGTTCCTTGACCTTCGGAAAGTGGGAAAGGATCAGACCTTTAGGAGTAGCCTGAGTCTGGCCCATGGTAAATAATGCAAGGAAGACAAAAGGCGAAAAGTAGAAGTGCCACTTTAAACAAGATGATGACTGGTGTATGTGCTTGTGGACGGGTGCCTGTCGTTGCACAGTTTTTCTTCTGTGGGGGACGCGAATTTATCTGGGATTCGCGGCTGTGACCCCCTTATCCTGTCACGGGAGTCTTCCAGCAGCGGGCGCCCTAATGGCTCTTAATTGCCCAACCCGTGCCCGCAGGGGAATGATTTAGTGGCAGAAAGGAGGAACGGAGAGAACAGGAACAGGAGAGCCTCAGAGTAAGAGAAACTTAAAGGGAAAAGCGGAAAAAGAAATATAAACCAATACACAATAAAACAATCAACAATAACACCAAACACACACACCACATTTGATCGCACTCGCTCGGACCGGTCCTTCTCTCACCTGGTGCACACCACACTCACCACTTTCAGGATCCTCAAAAACTCTTGTGATTCTCCCAAAAGGCGTCCACTCGGACTGCCGCAGGGTGACGAGCTCGATCCTTTCCTCCTCGGGCGCCAGGTTCCTGCCGATCGGACTTCCCTTCCTAAGGCCGAATCACTCCGACCTTAGGGCCAGGATTGGTTACCTGGGCTTCACCCAGGGTCACTAACCTGGGGGCCGGGACTACCAACCCAGACTTCCTTACTCGGGATCACTAACCCGAGACCAGACACGGGATGGCGACTCCTGCTTTATACTGGATTTATGCAGACACGAGGGGGCGAACCTCGAATTACACTGCCCCGTCCGGACAATCAGACCTTGCCTCCAGCTGTCCCTTGTTCTCCGGGAAGTCACTCGGATCCTGGACGAGCCCCCAAAATGTTAGGGTTCGGGACTCCGGGGCTTCTCCAGAGAACAAACCACACAGGTACGGAGATGTAAATCCAAGCAAAGTCTTTATTCAGCCAGCTAGCTGGGGCCTACAGCACCTCCCCTGACACACAGGTCGAGTCCGAGCTGTCGACCCCCAAGCAACTTTAGGTATAGATTATATAGGATTTCCACAGCCATTGCACCAAAGCCCATACATTACCACAACCAATGAATTTAAAACACATCCCATACTTTAACCAATGAAGTTGAAACGGGGACCCGCCGCTTGCCTGACCTTTGCATGAGCATTCTTTAACGTCTTGTCACGAGTTTCGTCCCCCTTAGGGTATGGAAACTGGGTGGTTCTCGCTCTAGGGTGTTTCCTACATTCCTTTACAGTGGTATACTTGAGAGCAAGAGAAGAGAAGCCAGGGTATTTCTCCCACTCTAGACCTAACTCAAGGCAGCATCTCTGTCTTCCCTATGGCTACAGATCCTTCTGGATAATCCATCCCTCCACGAGCCTTGCTCTCTTTAAAACAGTTCTGGCTTTTGTCAACCTTAGGAGTGGAAGCAGCTTTCTAAACGTTGTGACCCTCTGGGTTGCCATAACATCCCCTATTTGTCTTTTCAGCTCTTCTAGTACCTCTGAAATCAATTCCCTCTACTAATGTCCCTTTGTTGAAAGACTTAAGAGTGAAAGACCTAGATCACAATTGTTTAAATTATCATGTGCAGTTGTTTAGAATAGTGTCAGCTGAGGACAAGACTTTGGAAATTAAGTTGCACCTGCACTTGACTATTATGGAAGCACCATTTACACAAGACCTGTAGAGTGGGAAGACGAAGTCTGACTATGCTAGAGAATTTATAAAAACCAAGTGATAATCTTAGGGCCTTAGGATCTTCAGCTCAAGACAGACAGAAAACCAGAGAGTTTCTGTGTTGACTTTAAGAGTCTCTTACTTCTTATGAGGACTGCATAATTACAGAACAAGTTGAATGAATGGCCTCACCAAGTTTCTAATGTTAAGATGATATGTATCATTTGGGCATTAAGTAGGAAGGAAGGAGATGGAATGAGGGTTTGGAATTAGACAAACTTCCAAACTGTAAAGTCCCCAAGCCCTCCTAAACATCTCTTACCAACAAAAGCAGCTTCTCCTCCCTGTCTGAGGTAATTCCCCTTTCCTTAATAAAAGACTTAGTAATGGCCATCCCTGAAGCAATGTCTTACATTTGCAAGACCCACCTTCACCACACACTGTCACCATAATCTCAGATCTCGGTATGCCATAGGAGGAGAAATGCACTTTCTGCTCCAGGAGAAAATAACATACAGCAAAAGAAATGCAAGACCTTGCTAATCTTGTATTAGGAACCTGCAAAGCATATTTAGAACTACTTTGGATTTAATCAGCTAGCTCTTACAGTTTGCTTGGATGAGTAATGAATTAAGTTGTACTCAACATCAGCCTACAATCACTTAATAAGGTCAAAATGCCAGTACTTTACTGACATAAAATGGAGATTTTAAGGAGGTAGAAATGGCTTTATAAACCTCCCCTTCCCCCAACTGCATCCTCTTTGAGAACCCAAAGGGCATTCTTTTCCTAATTAAAATGCTATGAAATACACTGGAGCAGACAGCACAAGCTTGAAAAGCTCTGGTGGCTAACATCTATATGCCAGAGATAATAGTAGAGGGTGGAGATAATGGTGGGACATGTCACAATTGAGATGGACTCCCCCATTTCTATCAAAATATGAATTCCAGAGTAGCAAGCCAAGTGGTGGCAAGGTGAGCACAGTTACTATAATGGGCAGCAGGAGTACAGTAGCAATTATAGCATTTGGCCTCCAGGTAATTGCAGGGATATCTAATTGATCAGGGTGTACATAGGAATTAAAAAGATGGGCAGCCTTCTAAAGCAGCAATGGCCAATAGATATACAATGCAAGTCTCATGTGTAATTTTAAATATTCTAGTAGGAATATTTTAAAAAGGAAAAGGAAAACATGTGAAATTAATTTTAAAATAGTTTAACTAACTGAATAATATCCAAGATTATCTCTATTTCAGCATGTAATCAATATGAAAAATTATTAGTGAGATATTTTATATTCTTTTTTGTACTAAGTTTATGAAATCCAGCATTTAACATTTATAGAACATCTAATTCAGACTCATCACATTTCAAGGTCAAAAGACATGTGACAAGTGGTCACCATATTGGAGAAGCTCTTCTGAAGCATTATTTGATCTAAACAAAGGAAAAACAAAAAAAGCTAAGTCTACTGGGCGGAATCATGACTTGAGCCTCCAAAATATGGACTCATACCTTTCCATCAGTTTCCAGACACCTTTACTAAAGCCCCTTGTGGCAGAACTGAAACAAGAATACACTGTAAATCTTCCCACAAGCCCTTCCCAATGAGCAAGGTAGGAGCTTTGAACTGGAGACTGATATGTACTGTCTCCCCTACAAGATCCAGGAAATAAAGGGTGAAAGTGGGAGTGGCCTCTCTCTAATAACCTAGCCTCTAATAACTCACTTGAGTTTTTCCCTCTTTGAAACTTTGGGCTTTGATCTTTTAAAGAGATCTTAATTCCCAAAGACTGAATACTTCCACAAGGTGACTGATTCATTTTGATACATGCTACGACATGGATGAACCTTGAAAACATTATGCCAAGTAAAATAAGCCAGATACAAAAGAACAAATATAGTATGGTACCACTTACATGAGGTATCCATCTAGAATATACAAATTCACAAAAACAGAAAGTAGATTAGAGGTTACCAGGGGCTCGGGGGAGGCAGAGCTGAGGAGTTATTGTTTAACGGGTACACATTTCTGTTTGGGATAAAAAATTTTGAAAGTAGATACTGGTGATAGTTGCACTATGAATATAAGTAAAGTCACTGGATCGTACACTTAAAAACAATTAAAATGGCAAAGGTTATCTTACATACATTTTACCCCAATAAAATAATGTCAAAAAAAACCCCACCAAATTGGAAGCTGAGAGTACCCCTAGGCTAGTTTTGGGCTTCTTATGCCAATGAAACAAAAGGCAAAGAAAAGAGTTACTATATTGGCAAGGGCAACTAATCCTGATCACCAAGAGGGTAGTGCAGCAGGGAAAGCACAGAGGCCTGGGGATTCACTGACGTGACGCTTAGTACTTCCATCTCTAAAGAGATTCCACAGAGGCAGCACCATTAAAGAACCAGACTCTTCAAGAATGAAGGTTTGGTCGCTCCACCAAGGGAAATGCTGGCAGAGGGTAAAAAGAACATGCAACCAGTTGTGGAAGAAGTGATGAATATTAACTTACAACCTTAGGACTAGTTCTAGTAACAAAGAAGAGGTGCGGCAGCTCTGGATAAATGTTATATATATCTGTTAGTGATTCTTTTCTCTGTTCCTCTGTTCCTCTCTTCTGGCATTATAAAGAAGGTTGGTAATGTTTAACTTTTCAATTATATTCATAAGGCACCAAATTATAAGGATCTGACAGTGAGAACATGTACCATCCATGAGATGGATGCAGTGACTAATGAGCCTTTGTGCCGCCCATTCTGGGGAGAGCAAAAGCACCTTTATAGAGATCGCACCTGAGTCACTATGCAGGAACAATACTATTGTAGGGGAATTACACATGCTAGAAGAGTGATATGAATGCAGAAGAGCAAAAGATGGGACTGCCAATCACTGGCCATTTGATCCATTCCCAACCCCTCCTTTTGCTCTACTCTACTGTATCACAGGAACTAAAATTCCCATCTTCCATTGCCAAATGGCTCTACTTCTGGGAGCAGCTCTGGCAGTAGCTGCATCTCTTTTGAGGTTCCAGCTCCCATCCCCACCATCCAAACATCCCAACACTGCCTTAACAGTGTATGCCTCCCACCAGACAGCCCCAGCTTCTGGACTCTGGTCCCATCACCTCCTACTTGCCCTCTGGCCTACAAGTGGTGGTTACTTCCTGCTGTTACTAATCTCCAGACCTCATCATTCCTTGTTTGGATTCCTAGGGCTTCCATCAGCTGTACAAGCAATTCCCTCTATTAATGTCCCTCTTTTTGCCTGACTGGACTTTATTTGATTTCCAGAGCTACCCACATAGCTGACAGACATATATGCTCTGCTCAGAGGCTGTTTTCTAACTTAAAGTTCAACATGCACTGAAACGTGCAAGAGCATCAGAATGGCATCTCCCTCCTTTCAAAAACACATCTGCCTTCTCATTAGTCTTTATACCCAACCAGCTATCTTAGAACCTTTTCTCCATGTAATCTTCCTTTATGCCCTCTCCAGCATGTCTCAGCCTCTAAAAGAAAGGTTTTCCAACATTTTTACGCCATGACCCTCTTCAGCAATCTAGCAAAGCCTTCTCAGAATAATATAATTAAATGCATTTTTAAAAAATATACAGGATGACAATCAAAGTATGAAAACAAATATATAACACAAAAACAAATTTGTGATGTGATTATGTACTTCTTTTATAACATTAAATAACAAGGTCTACTCGCAGGTCAGTAACTACCATAAGTTCAAAGTAATGACAAGTATAAACAATATTTCAAAATATTTGCAATAACTGAATTGTGATATATATCTATTATTTCCACTAATGATAAAGTCAATACAAAAGTATTGCTAAGACTACTAATGCTTGTTGTTAAGAGGACTAACTGGGTCAAGCCTTTCAGAACTGAAAGAAATACTTAATGTAAATTAGAGATTAATAAGTATAAAGAGGACTAACTGGGTCAAGCCTTTCAGAACTGAAAGAAATACTTAATGTAAATTAGAGATTAATAAGTATAAAAATATAATTTTTCCCTATCCAAGTATAAAGATTCCTTGATTTCTGTTTCAAGGATGCCAGCTTAAGAACCCCAAGAAGATGGGCTGGAAGATACAGAAGTAACCTAAGTGTCCATCAGTAAATGAATGGATAAAGAAGATGTGGTACATATACATAATGGAATATTATTCAGTCATAAGAAACAAACAAATCCTACCATTTGCAAGAGGGTATTATGCTCAGTGAAATAAGCCCGGCAGAGAAAGACAAGTACCAAATAATTTCACTCATTTATGGAGAATATTAACAAAGCAAAACTGAAGGAACAAAACAGCAGCAGACACAGACTCCAAGAACGGACTAGCAGTTACCAAAGGGAAGGGGTTGAGGATGGTGGGTGGGGAGGGATGGATAAGGGAATTAAGGGACATTATGATGAGCATACATAATGTAGGGGGGTGTCACGGGGAAGACAATATAGCACAGAGAAGATAAGCAGTGGCTCTATAGTATCTTACTAGGCTGATGGACAGTGACTGCAATGGGATGTGGGGGGACTTGATAATATGGGTAAATGTTGTAACCACAATGTTGCTCATGTGAAACGTTCATAAGATTGTGTATCAGTTATAAAAAAAAAAAGACAGGCTGGATCAGTCAAACAACATCTACAGGTCCCGAAACCTAAAAAGCCTACTGCTTGGTCATAGGTTTCCAGTACCTTTTGGTTAAAAAAAGTTACATTGCTCTTCTTTATAGTCTCCCAACCTCTTTCCTCTAGAAGATTTTTTTCCTCTATCATCACTGCCTGCGCCTATGAGCTATCTCAATAGCTGCACAGTCTCTTGTCCTGTTTCACACATGTATTACTATGCTCAAATGATTCTCAGAACCACTGCAACAATGAAAACCTGGTGGCGTTGTCCCACCCCAATCATCCCCATCAGTGCCACTCAGTCTCATCTGGAAGCTATGAGTCTACAAACAACTCTTCCCTCCACACACTCTGTCTACTAATAAATCTTCTCAACAGTAATCTATTATGTCTATATCTAGCAAAGAAAATTGAGACTCAAAAATATTAACTTGTCCAAGAACCCATAACAATAAAATTCCTAATGAAGTCATTTTAAAGGTATTATTATTTACTGAGTCATAATTGACATATAACATGTTTCAGGTAACAATGTAATCATTTGATATTTGTACATATTGTCAAAATGATCACCACAATAATTATAGTTAAGATCTGTCAATATACATAGCTGTATTTTTTTTTCTTGTGATGAGAACTTTAAGATCTACTCTCTTAGTGACTTTCAAATATGCAAAATAGTATTAACTACTGTCACCATGCTGTACATTACAAACCCATGACTGTTTTATAACTGCAAAGTTGTACCTTTTCACCTCCTTCAACTATTTTGCCCCATCTACACCCAACCTCTGACAACCACCAATTCATTCTTTGTATCTATGAGCTTGGTTTTTGGTTTTGTTTTCTTAATTTCATATACAAGTGAGATCACATGGTTTTTGTCTTTCTCTGTCTGACTCATTTCACCTAGTGTAATGCCCTTAAGGGCCATCCACATTGTCACAAATGGCAAGATTTCCTTTTTACTTTATTAAGGTATCATTGATATATTCCTATGAAGGTTTTGCAAGAAAAACAATGTGGTTGCTACATTCACCCATATTATCGAGCCCCCCATACCCCACTGCAGTCACTGCCCATCAGTGTAGTAAGATGCCAGAGTCACTACTTGTCTTCTCTGTGCTACACTGTCTTCCCCATGACAACACCCCCACACCATGTGAACTAATCATAATACCCCTCAATCCCCTTCTCCGTCCCTCACCACCCACCCTCCTCTACCCCTCCCTTTTGGTAACTGCTAGTCCATTCTTGGAGTCTGTGAGTCTACTGCTATTTTGTTCCTTCAGTTTTGCTTCATTGTTATACTCCACAAATGAGGGAAATAATTTCCTTTTTTATGGCTGAATAATATTCCATTGCTATGTACATATGTGCACATGCATATATACACATATATGTGTGTATCACATTTTTTTTATCCATTGATCCATTAATGAGCACCTAGGTTTTAAAGATCTTTTGTGCCAATCACCCAGCATGATGCGTATCAGCATTAAGAGTATCTGGTAAGGCAAATATATAGCATTAGTTTTTAGATAGTTTCATTCTTCTCTGCCTTACTTTATAATGGGCATATCTGGAGATCGCATGGCTAAAAAAATTACTATACAATATGGGTAAAATCATAACTGAAACAATAAAAATGAGTTGTAATATAAACCTGGAGATTAACCAATTATAACTGCCTGTTTTGAGAAACATCTCTTTCTTCCCTGAGATAATTTCTCTCTCTTTAATGTGAACACATATTTCAAAAGAGAGATATCTAATGACAACTGCTAAGAGAAATCTGATGAAAACTACAAATATATGTGAAGGAATATATTTAATAGATTAATGATTATCATGACACTAATATTCTCATTTAAAATTCATATTTGGTTTTAAAAATACATTTTGGAGATTATGAACAATTAGCATACATTTAATAAATACTAGTTTATATTCAGTACATAATATTACAATGTAAAGAAAAGCAATTACTTCAATTACCTCTTTCAAATTACATCAATTGCCACTAAAAATACAAATAAAATAGTCATGATTCATTCCTTGTTATTTTAATTAAAAACCACTGCTCCTTAAATATCCTGAAATAAATCACACAGCCACTAAAGACCTACTGTGTGTCAGTAAGCAAAGTGAGACAGGCAGACGCTAAGCACAGTCACTGCTCAGCTCTCAGGAAGCTTGTAGACTAAAGAATAGGTCTTCATGAGATAAATGTTTCAGCTCTCAAACATGACAGCAACATTTTATGGGACAGCAAAGCAAAGAGTAATCAGTTTCACTTAGGGAGGCTTTAAAATGTTTCCAGACAGACCAGCATCAGAATTTAGCAAAAAGGGAAGGAAAACACACTGTTTAACTGTCAATAAATTACAGCTACTATTATAGTGACAGGAAACCTCACAAATTTTATTTCACTTAATTATCACAACAACCCTTTGGGACAGCATTTCACCATGAGAAACCAATAATGTATAGTATAAATAACCTGCCCAAGGCCACATATCTTACAAATGGAAGGGCCAACAGTGAGTCCAGGTCTGTGCAACTTAATATTCTTTCTACTATACCAGTCTGCCTAAAATGAGCTTTAAATAGAAAAAAAGGAGAAAACAGAGAAAAAACACAACAGTAGAGACATAAAGATGATTCATGAATTACCTGAGAAGGAAAGATAACTACTGTTCTTGGAATATATATACATATGAAACACATATATTTAAATACTTATACACAAAGTAATAAAGTAAAAGATACAATAAAACAAACAAAAACTAAGATAATTTGTGAATTGTACTATGATTAAAAATTCCATACACAAATCTACTTATTTAAGAAAGATTGTTCCACAATCAAGACCATTAGGAACCTACATTGAAATTTTTAAATGTCTGGTTTATAAATCCTTTAGTCACCAAACATATTCACCAACTTATCAAGTTTGACCCATTAATTAAAATAAATTTAAGAGAACAAACAAACATACATAATAATTCATTGAATTTCTACTTTTAACACTCTTATACAATTCCAGTATATAAAAAAACATGTTTTATTATAATTCCCTTAAGTACAAGAAAGTTATGGTGCTAAATGGGTAAATATTAAACATGGAGTTTGTAATAGAAAATTAATCTAATCAAATTCTACTTTTACATTATTTGAGAGGAAAATAAAGTCTACCTCTGCATTGTGCTTAGCTGTTATCTCTAATTTTTCTTTCTTAGCATGATGGAGTTTCCTTCTGAGATCAGCAGTAATATCCAAGTCTGTTTCACTTTTAAGCACTTGTTTTACATTAGATGAGGCATTCTTCAACCTATAAAATGAGATCATAAATAAATATAGTTCTCATTTAGTATATTCTCAATATTTCTTCGATTTCTGATAACTTATTTTTTTAAAAAACACAGGGAATGTAGCCAGAGACGGGTAAGATTCCTCAAGGGAGGAACAACCTAAGACAGGCACAGTTGCAGGGGGCCATCTGGTGAGAAAATGGGGAGCAGCAGAGGTGAGGCTTAGAACCTCCCCCCTCATGTTCTGAGAGAAATCTTCTGCATACATGGATGTTTATTGCCCTCGTCTAGCTCGGATTAACACATAGTCTACAGGCACACACCTGATCATCTACATTTGCTCTCTTACAACACTAAACTCTGTTTTCTACCTTTATCTCGTATCTACCTACCACTTCAGCATTTTATTAAAAATAATAATAATGGAGAAATGTGGTATCCACATATAAATCAAGTTTAAAAATCAAATGAGTATTCATATTTGAACTGTGTATAGTTCATAATGCATGAACAAAACCGAAAGCTTCTGTGATGACTGCCCTTGCACTGTTCACCATGTAACTTATTCACTATGTAAGAATTTGTACTCCATGTAAGAATTTGTTCGTTATGCATCAGAAGATTGGAGACTGACGAAAATTAGGCTTGGGGTGGATTAATGATTGTGCATTGAGTATTGACCCCCCTATACAGAAATTTATTGTGGTTAGCAACTATTTGATCAATAAATATGAGAGATGCCCTCACAAAATATATATATATATATATATATATATATATATATATATATATATATATATATATATATAAACACACTTCCAATTGTAAAATAAATAAGTAACCGGGATGTAATGTATAGCATAAGGAATATAGTCAAAATATTGTAACAACTTGGTATGGTGATACCTGGTACCTAGAATTATCATGTATATAAATGTTGAATCACTGTTGTACACCTGAAACTAATGTAATGCAATACTGTTGTCAACTACCCTTCAATAAAAAAAAAAAAAAAAAAACACAGGGAATGTGATATGGTCCATGCCCTAAAGACACTTACAGTCTAGTAGAAGATGTTGTTTTCAAAAGCTAGATAGAAATGCAAAGCAATATGACTAGAAACTAGCCACTAGCCACTGGGAAACCACTACATTATTCAAGACTGGCATTTAAAGGCTTTCTGGACGTATCACAAGCTGGGTAGTTTTGAAAAATATTCAGTTATTTCCTTTTTTACCTTTTTAAATAATATATTTTACTTATTACAATGTAACATATTGAGACAGGGACCGTGGGCTTAGAAATAGGGTGAGGGCCTCCGGAAAAAGCAAGGCAAGATATTTACAGTCAAAGCAATGTAACAGTGTAAAGTCCCTATGGAAACTCTGTGTTCAGCATTATGCAAACTCAAGGTCAGACTAATTCTCTAGGGTAAAGATACTAGATTAGGAATATAGACATCTTCAGTGAGATCAGTTAAAAGTCAAAAGGCCAGGAGCAACTTGGAATGTTTGAGTGTTCTGCAAGGGTATCTCAGCATAACCCGTGACTTCACTGTAAACAGCCCGAGCAAACAGACAACAACCCAGCCCATGTTGAGGGAGGGGCAGGTGGTAAAAGTCCACACCTAAGCCTTTTTTTTCACTTCCCAAAAATCCTCAACTACCTATAAATCCCCTAGACAATGCAGCACCCCCCGGCTCTCCTATTTCCTCCTGGCATGAGCCAGGAGCTCTTTCCTCTCACTTTATTTCTAAATAAAGACTCTGCCCTGGCTCTCCTACCTTGACTGTTCGTGAAGACACATTCTTCAGCTTTGTGAACAAGAACTCTGGCATCAATATTACAAAAAGTAAAATTACAGATAAGGGAATATATATAACTGCTTAAAAATGAAAGACTAAAGCATTCTCTCTCCCCAAAATTAAAATTAAAATAACATCAAAGAATTTAAAGGTATAAATCCACAAGGAGAAAAAGCACAGACGATGAGATAATAATGCATTAGAAGCTAGAAAGCAGGTGGACAAGTGGTACTGACTTACATAAGAGTTGAATTCAAAGGTACAGTGAGGAAAACAACCTGATTTACATCGGAGCCCCACAAAGCTCAGTTCACTGGCAAACCTTTTGAAAATGGGGTACAACTAGAACAGAAAACAGGAGAACTGGCTGAAAGTCTGCCAAAGAACTAATGAGACCCTCAGATCCTCTACCCTATGCACTATACCACTGGGTACTGATGTGATCTCTTCCCCACTCTGGCATAACACTAGGTAGGGATTTATTCCCTGGAAAGGATAAAATAGAAGGTCTCTGGATTAGAGACATAAGATACAAATGGACTAAGGACTCCATCCTAAAAACAAGAGACTCAAGTAAAAAGTTATATAACAAATAAGAGCTCTGGTCTTCTAACACTTCTTGTCTGCCAGAACAATGACAATCAAACAGATGGGAAAGGTCCTCCCTGAAGAATCTAACCAGCAAGGTGAAAAACATCTTAAGATGCTGACCCTGTTAGGCAGGAAAATAGATAAGAGCAGGGTGGAAAGAGAATAAGGTCAGTAAAACCCCCTAGAAAGGATTCAGTTAACCAGTTAAAACTAAAAAGCCAGAAAAGACTCAGGGTTAGAGTTAAGCAGTTAAAGCTCAAAAGGTCAACAACAACTTGGCCTTGAATGCTTGAATATTCCCCAGATAAAGAGAAGTATCTGAGCACATCCGATGTCTTCATTGTGCCATTGTAAGATTTACTCTAGCCTGCTAAAAGGCCCACCTATAAACAGCATAATAAAGACAGGGAAATCCCACCTTAAAGCCAAAACTGAATTTTTTTTAAAAACCAGGAAGTTAAGAAGAAAAATTCTTAACATACTCTTTAGCAAACAAATAACTCTGCCCACCTTGGAGGAAGGACAGACAGTTTTGATTGATATGCTCCCAAACCAGGAAGCTGTTATCCTGGGAGGGAACCAAAGCAGTAAATTTCTTGTGTTATGCTAATTTTGCAGAGTAACTTAAAGGACTGATAAACTTAATGTCTCATCAAAGATACTTGAGACCACTTAACAAGTCCATACCACAAGCCTTTTTTTTCTTTATTAAGGTATTATTGATATACACTCTTATGAAGGTTTCATATGAAAAAACAATGTGGTTACTACATTTACCCATATTATCAAGTCCCCACCCATACCTCAATGCAGTCACTGTCCATCAGTGCAGCAAGATGCCACAGATCCACTATGTGCCTTCTCTGGGCTACACTGTTCTCCCTGTGATCCCCCACAGCATGTGTACTAAACATAATACACCTCCATCCCCTTTTCCCTCCATCCCCTTTTCCCTCCCTCCCCACCCACCCTCCCACACCCCTCCCATTTGGTAACCACTAATTCATTCTCGGAGTCTCGGAGTCCGCTGCTCTTTTGTTCCTTCAGTTTTGCTTCATTGTTATACTCCACAAATGAGGGAAATCATTTGGTAGTTGTCTTTCTCCTCCTGGCTTATTTCACTGAGCATATTCTCCAGCTCCATCCATCTTGTTGCAAATGGTAGGATTTGTTTCTTTCTTATGGCTGAGTAGTATTCCATTGTGTATATGTACCACTTCTTCTTTATCCATTCATCTACTGATGGACATTTAGGTTGCTTCCATATCTTGGCTATTGTAAAAAGTGCTGCGATAAACACAGGGGTGCATATGTCTCTTTGAATCTGAGAAGTTGTATTCTTTGGGTAAACACCAAGGGGTGGGATTCCCAGGTCAAATGGTATTCTATTTTCAGTTTTTTAAGGAACCTCCATATTGCTTTCAACAATGGTTGAACTAGCTTACATTCCCACCAGCAGTGTAGGAGGGTTCCCCTTTCTCCTCATCCTTGCCAGCATTTGTGGTTCTTAGTCTTTTCGATGGTGGCGATCCTTACTGGTGTGAGGTAATATCTCGTTGTGGTTTTAATTTGCATTTCCCTGATGATTAGTGATGTGGAGCATCTTTTTATCTGTCTGTTGGCCATCTGAATTTCTTCTTTGGAGAACTGTCTCCTCATATCCTCTGCCCATTTGTTAATTGGGTTATTTGCTTTTTGCGTGTTGAGGAATGTAAGTTCTTTATATATTTTGGATGTTAACCTGTTGTCAGATATGTCATTTACAAATATATTCTCCCATACTGGAGGATGCCTTTTTATTTATTAAGCTATTATAAACACAGTGTGATGATTCTTTATTTCTCTCCCTTCTTATTCCTCCTCCTCCATTCTTTATATATTAGGTGTTTTATTCTGTACTCTTTTGTGCTTCCTTTGACTCTTTTGTGAATAGTTTATTTTATTTTTTGCCTTTGGTTAGTATTTGCTTGGTCTGCTTTCTTTGCTCTGATTTTATTTTCTCAGGTGACATCTATTCAGCCTTAGGAGTGCTTCCATCTAGAGCAGTTCCTTTAAAATACCCTGTAGAGGTGGTTTGTGGGAGGCAAATTCCCTAGACTTTTGCTTGTCTAGAAATTGTTTAATCTCTCCTTCATATTTAATGATAATGGTGCTGGATACAGTATTTTTGGTTCAAGGCCCTTCTGTTTCATTGCATTAAATATATCATGCCATTTTCTTCTGTCCTGTAAAATTTCTGTTGAGAAATCTGATGATAGCCTGATGGGTTTTCCTTTGTAGGTGATCTTTTTTCTCTCTCTGGCTGCCTTTAATACTCTGTTCTTGTCTTTGATCTTTGCTATCTTAATTATTATATGTCTTGGTGTTGTCATCCTTGGGTCCCTTGTGTTGGGAGATCTGTGGGCTTCCATGATCTGAGGGACTATTTCCTCCCCCGGTTTGGGAAAGTTTTCATCAACTATTTCTTCAAAGACACTTTCTATCCACAGTCGCAGGGGGGCCATCAGGTGAGAAATTGGGGATCAACAGAGGTGAGGCTTAGAACCTCACCCCCCCTGTTCTGAGAGAAATCTTCTGCATACGTGGATGTTTTGTTGCCCTTGTCTAGCTTGGATTAATACTTAGTCTATAGGCACACACCTGATCATCTACATTTGCCCTCTTACAGCACTAAACTATGTTTTCTACCTTTATCTTGCATCTACCTACCACTTCAGCATTTTATTAAAAATAATAATAATAATAAGGGAGAAATGTGGGATTCACATATAAATCAAGTATAAAAATCAAACGAATAATCATAATTGACCTGATTGTTTATAGTTCATGATGGGTGATCAAAACCGAAAGTTTCTGTGATGACTGCCCTTGCACTGTTCACCATGTAAGAACTTATTCACTATGTAAGAACTTGTTCACCATGTAAAAACTTGTTCGTTATGCTTCAGAAGATTGGAGACTGATGAGAATTAGGCTTGGGGTTGATTAATGATTGTGCATTGAGTCCCCTATACAGAATTTTATTGTTGTTAACAACCATATGATCAATAAATATGAGAGATGCCCTCTCAAAAAAAAAAGACACTTTCTATCCCTTTTTCTCTCTCTTCTTCATCTGGTACTCCTAATGTGGATATTGTTCTGTTTGGATTGGTCACACAGTTCTCTTAATATTCTTTCATTCCTGGATATCCTTTTATCTCTCCCTGCCTCAGCTTCTCTGTATTTCTGTTCTTTGATTTCTATTCCATTAACAGTCTCTTGTACCTCATCCAGTCTGCTCTTAAGTTCTTCCAGAAATTGTTTCATTTCTGTTATCTCCCTCTGACTTCATCCCTTACCTCTTTCATATTTCTTTGCAGGTCCATCAGCATGGTTATGACCTTTATTTTGAATTCTTTTTCAGGAAGATTGGTTATATCTATCTCCCCAGGCTCTCTCTCTCAGGGGTTGTCCGGGTGATTCTTGACTGGACCAAATTCTTCTGCCTTTTCATGGCGATAGAGGTAGTTGTAGGCAGGTAGCGCATGTGTCAGCTGGGAGAACAAAGTCCCTTCCTGCTTGCTGGTCAACTTGCCCTAATCCACTGCCTGTGTCGGTTACCCACATATGGGGAGCAGCCTCCAGGTTAATCCCCTGAGCTGCTGTGGGCATGTATCTCTAAATAAAAGCCTCTCCCTGGCTCTCCTACCTTGGGTGTTTGCGAAATTCATTCTTCAACTCCACAAACAAGAACCCTGGCATAAACTACATAAAACAGACACAAGCAATTAAAACTAAATGATGATATTCTGCAGTGGGAAGTCAATACACAATGCATAAACCTGGAAAATAAAATAGAAATAGAAAAATACCTTTAAAAGATATAGATTTTAAAAATCGTCTCAGAGAGTTGAAAATGGTTATTTCTAGGGTTTAAGAAAGCAATTTGTCTCAAGAAAATTAGTACTGTTACTTTTTGTAACAACAGTAGATTAGCCTTGTAAAGCAATTATATTATTTAAATAATGTACATAACTAGCTTTAATTTTTTTTAATAAGACTAAACACAATAGAATCAATGAAACCAAAACTTGGTTCTTTAAAAAGATCAACAGAAAGGTTACCATTTGGCTAGACTGACAAAGAAAAAAGGAAAATAATTCAAATTATAAAAATTAAGAATGAAAGAAGACATGATATTACCAACCTAGAATGAATATAATAAATACTATGAACTTTAAGCCAAGAAATTAGATAATTTAGATAAAATGGACAAATTCCCAGAAAGGCAGAAATTACCAAAACTGCCTCAAAAAGAAATAAATTCTGAATAGACTTATAACAGGTAAGGATATTAAAATGATTTTTAAAATTTAACCAGAAAGAAAGCCCAAGTCCAGATGTCATCACTAGCAAATCCTGCCAAACCTTTAAAGAAGAAATAATACCAATCCTCACATAAGAAAAGAAGGAAACACTTCACAACTCATTCTATGATTACAGCATTACCTAATAACAAACAAGACAAACAGTAAAAGAAAAAGTATAGCCCTAATCCCTCAGAATAGAGATGCAAAAAATCCTCAACAAAACATTAGCAAACTAAATCCAGAAACATCTTAAAAGGTTACACACTATGACCAAATGGGATTTATTCCCAAAGAGAAAATTGGTATAACATCTGAAAATCAATTGATACAGTATTTTACTAAAATAAAGGACAAAAATTACATGATCGTTTCATTAGATACACAGAAAGCATTTGACCAAATCCAACATTCATGATAAAAACTCCCAACAAACAAGGAATACAAGGAAATTTCCTCAAACTGATGAAGGACATCTATGAAAAACCTGGAACTAGCATCACACTTAGTAATGAAAGACTGAAAGCCTCTCCTAAGACTTGGAACAAAACAAAGATGTCTGCTATGAATACTTCTATTCAAGACTGTATTGGAGGTTCTAGACAGTGTGGTCAAAAAATAATAATAATAAGGCATATATATTAGTTGAGAAGAAGTAAAGTTGTCTTTAATCACAAAGAACATGACCTTATGAGAATATTCTAAGAAATCCATCAAGAAACAAAAAGATGAATTCAGCAAGGTCATGGAATTTAAGATCAAGATACAAAAATTAATTATATTCCTACATATTAACAATGAACAATCCAAAAACAAAATTAAGAAGATAATTCCACTTACAACAGCATTAAAAAATAAATAAAATAGATTTAGGATTAAATTTAACAAAAGAAGTAAAACTTCTACACTGGATAATAAAAATTGTTGAAAGAAATTGAAGACCTAAATAAATGTAAAGACAGTCTACATTGACATCAGGTATTAGAAGATTCAAAATTATAAAGATGGCAATTCTCCCTAAATTGATCTATATATTCAACATAATTTCTACCAAAATCCCAGGTGTATTTCACAGAAATTGACAAGCTGACTCTAAAATTTATAAGGATGAGCAAAGGACTCAGAATCACCAAAACAGTCTTGAAGAAGAGTAAATTGGAAGACTTTTCTTTCCTAATTACAAAACTTACTATAAAGCTACAGTAATCAAATCTGTGGAATTGAATTAAGAATAGACAAGTACATCAGTGTACCAGAATTAAGCTCCAAGAAATAAACTCATACATATAAGGTCAATCAATTTTCAACAAAGGTGTCAAGGCAATTCAATGTGGAAAGAATAGCCTTATCAAAAAATGGTATTGAAACAACTGGATATCCACATGCAAAATACTAATTTAAACCCTTACCACAAAATATAAATTAAAAAGTAACTCAAAATGGAACACAGACCTAAATATAAGAAAATTATATTATATAAAATTATACAATTTATAGAAGAAAACATAGGAGAAAAGTCATGACCTTAAGTTAGGCAAAGATTTCTTAGATATGAAATGAAAAGCACAATCCATAGAGGAAAAGAATTGGACTTCATAAAAATTTTAAATATTTGTACTTCATCAAACTGTCAATATTTGCAGACAACATGATATTGTACATAAAAAAACCCTAAAGACTCCACTCCAAAACTACTAGAACTGATATTGGAATATAGCGAGGTTGTAGGACACAAAATTAATACACAGAAATCTGAGGCTTTCCTATACGCTAACAATGAACTAATAGAAAGAGAAACCAGGAAAACAATTCCATTCACAATTGCATCAAAAAGGATAAAATACCTAGGAATAAACCTAACCAAGGAAGTGAAAGACCTATACCCCGAAAACTATAAGACATTCTTAAGAGAAATTAAAGAGGACATTAACAAATGGAAACTCACCCCATGCTCTTGGCTAGGAAGAATTAATATAGTCAAAATGGCCATCCTGCCCAAAGCAATCTACAGATTTAATGCAATCCCTATCAAATTACCAACAACATTCTTCAATGACCTGGAACAAATAGTTCTAAAATTCATATGGAACCACCAAAGACCCCGAATAGCCAAAGCAATCCTGAGAAGGAAGAATAAAGAGGGGGGGATCTCGCTCCCCAACTTCAAGCTCTACTACAAAGCCACAGTAATCAAGACAGTTTGGTACTGGCACAAGAACGGAGCCACAGACCAGTGGAACAGAATAGAGATCCCAGACATTAACCCAAACATATATGGTCAATTAATATACGATAAAGGAGCCATGGACATACAATGGGGAAATGACAGTCTCTTCAACAGATGGTGCTGGCAAAACTGGACAGCTACATGTAAGAGAATGAAACTGGATCATTGCCTAACCCCATACACAAAAATTCGAAATGGATCAAAGACCTGAATGTGAGCCATGAAACCATAAAACTCTTAGAAAAAAACAGGCAAAAATCTCTTGGACATAAACATGAGCAACTTCTTCATGAACATATCCTCTCAGGCAAGGGAAACAAAAGCAAAAATGAACAAGTGGGACTACATCAAGCTGAAAAGCTTCTGTAAAGCATAGGACACCATCAATAGAGCAAAAAGGTATTCTACAGTATAGGAGAATATATTCATAAATGACAGATACAATAAAGGGTTGACATCCAAAATATATAAAGAGCTCATGCACCTCAACAAACAAAAAGTGAACAATCCCATTAAAAAATGGGCAGAGGAGCTGAACAGACAGTTCTCCAAAGAAGAAATTCAGATGGCCAACAGGCACATGAAAAGATGCTCCACATGGCTTGTCATCAGAGAAATGCTAATTAAAACCACAATGAGATATCACCTCACACCAGTAAGGATCACTGCCATCCAAAAGACAAACAACAACAAATGTTGGCAAGGTTGTGGAGAAAGGGCAACCCTTCTACACTGTTGGTGGGAATGTAAATTAGTTCAACCATTGTGGAAAGCAGTATGGAGGTTCCTCAAAAAGCTCAAAATAGAAATACCATTTGACTCAGGAATTCCACCTCTAGGAATTTACCCTAAGAATGCAGGAGACCAGTTTGAAAAAGACATATGCACCCCTATGTTTATCGCAGCACTATTTACAATAGCCAAGAAATGGAAGCAACCTAAGTGTCCATCAGTAGATGAATGGATAAAGAAGATGTGGTACATATACACAATGGAATATTATTCGGCCACAAGAAGAAAACAAATCCTACCATTTGCAACAACATGGATGGAGCTAGAGGGTATTATGCTCAGTGAAATAAGCCTGGTGGAGAAAGACAAGTACCAAATGATTTCACTCATCTGTGGAGTATAAGAACAAAGGAAAAACTGAAGGAACAAAACAGCAGCAGAATCACAGAACCCAAGAATGGACTAACAGTTATCAAAGGGAAAGGGACTAGGGAGGATGGGTGGGAAGGGAAGGAGAAGTGGGGGGAAGAAGAAAGAGGGCTTTACAATTAGCATGTATAATGGGGGGGAGGCACGGGGAGGACTGTGCAACACAGAGAAGACAAGTGGTGATTTTATAGCATCTCACTGCGCTGATGGACAGTGACTAATGGGGTATGTAGGGGTAACTTGGTGAAGGGGAGAGCCTAGTAAACATAATGGTCCTCATGTAATTGTAGATTAATGATACCAAAATAAAAAAAAATTTGTACATCAAAAACATTATTAAGAAAATGTAAAGTCAAGCCAACAAATGGGAGAAAATATTTACATATTATATATCTGATAAATGACTTGTATCCAGAATGTATAAAGAACTCTCAGTAATAAAGAGAAAAATAACCCAATTTTTAAATGGGCAAAAGATCTGAACAGGCTTTTTGCCAAGGGAGATATACAAATGACCAAAAGAGCACATGAAAAGATGCTCAACATTATCACTCATTAGGAAAATACAAATTAAAATCACCATGACATATAGCTTCACACTCACTAAAATGGCTACAATCAATAAGTCAGAAAATAGTAAGTGGTGGTGAGGGTGTGGAAAAACTAAAACCTTCATATGTTGCTGGTGGAAATGTAAAATGATTTAACCACGTTAGAATACAATTTTTTCAGTTTCTTAAAAGTTTTCACATAAATTTACCATATGATGAAAGTATGCTGTTCCTAAGAATGTACCCAAGAAAAATGAAATCATGTCCATATAAAGACTTGCAAACAAATGTTCATAGCAGCATGATCCATAATAGCCAAAAAGTGGAAACAACACAAATTTCCATCAACTGGTGAGTGGGTAACCGACATGTAGTATATCCTTACAATGGAATACTATTCAGCAGTAAAAAGAAACAAAGTACTGGTACATGTTACAACAGGATACACCTGAAAACATGCCTGATGAAATACACCAGACACAAAAGAACACATATTGTATGATTCCACTTATATGAATTGCTCAGAAAAAGCAATCTATAGAAACAGAAAGTAGATTAGCGGTAAAGTGAAGAGCTTAAATAATTTCACTTATTCAGAGTCTAAAATTCTGAAGAATTTAACTTCATTAAAAATTATGACAGATACAGTAAGATATTCCCCCCAAAAGTGAAAAATTCTGATTTTTAAGATATGTATTTATATGTTCATAAGAAAAGATCTGGACAAATATATACCAAAGTATTATCAGTAGTTAACTCTAAGTGGTATAATTATAAGTAGTTCTATTGTTCTGTTCATTTTTAATTTTTCTAAAAACACAGGCATTATTTGCATTACAATATACATATATAAATGTATATGTACTTATATAAAGTAGGATATCAGTGCATGAAGGGACCTTGAAGATCCTCTATTCAGCAGTTTTTGAACCATATTCCTCACCCTGGTGGTGAAGAACAACCTGAGACCTCACTCTTAACTGCTGCAACATTTGATAAATGAAAAAGTCCTCCTTGAGAAAAAAATCTTAGCAAAGTAAAAAGTTTATATTTTATTCACTTATTCCCTACCTTGCTCCAGAAAGGATCTAAGGTAGCTTCTAAAGATAGGTAGAAAATGTTGATATAGCAAATGCTATTTATAGGTGAAGTTCATATGAGTCATGGTCCCTGCCCCACCCACATATCCTTGCTGAAAAGGCAGTCTAGATCAGTTCCTCACCAACTAAATCTGAGCAAGGACTATTCCCCCCACAGATGATGCTTTTGTAAAATATATTTAAAACAGGTAACTAAAAAGGAAATTTTAAAAACAGGTAAAATACAACCACAAGTGTTTTACTATTAGACTCAACAAATAGAAAATACTCTGTTATCTGATTATAAAAGTTTCTAAACACTTTCCATTTCTGTATTTATTTCTTATAAACCACATTTTGGGTTACCCTCTCTGAAAGGACTCAGTTTTATATATAAACTCAGAGTTTTTATTATTCCACATTAGAGCTGAATAAACCCAAGGTAAGGACCTCACCCAAAGGCAGATATCAATGGTCAAAAAAAAGATGAGCAACAGCCATCTTGGCAGGTAAAGTCCAAGTAAAGGAGCAGTCAGCAAGCAATAGGAGCTACAACTAGAAGAACAGTTGTGAACTAGAGGGGGGACAATGAGAAAAGAAAAGGAATTAGAACCATAAACATTATGGCAGGCCAAGTAATAACCACACAGCAATGTGAATAAGCAGAACTACAAGAAGAGTTAGACAAGTGCAAAACAACAAGCAATCTCTTGGGATGGCAGTAAGTACACTTTGCTTTATATGGATGAGATAACAAAGCAGCACAAGAGAGGCACAAAGTCTCCACATTCAGTTCCAGTTCCCGTGAAGCATCATTCCTCCAGTCCCATGAAATTTCTACTTCCCTTACCTTCACATGAGAAGTCTTAAGATCAGCCCCTCCAACTCACTTCTCCCTGCTGCCTGCAACCAAGAGCATTGCTCAACTAAAGGAAGAGACAAGAGGCTTACCTTTGGGTATCACCAGTAGCATTACTTGGAGCATTTAAACTCATGGTTAAGTCTTCCAACCCTTTCAAAATACGGTACTGCTTCTTTGATACACTTCTTTATTAATGATTAAAACTATCCAAGCTGAGACTAGATGGGCTGAAATCTGTTAAAAATAGTAAACAATATAATAGAGGTTATATATGTGAGTCCTGAGTCTATGAGTGACTTTTGTTTTGTTCTTGATTTGTTGAATTACTATATAACAAACATGTAAATACTTGTATTTTAAAAAGCAATTATGAGCAGAAGCACAGAACTCAAGAACAGACTAACAGTTACCAAAGGGAAAGGGACTGGGGAGGACGGGTGGGAAGGGAGGGATAAGGGCGGAAAAAAAGAAAGGGGGCATTACGATTAACATGTATAGTGTGGGGGGGGGGCATGGGGAGGGCTGTGCAACCCAGAGAAGTCAAGTAGTGATTTTACAGCATCTTACTATGTTGATGGACAGTGACTGTGAACAGGTATGTGGGGGGGACTTGGTGAGAGGGGGAGCCTAGTGAACATAATGCCCTTCATGTAATTGTAGATTAATGATACCAAAATAAAATTAAAAAAAAAAAAGATAGCAGTGATGATGAATGGAAAAAAAAAAAGCAATTATGTCTTATTTCTTTTTTAAGATTAGAAGCCAAAATGACAAAATGTTAAAAAGATGTTCTTTCTTACATGAACAAGATAACACTATTAGATTATTTTCTCAGATGAAAAATTCATCATAATAAAATAGTGACAAATTATTCTTTACCTGGAAAAGGAGTAGGTAGAGCCTATCTCTGGAGAACAGAATTCAGTTTGAAAGAAAGTGAAGTCCAGGGACATTTTTGGATCTTCAGAGCCTTTTTCTTAAATGAGGGATTTTAATGAAATGTTAAAATCAAAGAGGCCAAACAAAAGACCTTGTGGTAATTTTCAAAGGCCTTCTCCTAAAGGATTGAAGAGGAAGAAGGAAAGAAGAGAATACTGGTCATTGATACTGGCTTTCTCTCTGGAACCCTCTTTTATGGGAGATAACTCCAAGCTACAAAAAGCCAACCATTTAAAGTAAGTTAATTTACTATAGTATGAAGGAGTCTCCAGTAAACATTTTTAACACAGAAAACCATAATTAAGTCCAAACAGACACAAATGTCAAGACCCACAAGTGTCTCTTGTCATCCCCAGTAGAAGTCCAATATACTAAGAAAGACCATAAGTTTTGAACTCAGACCTGAGTTCGATTCCAGTAAGTATCTTATAAATATGTGACCACAGGCAAGTCACTTAAACTCTCTGAGCCTGTTTCCTGAACTCCAACAACCTCATCTAGTTGAGATTTAAAAATGTACAGTGATCAGTCACTGTCAGTTTCTTTCACTGCACACAAAACATCTGAGAAAATATCACCCATGACAAAAGATGGGAATAGGTGATACTTGGGACGATTTGGTCTGGAGAAAGACATAAAATAAGAATTGTTTAGTGGAATTGTAGGGATATCTAGAAACCACCCCACCACCACCAAAAAGAAAAAGCCCACTAAGCTGTTCTGTCCCTGCTCACAATAAACAACCTTGAAATCACTAAAAGAAAAGGGACTCAAATAAGTCAACTGAGATGTAGACACACCCACAGTACTGAGAACTGACTCATGGCTCCTGCAAACAAACACTGAGTGATCTTTAAAAAAAAAAGTCAGTGATTAATGTAGCTGATAGTAGGATAGTTTGACCCAGGACAAAGAGGACGGGATTTTTATAAAGATGGTTGGTGAGGGTGGGGGGGAGTTCCACCTCTCCAGGGACCTAAAAATCTGTTTAGGAATACTAGTAGACAAACACATTCACTGTCATTAATTTAGTTAGCACCTACTACAGCGCCAAGCACCACACCTGGTACTTTACATGCAGAACACTGATCCTTACAACACTGCAGTGTAAAGATTATACCACTTTTCAACAGACAGAACTAAGAATCAGAGATTAGAATTAATTTGCCAAAAGTCACAGAGTTACAGGACCAAGATTCCCACTCATAACTGATTCTAAAACCCAAGCTCTCTCTGTAAGGCCACTATTGACACATACAGTTGAATCATAAGTTATCTTAACTGAGGTTTATTACCCTCACTTCAATTAAGGAAACTCAACTGATTCAGAGAGACTAAATTACTTGTCTAAGGCCAGTCAGGTACGAGCGAGTGCCAAAATCTTTTCACCCTGTCATCATGTCCCCCAGTGATCAGATTCCATAAGAAATGCTTCAGAATGGAAGGAAAAGAGTTAGAACCTCGAAAGAAGCAACTCTTTCAGAAATGGCCAAGGCTCAAAAGTACCTATATCAAGTGTTTCTATTTTTATGAAAAAGATTAAATACACACATGTGTGTGCATATGTTCACAACAGGCACAAACGGAGCCTTGATTTACCTCACAGGAAAAGCATTTACATAGCTAGGACCTTAACAATGCCTACTGTTTTCTGTTTTGTTTTGTTTTTATCTTGGGCAAAGAATTGTGGGAAGAGATAGTTTACCAAATCGTAATAAAGTTGTTTCAATAAAGGTA
Organism: Manis pentadactyla; assembly: GCF_030020395.1. NCBI lineage: Eukaryota > Metazoa > Chordata > Mammalia > Pholidota > Manidae > Manis > Manis pentadactyla. The sequence continues at coordinate 168,991,274 of NC_080021.1, read as the reverse complement.
AATTAAAGAGAATCATCATTTTCATTGCATTATTTTGCTGTCTAACATCTTCAAACTGAATGATCTTTTAGAAAGTGTCTTCTATAGCTCAAGAGCAATTTCCAGATCGCTGACCCAAATAATGTAGCAGGCAGACGGTCCCCTCCTTGTGTTTCTCTCTTGTATAATATCCTCACCTTTTCTGTGGGCAGAACCCGTGGCTTGCTTCTAACCAAAAGAACATGGCAAAGGTGAGGGGATGTCACTCCTATGACTGCATTTGATTATATAAGACTCCATCTCAGCAGAGTGAAGTGACAAATCTTTGGCTGACCTTGAAGAAGCAAACTGCCATGCTGTGAACTGCCCAGGGAGAGGGTCACATGGCAAGGAACTGCAGGCAGCCTCCATTCCACAGCCTGTAAAACCTGAATCCCTCAGTCCTACAGATGCCAATAGAAAATACATTCTGCCAACAACATGAATGACCTGAGAAGCAGATGCTTTCCAGTCAAACCTCCAAATGAGAACACAAGCCAGTGAGCGCCTTGACTACAGCCTAGTGAAACTCCTGTGCCCAGACTCCTGACCTATGGAAATGGAAATAATAAACGGGTGCTATTTTAAGCCATTAAGTTTGTGGTAATTTGTTATACAACAATTAAAAACTAATATGGATATGAAAACTGAAAATGTTCTTGTAGTATTAAAAAGAAAAAAAAAGGAGCTGAGTGACAGGTTAAATGTAAAGATGGGTTCTCACATCAGCCCTGCCTGCATCTTGTATAAAGCCTCTTTGTTTTTCTATAGTTTCATCTCCTTATTAATTTAAATAAGGAAGTTTGTACAAATCCTATCTAAGACAACTAGAGAAATTAGAAAGACAAACTAGAAAATTATGGGCAGCATCTGCAACAAAAAGAATGCAAAATACAAATGAGTAAGGGCAAGCCAACAACAGCCAGAAAACGTGCATGGGAGCAGTAGAGGTGTCTACAGAGGAGGCAGCAGAGGGAAATAATGAGGCCACATCTGAAAGATGCCCCAAAGAGCCAACAGATATCTAATGGAAACTGCTGCTTTCCCAAGGCCACTTTGAGAGTAGCAGAGGAAACTAAGAGAAGTCTGTCCATTCCACGGGTTGGCACATGAAATAGGCATATAGTAGGAAAATCTTGAAAGGGTTGGTACTGTCCAACTTCATGAATTCTCAAAATTGACCTGCCAAGATCCCCATCTTCAACAGGCACCCAAACTAAAACTGCAGGAGAAAGAATCAAAATTGAGGAGAGGGGAAATAAAGTAAAGAGATGGCCCAGACCAAACTGTAGGAAGCAACAGGGCTGGAAAATGTCAGAAACAAGCCACCATAGTTTTTAACACTAACAAAACCAACGCAAGACAGAATTCTATTAAGTTAGAGAAGCTTTCCTGAACCTTGCCCTATGCTCAAAGTTCAGATAAACTAATCTTCCATAACTATAAGCAACAGAAAAGTAGTGTGATCAAGTACCATACAAAGTTAATAAAAGAAAATAGGGAGTAAGGAGCAGAATAGAATCCTACAAATAAAAGCATGACAGAAACAGATTAAAACTCTCACTATTGCAAAATGAGCTAAAAGGCATTAACAAAATGGGTTAGGGCATGAAAGCACTGGAGTCAGAATCAGAAAAACTCAGAAATAAGGTGAAAAGGATCAGAAGGAATCAGAAAAAAAATCTTTTCAGTAATGAAAACTAAATTAGAGGGAACACAAGAGTAAATAGAAAGGACAAGAAAAAAACACCTTAAAAAACATACAGGAAATGAAAAAGAGGAAAAATTTTTAAATAAAAAAATGAAGTAAAGGTCAAAAGAACTTACAAGAAAGTGACACAATACTGACTATGAGCAAAGAATAACCAATAGGCTGATAATAAGAGTCTCTGCATAAGAAAACAAAACAAACACTAAAAACTGTAATTCAGGAAAATTTTCCTGAAATACAAAAAGAGTTTAATCTACACTTTGAAAATATGAACTGTGTATCTAAGCATATTGACCCAGCACAACTAACACTAAGACACACTCTAAGATAATGACTTGTACACAAATGTTTATAGCAGCACTTTTTTGTAATAGCTGAAAAGTAAAAACACATGTTCATCAACTGATCAATGGAAAAATAAAATATGAAATATTATTCAACCACAAAACAGAATGGAGTAACGACACATGCCACAACATGGGTGAACCTTGAAAATGTATGCTAAGTAAAAGAAGCCAGCCCAAAAGGCCAAATGTTACATGATTCCATCTATATAAATATACAGAATAGGCAAATCCATAGAAACAGAATGATTTGTGATTGCCAGAGGGTAGGGAAAGGCAGAACTGGTCTGACTGCTAACACGTACAAGGTTTCTTTTTGAGGGTAATGGAAATGTTCTGGAGTTAGTTAGCAGTGATTGCTGTACAACATAGTGAATATACTTAAAAATCATTGAACCGCACACTTTAAAACAGTGAATTTTGTTACGTGAATTATATTTCAATATTTTAAATTCACCATTTAAAAAAATCCTATCTGAAGTAAGCGAACTGTATTTTCTTCTCTCTCTCTGATATCAGCTCCTGATGACACCAGGGTTCAAGGGCCTACATCTGTGTACTTTAAGAAAACTAAATCAATGAAGAGCCAAAGTTAAGTCTGCGACTGAATTTAAACTATGATAGGGTTTTTATGCCATTGAACATGACAGAAAAGATGTAGCAAAATCTGTCTTTTCATCCACCAGAGTGTAAAGAAGGGAAGGAATGATAAGGGAAGTAAAGCAGGTAGATACAGTAATGAACACGTCAGTGGAATAGGAAGCCAAGTCAAAAAATTGCAGGGTCCCCACATCATGCATATTCCTATTTTCATTTAAAACTTCCCTGTGAAACTGCACAAGATAAATACTTTGGCTAATCTATATGAGTAATTAAAAATTCTTTATGATATGCTATTAATATCAGCCTTTCTCTTCTTCAATATCTGTGTAACTCTATGAATAATGCTTTCCATTTGAAAATATTCAGTACTTCATTATCTATGAACAAATTAACTGATACCTCAAAGCCACTCCCTTCGGTCATCCTGCCACTGTAACAAACATGCTTTCTCCAAGCATCATGCTAAGAACTTTATCTACAGAGTATCTCATTTCACTTTACACCAACCCAAAGAAGCAAATACTGTGGATATCCCTACCTTATACCTGAGAAAACTGGGGCTTAGAGATACTCAGTCCCTGCTCCAAAGTCACATCTCTAGTAAGTGAGAGAGTCTGGATTCAAACCCAAATTTCAAATTCAAACCCTGACTTCAGGGCTCAGCTGTGCACTTTGCAACTGGCCTTGAAGACCTAACTCAGCCCCAGTCAGTGAGCGTGTTGAAACCTGCTCAGTCAGGGAATCACTTCTGCTCCCTGCTGCAGACAGATCACTCTTCTCCCCATCCAAACCAACTACAAGGCAGGGTCTTCTAAATGAAAGATGAGTCAGACCACTGGTGGATTTTCAATCCAGATGGCACTTCCACAGGCTTGGGCCAAAACCAGGCCATCCTGTGGCAATGGTGGAGAAAGGTGTGATTTAAATTAGCTTTTTATGTTCGTGTATTAATATATTAATCTTCTCTTGCTAGTGGAGCTGGACTATTTTCAACATTCCTACTAAAAGACATGAGGGGATGTTCAGTAGATGAATGGATAAAGAAAATGTGGTACATATACACAATGGACTATTATTCAGCCATAAGAAGAAAACAAATCCTACCATTTGCCAACAACATGGATGGATCTAGAGGGTATTATGCTCACTGAAATAAGCCAGGTGGAGAAAGACAAGCGCCAAATGATTTCACTCATTTGTGGAGTATAACAACAAAGTCAAACTGAAGGGACAAAACAGCAGCAGACTGACTCCAAGACAGATACCAAAGGGAAGGGGGTGGGGCAGGTGGGTGGGGAGGGAGGGTGAAGGGGATTAAAGGGCACTATAATTAGCACACACAATATAGGCAGGTCACAGGGAAGGCAGTACAACACGGAGAGGACAAGTAATGACTCTGTAGCATCTTACTATGCTGATAATGCTTGCAATGGTGTGGGGGGGACTTGATAATATGGGTGAATGCTGAAACCACAGTGTTGCTCATGTGAAACCTTCATTAGATTATATATCAATGATACTTTAATTTTTAAAAAAAGAGATGAGGGGATGTATGTATATCACTCTTCAATAAGAAGTGTTTTGGAAATAGGTAATAGGGCAATTGAGGACAGGAGATGTTTGATCTAGACATACTGAGAGTAAGTACAAGCCAGAAAGACAATACTACTTTAGACTGCAGAGCCACTGCTGGTACAAGTTCTCCTACCTCACATCTGAGTCCTCCAGTGGGTCATCCAGAATGTACTCATCTCTGCACCGCTGTACATACCAGGGAAAAGGAAGGGACAGGGAGGATGAAAAGATAAAAACTACTATCATTGAGCACTTACTACATGCCTGATACTTCACTAATTATACCTGATCTGAGCAAATCCTCCCAATAACCCTATGAGATTATTATGTATCTTTCACAGAAGAGAACACTGAGGACTGAGGCTTGGAGTGGTTGAATAAGTTTTACAGAGATATTCAGTGGGAGGGTTTGAATTCAAATCCACATCTCACTGACCCCTAAATCCATCCTGTTTCATAACACAATGCTTTCTTCAACAACAACCACATCTGTGTTGGGATTACTATCTGCACACTTTATATATATATATATATATATATATATAATTTTACCTTTAAAGGACGTGGTTGGTTCTTTCATTATAAGGAGACCAAGACAAAGGGACTGAGATAATCGAAGAGTTTTAGAATTAAATGGGACTTCAGAGACTATGTCCATCCACTTTATCTGACAGACAAGGAATCTAATGCCTAAGGAGTTTTGGTGATTTGCCTGAGGTTGCACAGCTAAGTCTGTGCCAAACCTAATACAGAAAGCTCCAGACTAAAACTAGTCCCTTCATCTTTCCTCTGCACAGGTGGCACTACCTTTGTTTCCTCTCCATTTCATGGAAAACCATGTTCGTTACATGCTCTACCACTGTATTCTTGTTACTAGGCACTAACTGTTTTATTAAACAAGTGACAAATGGTAGGTTCTTTTCTCCAAAATGATGAGAACTATAAAACATCAATGCATAATGTATTCAGAAGAGTTGAAAACCAGCTGAAATTTCTTCTCAAGTAAACATGCAGTATCATTTGAGATCTGCTTAAAGTGAAAAACTATGTATTTGCCTAGGATAAACATCACAACAGAATAAAGAACAGTCAAAAGGAGGCTCCACTTCTGCAGAAAACTTTCCACCTCGGAAAAACTTACAGCCAAATTTTCTGTTTCTTAGAGTTCTGGAGGATAAGCAATAGAAACTACATAAGATAGTTTTCTGTACTTTCGTTCATCAAACATTTATAGAGTGTGTGGCTGGCTTTTTTTTTTTTTAAGTATGAAAAAGATTTGGTCTCAAAGGACTTACTGATTCTCGGGAGAGAAAGAAAAAGCTCTCAAAGGGCTTACTGATGATTCTCGGGAGAGAAAGAGCCCAGCAGTCCGGAGATGCGGTCCCTACCGAGTCCTCTGGGTACTACTGCGGCGGTACCGCGCTAAGATGCTCCAGGGAGATCTTCCTCCAGGTGGGCGGAGAGGCCCAGCCCAGAGAGCTGGAGGTGTGTCCCCACAGGCAACACGAAGTCCCAGGACAGCCCCAAACTAACTCGGGGATCCCCTATAACATTACTGCAGCCCCCCTACCATTCCTCTCAGTACTTCCCCGCCCAGGTCGTTCGCCTCAAAGCTCCCACACCCTGTGATTACCTCAGGGGGCTCCCGTGGTCCAGACCGCACACCCTAGACACCAGGGGCAGCTTCAAATCTCAGAGACCCAGGCCGATCGCAGGAGTCAGAGCAAAAACTGTTGAAACCCGACGTACTCTAGGACCCAGGAAGGGGGAACAAATAGCAAAGGAGGACACAAGGGCACGAATCCCAGAGAGACGATATTTAAAACGGCCACTTCCGGAGGCTCGACATCTTCCGCAGACCTTCAGACTTTCACTAGCCTCCCGGCTCCGCCCCAGCCCGCCCCTTTCCTCCCGGCCGCCGCAGCCCGCAGCCCGCAGCTCCCAGGATAAGCACTCGGAGGACGCCGGGCTCCGATTGGAAGAGCCAGGCCCCGCGAAGCTGCGCGGCTTCGCTAGGAGACGAGTCAGCGCATGCGCCGTTGCTGGGGGGCGGTGCATTCGCGCCCGCGCGGTCCCGCGCCAGGCGCGCCCCCTGCCCGCATGAGAACGCCCAGGTTCACCTCCCTGTATGGTGTTTTCAGCGTGAACTGTTCAGGTCACATTCTCATAATCCCCAGAGAACCGACAAAAAAAAATGCAGCTTTCTAAACTCTATGCCCTTTTCCCCCACCTCCTGAATAAAAATAATAAAGAGATCGGATCCCAGATCCTTTATTATTAAACTGTTGATTCTGAGGGCCAGTGTATCCCCTCAGGGTCTGTTGCCTGGTTCCGGAGCCAGGGGGAATTCAGTGGGCTCGGCTTCTGCACAAGTGGCTGGTGTTCTGCTGTTACCGCACTCCGCCTGCACGGCCTCCCATTCCCGCTGTACCCCAGGTTAGGAGCGGGTCACTGCGCAGATGCTGTTGCAGCACCTTTCATTATAAATATGCGTTCTTGGAGCCTTAGCATGTATTCCATCTCTTTCCTAGCGTCTTCTCTGCCTTTCACACACCACACACACACACACACACACACACACACACACACACACACACACACACACACACACACACACCACCCGTTTTTACACCTCGGTTTCTCACACACACACACACACACACACACACACACACACACACACACACACACACCACCCGTTTTTACACCTCGGTTTCTCACACACACACACACACACACACACACACACACACACACACACACACACACACACACACACACACACACACACACACACACACACACACACACCACCCGTTTTTACACCTCGGTTTCTCCCAGTACCTACTTCACAATCTGCAGCGGCCTCAGAGAGACTGTAAAATCAAAACCCCTTTTCTTCCCCAAGGAGTGATGCAAATTGGCAAGATTTTGATTAAGAATTTTATCTTCACCACCACCACCTTTTCCCCCGAAAAAGGTGTTTAATATAAAATGAGCCTTTATGCTAAAATCGTCCCATGTTGATTGTAATCAACCTGAAACCAGATGTAGGGGCAGTCTTTCCCCGTCTCCCTCGAGAGAGCCAACGGTCATAAAAGCAAACATAAATTGATATTAAAATCTCCTTAATTCCTTTAGCACTGAAACTTTAATTGGTTTGAGTTTATTCACCTCGATTAAACAAGGAGGCCCATCCAGGTCCCTAATAATTTAGCCAGAAGGAGGATAATTGCCTCAAAAGAGTTAATGGAAAGAAAAAAATAGCCCACTCTAACGTTTAGAAATGAAATAGAGAATTACAATAGACTGATGAGGTTAGGACTTTTTTTACTTTGCAAGTTTTAAATAGTATTTATAAAATGTCCTATTCGTGTTTTTAAAATTAAACATCACAAAACTTAATATTGCATGAAAAGAATAAATGCCAAATGTACTATACTGTACACTGTTTTTTAATGAAATGGGTGCCACAAGAAGACATGAAATCTCCATTTACTTGTTCATTCAGCATTTATTGAATACAGACTGTATACCCAGCCTGGAGTTAGGTGATAGAAATACAGGATTTATAATATAAGTACAGTGGGAATCAGAAAAGGGAAATGTTCATATCAACCCTGAAAGGCTTTATAAAGAACTTTGAGCTTACTCTGGGAAGGTGATAATAGATTTACCAAGCTGAGAAGGAATTGGAAGACATGGAAGCTGCAAACACGAGCACAAGAGCAGCATTGGACATTTGGAAAACTAGAAGAAGCTCTGTGTGCAGTTTTAGGGGTGGGGAAGCAGGAGAAGGTGATAGGCTGAAGAAGTTGGCAGATCACAGGCCATTCCCCTCATCCAAGGTTTTACTTCCTGTGGTTTCAGTTACCACTGTCAACCACAGACTGGAAACCAATGAACCTCCTGATGTAGTATTAGAAGGTCAATAGTAGTAGCCCAGTACATTCACTTCAGTTCATCTCAACATGTAGGCATTTTATTATCTCTCTTCATTGCAAGAAAAAGGGGGAGTACAATACGATAAGATAGTTTTTGAGAGGGACCACATCGACATAACTTTTATTACAGTATGTGGTTACAATTTTTCTATTTTATTATTAGTTAGGGTTGTTAATCTCTTACTGAGCCTAATATATGTTGAACTTTATCATATGTATGTAAGTATAGAAAAAAACATTGTATATACAGTTAACCCTTGCACAACACAGGTTTTAAATTCACAGGTCCATTTATTCACAGATTTTTTTCAATAAATATTTGGGAAATTTTTTTGGTAATTTGTGACAATTGAAAAAAACATTTCTTTCTCCAATTTGCTTTATCATAACACAGTATAAAATACAAATAAAAAATATGTGTTATTCAACTATTTGTTATGTGTAAGGCTTTTAGTCAGCAGTAGGCTATTAGTAGTTAAGTTTTTGGAGACTGAAAAGTTATACGCAGACTTTCAGAAGTCAGTGCCCCAACCCGTGCATTGTTCAAGGGTCAACTGTATAGAGTTTGGTACTACCCGCGGTTTTAGACAAACCTGGAGGGCTTAAAACATATCCCCTATAAGGATAAAGGGGACTATTGTACTTAGCAGAGCAATGAAGTTAATGAGGGGTGTTGAGCAGAAAGTTAGGTAATTACAAAGTAAATCAGACTGTTTTAAAATACTTGGAGGTTTTCTGTTTTTCTAGTAAGTTTACAAGGTCAATTTTCTGTTGTCTCTTGTCTGCCTAAGAGCTACTGCTGCTTACGGAAAGCTATGCATAAAAGACGTTCTCAATCTGCTTCCCTTTTCAGCCTCAAGTCACAAAACTCACTGCATTCTTTCAAGATATTATTCGATTTATCCCCACCATTACAGCAGAACAGTTCCAAAGTCAATAATGACCTCACTGCCAAACCCCAGACCCCTTGGATTCATTGACACTTTGATCCTCCTCATATTTCTCTCCAGTGTAGATGAGACCATTGGTTTCTCCAACTTTCTGACATTTTTGCTGCTGTTCAGGGAACCATTGTCCCCTTCTTGCCCCTCAGCATGACGTTTTCTCAGTTTCCTCAACCTTCATGTTCCACTATATAAGCTTCCTCAGTGACATCATCCTTCCTGCAAGTGTGAATTCTAGGTCAATGATTTTCAATTCTTTATGTCCACCTGACATTATAATATCATAAACTGAGCTGTGGTTTTGAATTTTGTAAGTCCCATCTGAACACTGCCACTTTAATGTCTGGCAACACTGATTTCAATATATCTAAAACAATTATCATTCTCAGCTTCTCACTGGAGCCCCCCAAATAACTCCTGAATCTATATATAAAGTTATTAATCCCTAGACATCCCAATGAAAATGCTCAGAGAATCTTTCCTCTCTCTGAAGCTCTCAATTTCTACATCTAAGAATCACGAAGTTCTACTTATTTTTCTCTAAGTCTCCTGACTTCTTCCTATGGCTACTACTAAAATAAGTTTTTTTATTTCTTCATTGCTTCATATCCAGGCACCTGTAATCAGGACACACACTGTGACCTAAGGCAAGTCGCTCACCTCCCCATTCTGTACAAATTCTCAACATTTTTATAAGTTGACAACTAATACCTAGGACACTTTTTAAACTGGCAAATAGAAGAGGATCAAAAAATAGAAAACATCAGACGCAGGCCTAAGGACACACATGTACCATTTTGACACTAAGGAAGTGTTATAAGCTGATTTTGTGCATGTGAGCCTCAGGGTTTGTAAAGCACAAGATGAGCCATGTCCTTTGACTCTTCAGAAACCTCCCTCAGAAGGTTCAAACATCAGGTGCTTGATTATTATGCTGCTTTGGTATCAATTCTTAGAACTGCAAGGCTTTGCCATAATTGTTGCTCTCAGGGACTCCTGTCTTTTGCTCCTTGAACCTCCATTCTGTGTGCTACAATGGGAATGATCCTTGGAAAGCACAGTCAACCTTAAAAATTAAACAACAAAGGTTATCAAGCAGCAAATAAGGTTATTCAGGAAGAGGAGAGGAATTGCAACTCAGGACATGCAAACCATGGTGAACCATAGGCAAGTCCAGAGAACAAAGGAAGGGGTCCTTTTATAGAGGAAAGGAAGAGGTGGGAAGGGTTGCTCTGAACATTTCATTGGAGGAAAATGAGAGTTATATATATATGTTATATATACTTATTATATATATATGTATATATACTGTAACTGATTATGTTACCCTATTGATCAATTATTTTAATGGTTTCTCAGTCCATACTGGATAAAGCCCAAAAGTTTCCTGTCAATCAGGGGCTCCTAGTCTTGTCCCTCCCTGCCTTTTCAGCCTTGCCTTCTCCTATCTCATAATAAATCTTCCTTCTCAATCACATCAGCAATGGAAAACACAAACTATTAGGGAATAATATAAGACGTAGGTATTGACTTATATTAAATATTTAAAGGTACATAGGTTAAAAGATTCAAATCCAAATAACATTATTTATCAAACATATAAATATATGCCATGCACTATGCTAAGTGGTTTCACATCTATTCTAATTTTTTTCAAAAATGCAAATAACTTTATCATTTGCCCCAAGAATAATACATGTCACTTCAGAAATTGAGGCAATTGCAGAGAAGTAAGTCTCCTCAAAGTCCTACTTTCCCTAGATATAAAAACATGAGGAGTGTGTTATATTTCCTTACAGAAGTATAACATATTTTTGATACATAAATAAAGCTGTTTTAAAAGAAAGCACACTTATTTTTGCTCATTCACACACACACACACACAGACAATTTGGAGACACTGTTAACTGATTTTCTGTTCTCTACCTGACCCTTGCTGATAACCCCCAATTTACTTGTAGCAGTAATAGGTAGAAGTCCAGAAGGCAAATGATCTATGACTTCTGACCCAATAAATGGTCCTAAGAGTTCAAATCTTTACCAGTCATATTTTCTGTTATTTGAAGCCAGTGGTACACTAATTTCCTTGATGTAAATACTCTAAAGGCTCCCACCAGGGCTAATTTCAAGCAAACAAAATGCAGAGATTAGAAGAAGTGTGTACATTTAGCTCTCAGGAGCTCTGTGCTCTCTCTGAAGCCTATGAGCCAGCTCCAGCACATCACCAAAAGAAGCCAAACAATTGCTCACTCATTCATTGTAATCCTATAGTTTATTTAATGAACAATATAGCATAGACACATTTTCATGGCAAAATGGAAAAAAGGAACCCTTTCTTTATGGCTGCATTGTAATTTCTTTAGGAATGTCCATAATTTATTTATCCAGTCACCTAGGTTGTTTCTGATTTGTTCCTTTACTTAAAAAAAAATCTCTCCTATCACCATGAAAAGGCAAAGCTACAGGCAGACAAAGATCACAGAGACAACACCAGAGAAGGAGACAGACCTAACCAGTCTCCCTGAAAAAGAATTCAAAATAAGAATCATAAACATGCTGACAGAGATACAGAGAAATACGCAAGAGAAATGGGATGAAGTCCGGAAGGAGATCACAGATGCCAGAAAGGAGATCGCAGAAATGAAACAACCTCTGGAAGGGTTTATAAGCAGAATGGATAGAATGCAAGAGGCCATTGATGGAATTGAAATCAGAGAACAGGAACGCATAGAAGCTGACATAGAGAGAGACAAAAGGATCTCCAGGAATGAAACAATATTAAGAGAACTGTGTGACCAATCCAAAAGGAACAATATCCGTATTATAGGGGTCCCAGAAGAAGAAGAGAGAGGAAAAGAGATGGTAAGTATCTTAGAAGAAATAATTGCTGAAAATTTCCCCACACTGGGGGAGGAAGTAATCGAACAGACCACGGAAATACACAGAACCCCCAACAGAAAGGATCCAAGAAGGACAACACCAAGACACATAATAATTAAAATGGCAAAGATCAAGGACAAGGAAAGAGTGTTAAAGGCAGCTAGAGAGAAAAAGGTCACCTATAAAGGGAAACCCATCAGGCTAATGTCAGATTTCTCAACAGAAACCCTACAGGCCAGAAGAGAATGGCATGATATATTTAATACAATGAAACAGAAGGGCCTTGAACCAAGGATACTGTATCCAGCACGACTATCATTCAAATATGACGGTGGGATTAAACAATTCCCAGACAAACAAAAGCTGAGGGAATTTGCTTTCCACAAACCACCTCTACAGAACATCTTACAGGGACTGCTCTAGATGGGAGCACTCCTAGAAAGAGCACAGCACAAAACACCCAACATATGAAGAATCGAGGAGGAGGAACAAGAAGGGAGAGAAGAAAAGAATCTCCAGACAGTGTATATAACAGCTCAATAAGTGAGCTCAGTTAGGCAGTAAGATACTAAAGAGGCTAACCTTGAACCTTTGGTAACCACGAATTTAAAGCCTGCAATGGCAATAACTACATATCTTTCAATAGTCACCCTAAATGTTAATGGGTTGAATGCAACAATCAAAAGACACAGAGTAAAGAATGGATAAAAAAACAAGACCCATCTATATGCTGCTTACAAGAAACTCACCTCAAACCCAAAGACATGTACAGACTAAAAGTCAAGGGATGGAAAAACATATTTCAAGCAAACAACAGTGAGAAGAAAGCAGGGGTTGCAGTACTAATATCAGACAAAATAGACTTCAAAACAAAGAAAGTAACAAGAGATAAAGAAGGACACTACATAATGATAAAGGGCTCAGTCCTACAAGAGGATATAACCATTCTAAATATATATGCACCCAACACAGGAGCACCAGCATATGTGAAACAAATACTAACTGAACTAAAGGGGAAAATAGACTGCAATGCATTCATTCTAGGAGACTTCAACACACCACTCACCCCAAAGGATAGATCCACCTGGCAAAAAATAAGTAAGGACAAGGAAGCACTGAACAACACAGTAGAGCAGATGGACCTAATAGACATCTACAGAACTCTACATCCAAAAGCAACAGGATACACATTCTTCTCAAGTGCACATGGAACATTCTACAGAATAGAACACATACTAGGCCACAAAAAGAGCCTCAGAAAATTCCAAAAGATAGAAATCCTACCAACCAACTTTTCAGACCACAAAGGCATAAAACTAGAAATAGACTGTACAAAGAAAGCAAAGAGGCTCACAAACACATGGAGGCTTAACAACACGCTCCTAAATAATCAATGGATCAATGACCAAATCAAAATGGAGATCCAGCAATATATGGAAACAAATGACAACAACAACACTAAGCCCCAACTTCTGTGGGACACAGCAAAAGCAGTCTTAAGAGGAAAGTATATAGCAATCCAAGCATGTTTAAAAAAGGAAGAGCAATCCCAAATGAATGGTCTAATGTCACAATTATCGAAATTGGAAAAAGAAGAACAGATGAGGCCTAAGGTCAGCAGAAGGAGGGACATAATAAAGATCAGAGAAGAAATAAATAAAATTGAGAAGAATAAAACAATAGCAAAAATCAATGAAACCAAGAGCTGGTTCTTCGAGAAAATAAACAAAATAGATAAGCCTCTAGCCAGACTTATTAAGAAGAAAAGAGACTCAACACAAATCAACAGTATCAGAAACGAGAAAGGAAAAATCACGACGGACCCCACGGAAATGCAAAGATTTATTGGAGAATACTATGAAAACCTATATGCTAACAAGCTGGGAAACCTAGGAGAAATGGACAACTTCCTAGAAAAATATAACCTTCCAAGATTGACCCAGGAAGAAACAGAAAATCTAAACAGACCAATTGCCAGCAACGAAATTGAAGCGGTAATCCAAAAACTACCAAAGAACAAAACCCCCGGGCCAGATGGATTTACCTCGGAATTTTATCAGACATACAGGGAAGACATAATACCCATTCTCCTTAAAGTTTTCCAAAAAATAGAGGAGGAGGGGATACTCCCAAACTCATTCTATGAAGCTAACATCACCCTAATACCAAAACCAGGCAAAGACCCCACCAAAAAAGAAAACTACAGACCAATATCCCTGATGAACGTAGATGCAAAAATACTCAACAAAATATTAGCAAACCGAATTCAAAAATACATCAAAAGGATCATACACCATGACCAAGTGGGATTCATCCCAGGGATGCAAGGATGGTACAACATTCGAAAGTCCATCAACATCATCCACCACATCAACAAAAAGAAAGACAAAAACCACATGATCATCTCCATAGATGCTGAAAAAGCATTTGACAAAGTTCAACATCCATTCATGTTAAAAACTCTCAGCAAAATGGGAATAGAGGGCAAGTACCTCAACATAATAAAGGCCATCTATGATAAACCCACAGCCAACATTATATTGAACAGCGAGAAGCTGAAAGCATTTCCTCTGAGATCGGGAACTAGACAGGGATGCCCACTCTCTCCACTGTTATTTAACATAGTACTGGAGGTCCTAGCCACGGCAATCAGACAAAATAAAGAAATACAAGGAATCCAGATTGGTGAAGAAGAAGTTAAACTGTCACTATTTGCAGATGACATGATACTGTACATAAAAAACCCTAAAGACTCCACCCCAAAACTACTAGAACTGATATCGGAATACAGCAAAGTTGCAGGATACAAAATCAACACACAGAAATCTGTGGCTTTCCTATATACTAACAATGAACCAACCGAAAGAGAAATCAGGAAAACAACTCCATTCACAATTGCATTAAAAAAAAAAAAAATACCTAGGAATAAACCTAACCAAAGAAGTGAAAGACTTATACTCTGAAAACTACAAGTCACTCTTAAGAGAAATTAAAGGGGACACTAACAGATGGAAACTCATCCCATGCTCGTGGCTAGGAAGAATTAATATCGTTAAAATGGCCATCCTGCCCAAAGCAATATACAGATTTGATGCAATCCCTATGAAACTACCAGCAACATTCTTCAATGAACTGGAACAAATAATTCAAAAATTCATATGGAAACACCAAAGACCCTGAATAGCCAAAGCAATCCTGAGAAAGAAGAATAAAGTAGGGGGGATCTCACTCCCCAACTTCAAGCTCTACTATAAAGCCATAGTAATCAAGACAATTTGGTACCGGCACAAGAGCAGAGCCACAGACCAATGGAACAGACTAGAGAATCCAGACATTAGCCCAGACATATATGGTCAATTAATATTTGATAAAGGAGCCATGGACATACAATGGTGAAATGACAGTCTCTTCAACAGATGGTGCTGGCAAAACTGGACAGCTACATGTAGGAGAATGAAACTGGACCATTGTCTAACCCCATATACAAAAGTAAACTCAAAATGGATCAAAGACATGAATGTAAGTCATGAAACCATTAAACCCTTGGAAGAAAACATAGGCAAAAACCTCTTAGACATAAACATGAGTGACCTCTTCTTGAACATATCTCCCCGGGCAAGGAAAACAACAGCAAAAATGAGTAAGTGGGACTATATTAAGCTGAAAAGCTTCTGTACAGCAAAAGACACCATCAATAGAACAAGAAGGATCCCTACAGTATGGGAGAATATATTTGAAAATGACACATCCGATAAAGGCTTGACGTCCAGAAAATATAAGGAGCTCACACGCCTCAACAAACAAAAAACAAATAACCCAATTAAAAAATGGGCAGAGGAACTGAACAGACAGTTCTCCAAAAAAGAAATACAGATGGCCAACAGACACATGAAAAGATGCTCCACATCACTAATTATCAGAGAAATGCAAATTAAAACTTCAATGGGGTATAACCTCACACCAGTAAGGATGGCTGCCATCCAAAAGACAAACAACAACAAATGTTGGCGAGGCTGTGGAGAAAGGGGAACCCTCCTACACTGCTGGTGGGAATGTAAGTTAGTTCAACCATTGTGGAAAGCAGTATGGAGGTATATCAAAATGCTCAAAACAGACTTACCATTTGACCCAGGAATTCCACTCCTAGGAATTTACCCTAAGAACGCAGCAATCAAGTTTGAGAAAGACAGATGCACCCCTATGTTTATTGCAGCACTATTTACAATAGCCAAGAATTGGAAGCAACCTATATGTCCATCAATAGATGAATGGATAAAGAAGATGTGGTACATATACACAATGGAATACTACTCAGCCATAAGAAAAGGGCAAATCCAATCATTTGCAGCAACATGGATGGAGCTGGAGGGTATTATGCTCAGTGAAACAAGCCAAGTGGAGAAAGAGAAATACCAAATGATTTCACTTATCTGTGGAATATAAGAAGAAAGGAAAAACTGAAGGAACAAAACAGCACCAGAATCACAGAACTCAACAATGGACTAACAGGTACCAAAGGGAAAGGGACTGGGGAGGATGGGTGGGTAGGGAGGGATAAGGGGGTGAGAAGTAGGGGGGGTATTAAGATTAACATGCATGGGGGGGTAGGAGAAAAAGGAGGGCTGTACAACACAGAGAAGGCAAGTAGTGATTCTAAAATATTTTGCTATGCTGATGGACAGTGACTGTAAAGGGGTTTATAGGGGAGACCTGGTATAGGGGAGAGCCTAGTTAACATAATATTCGTCATGTAAGTGTAGATTAGTGATACCAAAAACAAAGCAAAAAAAAAAAAAAGGGCAGTTCCTGTGTGGTAACCTCCAACAAGTTCTACACAAGGGTATAAAAGGCATATAAAAGTGTAGGCAAAGGGTCTGTATGTGTTTATACAGAGGATCAAAGCCTAATTGGGCTACCCCAAAAATGAACTAAGATACGATATGAAAAAGAACTTCCAACATCTGCACTCTCTGGAAGACTCATGCCAGAAGATCATCATCAAAAAACCCCAACAAAGATCCACGCACTGCTACAGCTGTAGATGCACTCATCCCACCAGTTCCTGGACTTGCCATGGGAATGAGGAAGGAGATATCTAAGCTGGCCTGTGCATACAGTAAAACAACAAATTTGACTGGATCTATACTGTTGGAACTCAACCAAGAAGTAGGAGAAGTGCAAATTGTAGCGCTCCAAAGTCTTACAACTACAGACTATTTACTGTTAAAAGAACATATGGGATGTGAACAGTCCCCAGGAATGGGTTGTTTTAATTTGTCTGATTTCTCTCAGACTGTTCAAGTTCAGTTGGACAATATCCACCATATCATAGATAAGTTTTCACAAATGCCTAAGGTGCCTAACTGGTTTTCTTGGTTTCACTGGAGATGGCTGGTAATTACAGGTATGCTTTGGTTATGTAACTATACTCCTATTATGTTAATGTGTGTGCGCAATTTAAGTAGTAGCTTAAAACCTATACATGCTGAAGTTACTCTACAAGAAGATATGTCAAAGAAATTATCAATCTTCCCATGTTTTCTTCCGCCTGCTACTTCTATAGCTTTTCTTCTTCCTTCCTAATTACAACCCTTAAATAGAATTCGTGCCTCATATCAAATTTACCGAGTATCATAACTCCTCCAAGTGGTAAACATACCTCAAGACAAATGCTGGGCATAGAAGCCACAGGACATAAATATGCAAAGAAGTAAAAAGCTAAACTTTTCAAACAATAAGGCTTCCCTCTCACTTACCAACTTCACATTTCCCTGTATGGCTCCGGAAGATGACTGGTTAGCCAGAGACGGGTAAGATTCCTCAAGGGAGGAACAACCTAAGACAGGCACAGTCGCAGGAGGCCATCAGGTGAGAAATTGGGGATCAACAGAGGTGAGGCTTAGAACCTCACCCCCCCTGTTCTGAGAGAAATCTTCTGCATACGTGGATGTTTTATTGCCCTTGTCTAGCTTGGATTAACACATAGTCTACAGGCACACACCTGATCATCTACATTTGCTCTCTTACAACACTAAACTATGTTTTCTACCTTTATCTTGTATCTACCTACCACTTCAGCATTTTATTAAAAATAATAATAATAAATAGAGAAATGTGGTATCCACATATAAATCAAGTATAAAAATCTAATGAGTATTCATATTTGAACTGACTGTTTAGAGTTCATAATGCATGAGCAAAACCGAAAGTTTCTGTGATGACTGCCCTTGTACTGTTCACTATGTAACTTATTCATTATGTAAGAATTTGTTCTACATGTAAGAACTTGTTTGTTATGCCTCAGAAGATTGGAGACTGACGAAAATTAGGCTTGGGGTGGATTAATGATTGTGCATTGAACACTGACTCCCCTATACAGAATTTTATTGTCGTTAACAACCATTTGATCAATAAATATGAGAGATGCCCTCACAAAAAAAAAAAAAAAAAAAAGACAGACTTCCAATGGTAAAATAAATAAATAACCGGGATGTAATGTATAGCATAAGGAATATAGTCAAGATATTGTAACAGCTTGGTAGGGTGATAGCTGGTACCTAGAATTATGTATATAAATGTTCTACCACTGTGTTGTACACTTGAAACTAATGTAATGTAATACTGTGCGTCAACTACCCTTCAGTAAAAAATAATTATTTAAAAAAAAAAATCTCTGATTTGAAAAGATATATTTACTCCTATGTTAATTGCTACATTATTTACAATAGCTGAGACATAGAAACAACCAAAGCGTCCATCAATAGATGAATGGATAAAGAAGATGTGGTACATATGCACAATGGAATCTTACTTGGCAAGAAATCCTGCCATTTGCGACAACATTGATGGACTTACAGGGTATTATGCTAAGTGAAATAAGCCAGGTGGAGAAAGACAAATACCATATGATTTCACTTACATGTGAAATCTAAAATCAAACAAAACAAAATGAACAAAAGAGCAATAGACTCATAGACAGAGAAGTGACTGGTGGTTACCATAGGAAGGTATGGGACAAGTGGGTGAAATAGGTGAAAGGGATAAGGAGACACAAAATCATAATCACAATATAAATTAGTCATGGAGATTAAAATACAGCATAAAGAATATAGCGAATAGTTCTGTAATATTTTTCTGTGTTGACAGATAGTAACTACACTAGTTGGGATGAGGATTTAATAATGTTTGTAACTATTGAATCACTCTCTTGTATAATTGAAACCAATGTAATATTGTATATCAAGTATAATAAAAAAATATATCAACAAAATATAGAAATAAAAACACTGCCCTGATAGGTATAATACTTCACATATTTGTCTTTTAAAGTCATAGTATATTTTCCTAGAATAGAAATGGATGGATAAAGGATAAGCACTGAAAACTGAAATGACATAATGACCTGTCCTTTGTTAAACAGTCCAGGGACTAGACTTAACTTTCCTGGACTCTGTTAGACAATTCTGGGACCAAGCAATAGTGACTTGGCTGCTTGTTCCAGTTAACACTTGTTTCTGGAATATAAAATGGTGAACTTACTAAACAGATTGCTCATGAAGACTGTTTATTTATCAAGAAATGCTTCAAAACCATTGCCTTGCTGTGTCCACCAGTCTGAGGCAAGTGTATCACAAACTGCCCATAGATGTCCAGTCGCAATCATTTCCGTGACTTGCTTCCCTTCCTGAAGTTGTTCAGCCCAAGCTCTAAAACCCTTAAAACAACTGACCCTAGTTTTCCATTCTGAGGTACTACAAAAGCTCAGTCAACATGGTGTTCTTCCTTATTGCAGTAAATGTAATATAAACTTCACTTTGCTTTATCAACATTTATTTATTTTATTTTGGTATCATTATTCTACAATTACAGAAAAAACATTATGTTTACTAGGTTCCCCCCTTCACCAAGTCCCCCCCACATACCGCTTCAACATTTTTTATAAGGAACTTTTGAGGACTCCACATTTGAGAGCATATTTTAATTTTTTATATAAAGTACCATGTTACTCTATATAAAAAAGTGTATATTTTATAGAAGAGTTCATCACAACAGCAAAAATGAACAAGTGGGACTATATTAAGCTGAAAAGCTTCTGTACAGCAAATGACACCATCAATAGAACAAAAAGGAACCCTACAGTATGGGAGAATATATTTGAAAATGACACATCCGATAAAGGCTTGACGTCCAGAATACATAAAGAGCTCACACGCCTCAACAAACAAAAAACAAATAACCCAATTAAAAAATGGGCAGAGGAACTGAACAGACAGTTCTCCAAAAAAGAAATACAGATGGCCAACAGACACATGAAAAGATGCCCAAATCGCTAATTATCAGAGAAATGCAAATTAAAACTACAATGCGGTATCACCTCACACCAGTAAGGATGGCTACCATCCAAAAGACAAACAACAACAAATGTTGGCGAGGCTGTGGAGAAAGGAGAACCCTCCTACACTGCTGGTGGGAATGTAAGTTAGTTCAACCATTGTGGAAAGCAGTATGGAGGTACATCAAAATGCTCAAAACAGGCATACCATTTGACCCAGGAATTGCATTCCTAAGAATTTACCCTAAGAACACAGCAATCAAGTTTGAGAAAGACAGATGCACCCCTATGTTTATTGCAGCACTATTTACAATAGCCAAGAATTGGAAGCAACCTAAATGTCCATCGATAGATGAATGGATAAAGAAAATGTGCCACATATACACAATGGAATACTACTCAGCCATAAGAAAAGGGCAAATCCTACCATTTGCAGCAACATGAATGAAGCTGGAGGGTATTATGCTCATTGAAACAAGCCAAGCAGAGAAAGAGAAATACCAAATGATTTCACTCATCTGTGGAATATAAGAACAAAGGAAAAACTGAAGGAACAAAACAGCAGCAGAATCACAGAACTCAAGAATAGACTAACAGGTACCAAAGGGAAAGGGACTGGGGAGGATGGGTGGGTAGGGAGGGATAAGGTGGGGGGAGAAATAGGGGGGTATTAAGATTAGCATGCATGGGAAGGTGGGATAAAGGGGAGGGCTGTACAACACAAAGAAGGCAAGCAGTGATTCTACAACATTTTGCTATGCTGATGGACAGTGACTGTAAAGGGGTTTATAGGGGGGACCTGGTATAGGAGAGAGCCTAGTAAACATAATATTCGTCATGTAAGTGTAGATTAGTGATACCAAAAAAAAAAAAAAAAAGGCAGTTCCTGTGTGGTAACCTCCAATGAGTTCTACACAAGGGTATAAAGGGCATATAAAAGTGTAGGCAAAGGGTCTGTTTGTGTTTATACAGAGGATCAAAGCCTAATTGGGCTACCCCAAAAATGAACTAAGATACGATATGAAAAAGAACTTCCAACACCAGCACTCTCTGGAAGACTCATGCCAGAAGATGATCATCAAAATACCCCAACAAAGATCCATGCACTGCTGCAGGTGTAGATGCACTCATCCCACCAGTTCCTGGACTTGCCATGGGAATGAAGAAGGAGATATCTAAGCTGGCCTGTGCATACAGTAAAACAACAAATTTGACTGGATCTATACTGTTGGAACTCAACCAAGAAGTAGGAGAAGTGCAAATTGTAGCGCTCCAAAGTCTTACAACTACAGACTATTTACTGTTAAAAGAACATATGGGATGTGAACAGTCCCCAGGAATGGGTTGTTTTAATTTGTCTGATTTCTCTCAGACTGTTCAAGTTCAGTTGGACAATATCCACCATATCATAGATAAGTTTTCACAAATGCCTAAGGTGCCTAACTGGTTTTCTTGGTTTCACTGGAGATGGCTGGTAATTACAGGTATGCTTTGGTTATGTAACTATACTCCTATTATGTTAATGTGTGTGCGCAATTTAAGTAGTAGCTTAAAACCTATACATGCTGAAGTTACTCTACAAGAAGATATGTCAAAGAAATTATCAATCTTCCCATGTTTTCTTCCGCCTGCTACTTCTATAGCTTTTCTTCTTCCTTCCTAATTACAACCCTTAAATAGAATTCGTGCCTCATATCAAATTTACCACGTATCATAATTCTTCCAAATGGTAAAGATACCTCAAGACAAATGCTGGGCATAGAAGCTACAGGGCATAAATATGCAAAGAAGTAAAAAGCTAACCATTTCAAACAATAAGGCTTCTCTCTCACTTACCAACTTTACATTTCCCTGTATGGCCCCGGAAGATGACTGGTTAGCCAGAGACGGGTAAGATTCCTCAAGGGAGGAACAACCTAAGACAGGCACAGTCGCAGGGGGGTCATCAGGTGAGAAATTGGGGATCAACAGAGGTGAGGCTTAGAACCTCACCCCTCCTGTTCCGAGAGAAATCTTCTGCATACGTGGATGTTTTGTTGCCCTTGTCTAGCTTGGATTAACCCATAGTCTACAGGCACACACCTGATCATCTATATTTGCTCTCTTACATCACTAAACTATGTTTTCTACCTTTATCTTGTATCTACCTACCACTTCAGCATTTTATTAAAAATAATAATAATAAAGAAAGAAATGTGGTATCCACATATAAATCAAGTATAAAAATCTAATGAGTATTCATATTTGAACTGACTGTTTATAGTTCATAATGCATGAGCAAGACCAAAAGTTTCTGTGATGACTGCCCTTGTACTGTTCACCATGTAACTTATTCACTATGTAAGAATTTGTTCTCCAGGTAAGAACTTGTTCATTATGCTTCAGAAGATTGGAGGCTGACGAAAATTAGGCTTGGGGTAGATTAATGATTGTGCATTGAGCATTGACTCCCCTATACAGAATTTTATTGTTGTTAACAACCATTTGATCAATAAATATGAGAGATGCCCTCACAAAAAAAAAAAAAAAAAGTACACACTTCCAATTGTAAAATAAATAAGTAACCGGGATGTAATGTATAGCATAAGGAATATAGTCAAAATATTGTAACAACTTGGTATGGTGATAGCTGGTACCTAGAATTATCATGTATATAAATGTTGAATCACTGTGTTGTACACCTGAAACTAATGTAATGTAATACTGTGTGTCAACTACCCTTCAATAAAAAATAATTATCTTAAAAAAAAAAAAGAATTCATCAATTTAAAGAATATCAACACTGTGTGAGAGTTTTCTATCTCACTCTATCCTTACTAGCACTAGATATTTTTGCAGTATTAAAACTTTTCCCATACAGTTGGCAAAATGTGATACATCATTGTTCTAATTTTTTAAAATTTACTTTTGCCTTTATCTGATTATCAGTGAGGTTTGATAGCATCTAAAAAAAAATGCCATTGTATGTAACTGAAAGCGTGAAACCACTACCATACCAACTCTGCCATCAGAAATTACAGAGGAGAATTTGCCAAGTCTAGAAAATTAATTGATAGCCTTAAAATGGAAAATCATAAAGTTGTAGCTAAGTCTCTGTAAGTAAGATAGGATCCTTTAAAGAAAAATGCTGTTAAGTATTGAGCGTATTTATTATTATGCCCAGCCTGTCTATAGAGCACAATTTGAAAGCAGAAATATTAAGGGATGGGAGTAAGGGCAATGATTGAAGAAAGGAACCAAAATTGGTACATATGTATAACAATGTGAAGTAATTACTCCAACGTGAGTGGTAGTTTTCCTGCAAATTATGGGCAATAGGGAAGTGTCTCTCTTCTACTTGTAAAGTTAGACTAGCATTCTCCAATATTTATCCTTAAGTGATATGAATGTATATCTTTCTAATCCAATAGTAACCCAAGCAATAGACTTCCAAAAAAGAAAGAGGGTATGTGCATTATCTGTGGTGGGAAGAACTGAAAGAGGTCCTGATTTGTCAACAACCTACATGGGACAGCTAAACAGAATTTCATTTCCCAGAACTCACCTTAGCTTTCCTTCTTGAGGCTCTTAGATATTGTTCTAGATGAAGCAACTCAAGTCTAGAGAATCATACTTCTAGGGAGGAGAATGTCTCCTACAATGAGATTAATCCTCCATGGTAAGAAGTAGGATTTTCCCAAAGGAAAGAATAGAACTACTGCATGAAAGGATGGTGGACCTAAATACTGAGGACAGAAGTTGAAAACCACATGAGTCCACAGTGGACCTCTAAGAAGTAGACAGCTTATTGGCCATCTTTGTTTCCAACCTTATGAAGTCACACTTACTGTATAATTTTAAATATTATGATGCTTGTTAGAGAAATTAATGACTATATAGTTAAAGTTGTAGATGGAAGTAAGGACCAGTTCACAAAAGGACTCTAGACCTGCTTCCTATCACCGTCTTGTAGTCCTCTCTACAAGCCTTTGTGGAAATACAGTTGGTGATTTCCAGGTTGTGAGCAGCCCAAAGGAGCACCAAAGTATTCAGGGGCTCCCCAGCAGAGAGGCACTTGTCTACTCGGAAGCAACTAAGACAAATCCCATCCCTTTTAAAAAATATACCTGAGAAGTATGATTCTTAAAGGGGAGTGTAAGTTTGGGAGAAATATACACACACACACATACATATCTACATGCATTTCTGGAATACCTCATCCATTCAATGGATCCATGTTCCAATATTATACTGTTTGTATTACTGTATTTTTGTAGTACATTTTTTAACTGCTAGGTCATCTCTCACTTCTCAAGCTTTTCTTTTGCATTTTATGCATTTATTAAGATTCATTAACAAATATTTACTGAACACTTATTATTTGCTAAATATTATAGGTGCTGGGGATATAAAAGCCAACAATACGTACAAAATCTCTGCTGTCCTGGAGCTCACATTTTAATGAGGGGACACAAGTAAGACCTGAAGTCAACATAATCCCTGTCTACGCATTACACCCCGCTGGGACCAAGCATGCTTTCTTGTCCCTGTGCTAAATAATACTGACACCAAGCAAAAATAGTTTGCCTATTTGCTCCAGAAAATACCTGTCCTTGGAAGATAACGCTGTAAACTACAGCTTATTCATCAAAACTAACAGCTTTCTCAGTAAGTCTTATCTCAAGACCTTCCTCCACCCTATGCCCAACAGTGCAACTATCCCAATGTGTTCTTGCTAGCAAAACCCACCTTTAAAAAATTTCCCTGTAAAAGATCCTTCCCTAATTTCTTTATTGTGAGGCACCCCGGAGATGGATTTAGGTTCATGGCTTTGATCCCTAGATAAGAAGAAAAGCTAGACACTCAGAGCTTTTGGCATGAGCTCAAAAGTCTTCTTTAAAAATGTTTTATATATAAACACAGAGATTTATTCATAATTTTTAAATTCCATGTAATATTACTGATAAATAGATGATTCTATGGACATATGATGGTGATAGAGCTTTGGCTTAAAACAACTCTGTCTTCTCCCTGCCTTTTTAATAAAATTAAAATGTTAGGCCAATATATATATTTTTAAATACATGACTTGGGTTTAGTTTCTCATAATTCAAACTTTTAAAATGTCTATATTAATCCTCTGGGCCCAGTAATTTATTATTTCCACAGATGGTTTAAAATTACAAACATAATATTGTGCTTAGATAAATGAAATTGCAATAATGGTTATTGTTAAAGGATTTAATCTCATGGATTCTTTTAATACTACATATGATAAGGACTCAATGGGTTAACATAATTATAATTTCCACATTTTTAGCCAACTTTAAGACCTTAAATTTATATTAAAATAAGTTACTTAGTATATATACTGTGGTTACCCAAATAATTTGTATTTTTATGTAAAAAATGGAAACATTGATCACTAAACATAGTTTTATGTTATTCTTGTTCATTTCTACATATGGAATGGCTGCAGATTGGCAAGACATGTAAGTATTTTTTAAAGTATTATATAAATATGCATATATACATGTACCCATGTTATATATAATATATATTATTTATATCATAGTATACTTTAAATATATATACATTATCTGCCACCCCAAAATGTATTAAACCCATATATAGCAAGATAGTTCTCTGCTTTCTACCTTCTAAGTTCTCTTGTGTTTGAAAAATCCAAAATTGATTACTTTGGTTAAAATTTGTAATAATGAGAATCATTAAATAGAAATAGGAACATGCAATCAAAATCGTAAATTTGGTATCCCTGTTTGTTGCTCAGAGTTATAATTGTAGTATATAAAGATGTTAAATTCAACAACATAATATATACATTGTTCTATTTAGTACTCATAATTTTAAAAATACTTGAAAGCTATATTTTAAAGTAGTTAAAATTCTTCATTTAAGCATCTATTTCATATTTATATATTTGTATATGTATAAATGCATATATATATGAAGGCATATAAAGGTATATAGTTTATGTAAAAGGTTTATTTACAATAAAAAAGATGATAGACAAATTTGAGGGCTTATGTTTTCTTTACTATAAATTATTATATGGATAGAAAACAAAAATAATATTAGAATCTGCATTTTTATTTTCTATTAAACAACCTAGTTATTCTAGCTTAGATAAATAGGAGTTATTTTTTGTGCCCAGAATATTCTGTTAATTCCCTAGACTTTTAACATACTCTGAATCATTTTGACAAGAAGTAAAAAAAAAAAAAAGTTTCTAATAACATCATTACTTGTTGTTGTGTTTCTTACTTATTACCTATAACTTTCTCGCCTTTGAATAAAATGACTTAAATTTGTATCTTATCTGAACTGACAGCTCTTTTTAATTACGTCTGTCCTAGACTCAAAATAATTGGACTATTAAGCTTTCTTATAAATAAAAATTTTCAAGTTTATTGGAATAGCCACCAGTTCAGCCAAAGACTCAGTCCCTCAGCTTATAAAAGAATGACAGTGGATATTGAAAGATCGTTTGTTTGATGTACTGGAATTTTTAATTAACTTAAACTTGTTGTGAAAATTGTCAAATTGAGAATAAAAATAAAATTATCAATATTTTTCAGTGACTATAAACTTCTTATGCACCAGGTAGGTATCAATGTAATATTATTGCTGTGCACCAAATCTACACTTTTTTGTCCTTGTTAATGATACTAATGTTGGACCCTGCAATCATTTCTCCTTTGCCAGCAGATGAGATGTTATGGTTGATCAGCAGATGGCAAAGGAGTGACACTGCATGGCCATAGCTGCAGGAAGACACTTTAAGGCTCTAGACCTCTGTTATTCTTTAACAGAGGAAACCAACAAAGGAGCTCCAGCCATCTCTGGCTATGTATGCCATCTCTTCTTCAGGTTACTTTAGACCAGGTCCAACTCACCTATATCCTCTGGAACAGCTGGCCACTTCTATTCACTGCACCAGTCTGCTTAGACTCTCCAGCCACTTCTATAGAACCCTCTAGCAAGTTTCTTCACCCATGACAGGCTGTGTATGTGGTAGGCATATTCTCTTTGAAGAGATCTGATTCTCAGACTGAGGGGAGTGGTAAGTGGGAAAAGGCTTTTCCCCTAGTTTTTTGTTTTTTTATTGTTTCTTCTTCCTCAGCCTAGAGATCATAGCTTTTCCAGATACCTTAGCCTTTTTGTAAATCTCCACTTCCTCCTAGTTAGTAATTATATTAAATTTTCCCTGTTCAAAAAAGTGATTTGGTTTCTGTCTCCTGACAGTCCCTTACTGACGTATCTTTGAAATATACTTTTGTTCATGTCCAAAGACTGATAAAATAACTGTTCTCAAAAAGATTTCATTTCTAGACTATTAAGTTCCAATGTCTTTGTCAGTCAGGGACCATCATAATATACTTTGTAGTACAAATCACAAAGCCTTGGAGTCTCTTTCCTGTTCATAGTATGTTTCTATTCCCAGGATGGTCATTGACTACATCCTTCTATATTAATTTTCTGTTACACCACAAAAAAGAACCATATTCCCTTCTATTCTGATATGTTCCAATAGATATCATCTTGGGGAAGAGAACCCAAGGAAAAATAGCCCTTGAGCCTTGATGAAAAGGACCTTATCAGTTACTGTAAACAACAAACACTCCAGTGAAACCATAGAGTTTATCCTTAGAGCCACTTCTCTCAAGTAAAGGGATTTGTCAACCTTAAATTACTGGAAAACTCTGCTGGACAGAAACTACAAGATGAGGAAAAGAACACTGCCACCTAAGACTTTTAGATCAATGAGGTGACTGCATGAAGTAAATAGCTTCCATCCAAGGCCCATGAAATAAAATCAAGACAGCTGAAGGAACAGACTCCCATGCTTCAATCAGAATGCTTTTGTTCTTTATTTGCCATTTCCCTTTGTTACTTTAAGGTTTGGATTATTAACTATGATTATCTGTAAGATCCTTTTCTTTAACAATGTTTTTTGCTTTCCTAGACACTCCTTGGAAAAAGTCCAATGCTTGGCTGTAATTTTCTTGTGAAACAAAAAAAACACATTTGAGTTCAAAAAACACAAAATCAAACCAACTCTTGGGTTTATATTGCTTTTCCTTTGGATGCTCCTCATTCTCCTTTCATATTACTTCCTTGTAATAAATCAGTTGACTTTCTGGGTAACTGGATTCAACCATTAAGTGACTTTTTTTAGAGTAACACAATAAGCCCAGCAGCCAGAAATTGCCTAACATGTGCCCTTCCAAAGAAACAATACTTGGGAACTGTGTAAAAAATAGTTTACCTGGCCTTTGTCCCCAGTTACTAGGAGATAATTTCTAAACGCTTATACTTTCTTGAGTGATAGGAATTGAAGGCAAATTCTGGCACGCTAAGACCCCCACCCCTTAAGATCCAATCACCAACGCACAACACACCCTACCCCTACTTCTTAAAAATGCGCTTCCTCACCCACGAGCTGCTGCTCCCTCTCTCTGAGGACAGCCATTTTCTCTTTCAGATAATAAAATCTCTTGTGTGGGCCGGTGTCTCCTGAGTTGTTCTGGGGTAAGGAGGGTCGCGGCGAGATACCCTTTCAGGAATGTCTTGTTTAGTCATGGCGGACCCCTCAGACCAACCTAATAGTTGATGCTAATGAGGTAAATCTGATGGGGGCTGGCCATGCCAGAATGACCAACCATGTTATTAGAGGATTAGGGCTTTGAATCGTGTGATATCATCTTGACTTCTGGGGAAGAAAGGAAGTCTAGAGGTTGAGTTCAACCACATGGACAACGATTAAATCAATCATGCCCACATAATGAAATTTCAGTAAAAACTCTGTACACTGAAGCTCACATGAACTTCCCTGATTGGCAATACTTTCACATTTTGATGTCGGGAAGGTTGCACATCCCTGAGAATGATGGAAGCTTCACATGTGTTACTCTCCCAAACTTCTCCCTATGTATGCCTTCTCTTAGCTGGTTCTCACTTTTAGCCTTTTGCTATAATAAAAGAATAATCATAAGTATAGCACTTTTAGTGAATTCTGTGAGTCTTTTTCATGAATTATCAAAGCTGAGAGTGGTCATGGGAACCCCTGATGTAGGTCAGAAGTTAGTGGTGCCCTGGAAACCCCCAAACTTGTGGCTGGTACCTGAAGTCAGGGCAGTCTTGTGGAGAACAATGTTCTCAGAATTAGCAGCTTGATAAACTCACTGTAGGAAATGTTTGTAGGAGCTAGCCTTTGCAGCCAGTAGAAATAGGGCTTGGAAGGGGTTTAGGAACACATGGAATATATTCAAAGACTGTATCACTTTTATGCATTTTATAAGCAAGGCACATTAATGGACTTAACCTCAAGTTCTTTTTCTTTAGAGCTATTAGTAATCTCTTTATTATAAACATTGTATTTTGACACCAAATGACACTTAGGTAACATTGCAAAAGATTATCATACCATTTAACAGTTTCAAGGAGATATTATCAACAAAAACATACCATTGGTTGACCCCTTGCAACTGGTATTAAGTTTGTGGCACAAAACTGACTGTTACCAGCAAAGTGGACAGAGATGTATCATCTTGGTTAATTGATTCCTGCTTTCAAGATAGGCCCTAATATCACCCAGGGTCCATTTTAGCCTATAAATTTCCCTTTCTAGGAAAAAAAGTTATTTAAATAATTTAATTTAACAAGGAAGAAAACTAGGCCTTGATTTGAGTTCAAAAACTTTAAAAACTGAAGGGAATTTTTTTTTTTGGACTGCTTTCTTCTACCCAAAGCTCTTCATTTTATGCTCTCCAAGAGGCCTGAGAAGTAGAACTAATCCTACCTGCTATAGCTCAGAAAATAGTTAAATTATATGGAACTCCTTACTGAAGAATTTCATGAAATTAGACAGGTGATACCTCAAAACAGAGAGTTATTAGTCATAATAGTGGCTGCTTGAAGGAAAGCATGTACTGTCTAAGGGAAATAATGTTGTACTTGCATTTCTGCAGATTTCTCTGGGATCTTTAATGTTACTAAAGAGAGCTGGAAACCAAATAAAGATATCATGAAACTAAATAATTTGCCTAATACCCAAATATCTTGTTCTGTGGGTTCTTTGTAGTTGAAATGGAGTCTACTCTCAATTTACTTTGGATGCTTTTGCTCAGATTAGATAAGCATTTGTTTATGTTGCAATGTTCAAATGTAGAACTCAGAATCTTAAATGCTGCTGAGCAGTCACTGTGCCTCCTGATGATCTACCCAAAGAACAAGAAAACCAACACTTGAAGGGGTGGGAAAACTACCATCAGAAACAACATTCAATTACAACGTATCAAATATGCGGCAGATCCACATTGATGATGTCCCCAAATGATCCTCCAGATTAGCCTACAGAGTGGTAAAAATGGGGAGAGAATTTAAACTAACATAATTCTGAAGCTCCTGTGTTAACCAATAACAAAGCAAAATATTAGCAGCTGGCTGGGGAATATAATGTGAATTAAATATAGAGCTTATTTATCAAAACTGCTAGCTCATTAAGACTCACTTCAAAATCCTTGTTTCACTGAGTACACTAATCTAAAGCTATTATATAATAAACTCTGCTCATTCCAGCCAGTTCCCCACTTTGCATTAATCTGCCTTAAAATCAATCACCCAGACCAGGCCCCAAGTCTCTATAAATGTCTCTCCCTAAATTCCTCATTTTGAGGTACCCTTAAGGTTTTTGTCATGGTGATATTTTCCCTTAAACAAACCTAAAAACCAGCTTTTTGGATGAACAGATTTTTTTGTGTGCGTGTGTGTGTGTGTGTATGTGTGCTACAGGGTTTTAACAGTTGATGTAGGCAATAAACAAGTAAGTAAAAAATACATATATAGCATGCGAGAGGGAGATAAGCGGTATGAAAAAAAACAGTCAAAGAAGTGGGGAAGGAAGTACATGTAGAGGGAGTGGGAAGGTGGATAGTTCCAATTTTTATATTAGGCAATCAGGAAGCCTCCCTGAGTGGATGGCATTTGAGTTAAGACCTGTGGATGATAAGGGAGCAAGCAAGCAAGCAGCTTATTTAGGGAAAGAACATTCCAGAAAGAGGAATAACAACCACAAAGAGCATAAGGCAGGAGCTTGCCTGGCATGTCAAAGAAGTAATAAAGAAGCCAGTTTGGCTAGAGAAGAGAGAGTGAAAGTCAGAGAAGCAGGGTATGAGGAATAAAGGGTAATAGGAGAGAAACACATTGTGTAGGACCTTTTCTCTAAATGAGATAGAAATACATTTAGGTGAAGTTTAGAATCGATTTATCAAGGAATTACATGAAATATTTATATTACTTAGGGGATAATTGATGTTTTTATGGTATTGAATCTTCCCATCCAGGAATATGTCATATCTCTCCATTTATTCTAGGCTGTCTTTATATCCTCCAGTAAGCCTTAATAGTTTTTGTTCTTACGAATCTTATAAATTCTTGTTATTATTATTAGGTTTATAATGTTTACTTTTGTTCAGCTTGGTTTTCTGCTATTGGAAATGGGATATTTCCCCCCATTACACTCTCTAATTGGACCAGCTCTCAGTCACTGCTGGCACTCTAAATTTGACCACTGTCCTGACCTTTAACAAGGCAGGTGAGTTTTGCCTATTTTTCACCTTTATATAAACATAATCATACAGGACATTTAGAAAAATGATTAACTTTTATATATTCCTCTTAGAGTTATTTTAAGGTAGTTCAGAATTAATTCTACTATCCATTGAGTTCATTCTCTTGGAATATTTCAGTAATAAGTATATTGCCTTTAAATAGTGACAATTTGTTCTCTTCAGTCTTGGTGGTTACAACTCATTTTTATTACCTAGCTTGCTTTTTGGATAGAATTCTCAGAACATCTTGCACATGTCTTTGACATACACATGTATACATTTCTGTTGAGCATATACCTAGGATTGGAACTGCGGGGTCAAAAGGTTCTGTAAATGTTTAAAGCTGTCTTTTACTGTGATGAAGACTTTTGTGGACCCTTCTGAGGCTCCCTGCTGGTATACTGCACCTACAACTCCTAAGACATGAACAACAGCATTTGTGCCTGCTTCTTTCCATCAGCTCCTGGTTTTCAAACAGTAGGCCACACGGTCTCTCTGTTGTAGTCTCATTGCCTTTTGCAGGAGTCTTCTTGATCGGGAGCCAGCAAGGCTCCAGTCTGCCTCACCCTCTATGCTCCCCCAGCAAAGGAGATGTATGTCAAATTCTCTGAGAGGTCCTCTTAAAGTCCCTGATTTTGGAATAGAAGGAACTTTCTACCTCTGTTATTTAGTGCACAGGACACAAAACATATCATAAATTTTCTCTAAAGAAATCTCTTCAGAACTGTCCCTGATTCTCCCCAGATATGACCCTTTCAAATGTTTTCGAGTTGGTATGGGACCCATGATGGGTTATTACTCTTTTGAAAATGTGCATATTGGTCTGTCTCATGACTCACTTGGAAACCTATCCATCATTGCTAGTACCTTGGTCAAACTTCAGGTTTAATATCCTACCCACATAGTCACTTTTGTACTTTACCTTATTAAGATAGTAAATCACATTAATATTTTCTAACATTGAGTCATCTTTGCAATCCTGAAACTACTTGATCCTCACATTCAAATTTATATTTATTGTATTTGTAGTAACCACTGGATTTGAGTGGTCATCTTTTTCAAGTTTACAATTATATTAATAAATGAGATTTGGCTATAGTTTTCTTTTTCATACTATCTTTTATATGTTTTAGTGTTGACATTATACTGGATTTGTAAAATGAATTAGGGATCTTTTCATATTCATTGTTAAATACGATAAGACTAACCTTTTCTTTGAAAAGCTGATAAAACTTAACTTCAAACCTTTTTTGCCTGGTATCTTTTGATGAGGAAGAATTTTGACTTGGAGCCCTTGTTGACTCCTAGGAATAATTGTGGAAGGTTTGGGCAGGACCATGTTAGAGTTTAAATAATCACTTGTAGGGATTAGAAGAAGAGAAATAAAGTTGCTACCGTTAACAGGATCTTGTTTCTTTGTTTTCTTTAATCATAGAGAAAATATTTGCATTGAGAACTGCAAATGGCAGAGTTCTTTATCACAGGCAACAGAATCTTCCTGGTCTTTATTATCTTTAATGCAGGAGTTTACTGAAAAATTGAAAGGACTGAAGGAAAAGGTTTTAAGCTGACTATAGTAGACAGTTACCTGGTGGCCTGTAATGAACCATGCCTCTTGGTTGTCATACTCTTGTGGAGACCCCATCCCTTGAAACTGGAATGGCCCCATAACTTATTTTAATCAGCAGAAAGCAATGAAGTGACGCTATGCCAGTTCTGGGCCTAAAGTTTCAGAAGACCTGGAAGCATTTACTCTTGCACTCTGATGAAGTCCTCCACTTATGAAAAGAGTCCAGCTACCCTTGGGGAGAAACCAGATGCAGGAACTACATGGAGAGATAGAGGCAGAAGATGAGATAGTTAAGACCTGAGGAGGAACCCTTGTGAGAACCAAGGCCTCAGACATATAACCCATATTGATCTCTTCCAGCCAACCTCCAGCTTTCTGAGTTACTCTGAAGCACCAGACATGAAGTGAAGAGACCATCTGGGATGGCCTAGCCCCTGCAAGTACCCCATGGAGCAGATCTGAATTATCCAATTATCCTCTCTGTGCCATGTGAGAAATAATGACAGAGTTGTTTGAGGCCACTAAATAGCAAAGTCGTTTGACACAGCAGGTAAGCAGAAAGAGCTCCCAAGCTCTGAAGGAAAAAAACTTCCAAAATCACACCACACAATTGACCTGGTAAGAAACTGTCCACCACCAATGATTTCAGAAACACGTTGCCCTTTCTGGAAACATGGCTGCTTCCCATCCTGCCTGAATCAAAGGTTTGTGCAAATGCTTCTGATTGGTGGAACCTGGGTTACAAGTCTATGAAGAAAGGTTAGGAAACAAGGTTGGCAGCAGATTCCTACTGTGGAGAGATATCATAATTAGAGGAAGCTGTCTGAAAGATTCTAAGTAGAAAAAAATGTGTGTGTGTGTGTGTATCCCTAAAGAACTGTCCTAGAAAGTCAAAGAGTTTGATGGTCACACCCAAAATCCTTATTTTTATTTCTGTTGATTTATCATTTTTTCTTTATAATTAATAGTGTATTATTCTTACATTCTGCCCAGACTCCCACCCCACCCCCCATTTCAATCCCTATTAGATGAAGGCAGCAAGCTGCACAAGCACAATGAGGCAGCAGACACGGCGGTTCTGCAAAGGGTACAGATTTGGGTAAAGCTTTGAGGCTCTGCACAAGCTCCAGAACAGCTCACCTTTCTTTTGCATTCTGTGGCTGGTTTATTTTGTTTCTGGTTTTAGAAGTCAGTCCATGTTTGTAGTCACTTACACTTTTTAATGAGGTATATTTTGCATGCCAGAGAATTTACTGCTAGTATATGTACAGTTAAATAGGTTTTTCTGTTTGTTTGTCTTTTGGAGATTTATAGAGCTGGGCAACCATCACCACAATCCAGTTCCATAACATTTTCATCCTGCAGGGACCTCTTCTTTCATTCACCCTTTGAATGAACAGCTCTTTCTCTTCCTTTAAGGGACTTCTTCAAACCTCATCTCCATGGAAAGGTCATCTTTGACCACCCTATCTAATTAGTCCCAAACTCACCTTCCTTCTCACATGTTCCCTTCATATCTCATGATTTGATCTGAAATCATTTTATGCATTTGCCTCCTTGTGTTTCTGTTTGTCTCCTCTGCTTGATTGTAAACTCTGTGAGGGTGAAATGGCCCATATCAGTTACACATACCGCTGTTTAATCTTCTCAGTGCCTCAGCTTCTCATTAGAAAATGGGGGTAAAATGTACTTTCCTCATAAGATCTTTGTGAGCACATAAAAAGCACTCAATAATTTATCATCATCATCATCATCATTATTATTTTAGAATCATTGGGAGGACTTTTTTTATTGCTTCACTCTCTTTGAACTTTTTAGTCTTTATTTCGGTTTTGGGATTTTCTTCTCCTGCAATGTCCTATTTCTTTGGGTTGTTTAATCCTATCCCCTTCGAAGTAGCTGGTGTAGTCAGAAGGCCTAGAGTCTCATCTTCCTACCCGCTACCCTGTCTAGAAGACCAAGGAGAATTCAGAGTGGGGCCCAAATTAGGAAGTCAGGAAAGGTATAGATGTCTTAGACCAGTTGCTCTCTGCCTTCAAGAAAAATGCTTCCTTCTCCTTGTCACTCTTCTTGGTGTCATCTTGCTGAGCCTCTTCTCAACTCTACAGAGAAGTGTTCATGGCCCTTCACAATAGCCAAGTTTGGCTTGTCTGTAGTGAGGTTTGAGGCCATAGGGATTAAAAAAACAGTCCTGCAAGATCGCATGAGAATCAATCCAGTGCAACAAATCCAAGAGTTACACCTAGGAAATCAAAGACATGATGCCATAGCGAGGAACAGCGTGCACTATCTGGGCTCTTCTCTGCACACATCTCTTCATGAGTTTTGGAGGTAAACTGCCAGTAAGGTCAAGATGCTACTGCTCCTTCTCTCTTTCCACCAGGGACACAAGTAACACATAGAATATTCTGTTTTTTTCTCATTTCCTTTCTATCCCAGGGAACCGACTCTCCAACTAGTAAGTTAGGTCAAGAAGAATTCACTGAGGATGAGGAAAGAGCTCTGGAGATGGCCAGTGGTGGTGGCTGCACAATGATGTAAATGTGCTTGATGCCACTGAACTGTACACTTCAAAATGGTTAACATGGTAAATTTTATGTTATATTTTACCACAGTGAAAAAAAAAAAAGAAGTGTTATTTTTGGTACAGTTACTATAGCTTTGTAAGGTACACTGAAATAGAAAAAAAAATCCCTTGAAAACTTTCTGGTGACATAGTGATAGTAAATTAGAGCAGGAGATAGATATAAAAATTCAGTATATCTTTTTCCTCCTTTTTTTCTACCCTAACCAGCAGGAAGGAACTAGGAGTGGGTAAAAAGATACTAAATTGAATTTGAACAGCTTGACCAATCTGTGCTGTATTAATTAGACTAAGCTGAGAAGCTGAGTTTCACATCCTTCAGAACTAATTCTACATCTTAATTTTCCCCTTACCTAAAATGTCAATGAAGAAAATACATGACAGCTTCTCAGTATTGCTTCTGCACAACATTTATGACCGTTTCCTCAGCTCTGCAGTTATTTGGACAATTCTACCTTACATATGTATAAATCCACCTGAACTTCACAATGAGCATGGTCATATTTCCCTTTTTTGTTTATATACACTAATGTGAAATTATAACTACAATCTACATAGTTTTGTGGTATCTAATTTTTATATGCATGGGATATGTATAACTGCATTAAAAAGACAAAATTCTACATCTGCACAGTCCTCAAAAAAGTGTTCTGGCATTCATCAGTGATGATGTTGCATATGGATACAATGTTCTAAAACCACTACTAGTGTATTGCTTACTCATGCCATTAAATTACAAATTTTACGATGAGAAAAATAAGCTTGAGTGAATGCATGCAACACTGAATAATTTTGAGTCCTAGAAGTTCATATCTCTGAAACACTGCATAAAGGAAACTAATTTCCAAATCCAGCCAGTG
The DNA here is from genome assembly GCF_030020395.1 of Manis pentadactyla. NCBI lineage: Eukaryota > Metazoa > Chordata > Mammalia > Pholidota > Manidae > Manis > Manis pentadactyla. The sequence goes on along the minus strand of NC_080021.1, from coordinate 168,954,297 downwards.
GAATAAAATTACAGCCTAGTTTTCCTAGTTCTGTATTTACATTTTCACAATTAGTGTTTTTTCTTATTATTTATATCTTGTTTACAAACATATTTATATAGCTTTTCCCAACACTTTGATCTTGCTTAAATCCTGTGTACTAAAACAACTAATTGTATTGTCCATAGCTAATTTATAATATAAATACTAGGGCAATATTATGAAGACTTGAAAATCTTGTAGAAAGTTCCTTGACTGGAGAAGGTAAATAAAGGGCCCATAGGTAGGCAGAATTCAATTTCCTTCTCTAACTCTGAGAGCTGTTTATTTGTTGTTCTATGCTGGTATTTTTTACTTTCTTGTTTTACAGATATTTTTGTACTTTGAGATCCTATGGCGGGGGGTGGGATGATATCATAGATGTTCAATAAATATTTGCAGGTGAATATATATTGGTTAAAGTAAAATTGGGAGAACTACATCACCCAAAGAAAAATTGCTACATAGAAGTAATAGTTCATACATATGCTTAGACAGGAGAGAAGAAGCTGGATGAACATACAATGATTTACCCAAAATAGAGAAACAGGAGAGGAGTGTCAACAGAAACATAAGAACCAAAACCAAAACAAATGACCAGTGAAAATTAGAGGATAAGATTGTCTGTGCAGCATTTTATAGCCTAAATCCAAAGAAGGGAGTCCTTTTTCTCTCTAGGAGGTAAGTACCAGGGCAGAGAAAAACTAGCTTGCATATTGAGATCAATGAGGACGATATGTGATTTAAGAATCAAATTATTGGCTGGGACAAAAGGGAAGGGGGAAATGGATTAACACTTAGTCCCAGCCCTCCAGGCAATATAAACATTTTAATTCCCTAGTGATGAGAGATTTGACTTTTATTTGTATAGTTTACTTAGTGTGGTGGTTTGTTCTGCATCAACTTGATTAAGCTGGATTACATTTCCCAAAATTCCCTTCCCTGAAGGATTCCAAATTAAAGTTGACCCAGAGAAAAATTTCAGACAGATTTGGGAAGTGGAAGAGCAGCAACAGCCATTACTCTGAGGGTCACTGTGGTCAGATGCAGGAAGAAAGAGATGCAGAGGACTAGCAGGTTCCAGTTTGACACTCTCCTCCAATCCACATCTGGCTCTTCTTCCTCACTCCTGATCCTGTTCACCAACAACGGCTTCAGGTGCAACACCACATGCTTGGCAGCTTGAGCTACAGAGGCACAACTTCCTATAGATTTCCCAATACAGGATTCCTATACATTCCTATTTTAGCCGCTGGAGAGGCTTGGTTTCTCAGATTGACTCAATAGCTCCTGCCTCTCTAAGCTTCAGATATATCTCTTGGACGTTCACTTCTCTAGTTCTTCCCACAACTACGGAAGGTCGGCTTCCTGTAAAAAGGAAAAAACCTTTTCTCCCATAACTCCCAGTGGTTCTGCTTCCCTGATGAAAAAGTTATTAATTTCAAAGAAACTGAGCTGAGTAATTCTCAAATGATTATTTTTAGTTTAAAGCCCCCATTTAAGAACTCTATTTGTTGATTGTAGCAAAAATACATGAAATTAGGAGGACCATTACATTACATTCAGTTGGTGTGAAACAGAAATAAATAACTTTGATTGGATCTCTAATCTCAGAGAGATCTTCCAAATGAATTAAGGACACAGGAGATATACCCAAATAGATTATATAGATATGTATGCCAATGTATGGCAGATACCATTGTTTGGCTAACTGAATTCCTATTGACAATCCTTTTCTGAATTGTACTTTCCAGCTAGGAGTGACTGACTATATAACAGAATTCTGTCCAATGAGACAAAATGAAAAGTCTGCTGGATGTGACTTTTGGGACAATTTCTATTTTCTAAATAAAAAGAGATGGATCTATCCCTTTGTCCTAGTCCCTTTCTTGCTACCTAAAATTCAGATGTGGTTCCCAGAAAAGCAGTCATCTTCTGCTCATGAGTAGACCAGCCAGCATGAGGAAAAGTTCAAGGGAATTGAAGGGACTCTGGCTCTAAAGTCATCCATCTGTAATGCTAGCATCTATCTCTTAACTTCTTTTGTGTAGGCCACTGTAGGGTAAATTTCCAGAATCTCGGTGCTTGGCTTTAGTCTATTTACATATACTGCAGCTTCTCGCAGCCTCCGGGGCAAGGGGTGGAGGGAGGCTGTTCTCTCCTCCCCTTCTTTGCATAATTGGGCTGGTGCAGGTCAGCCGCTGGGGACCAGCCAGCGGAGTTCCTCCGGGAGGGGGCGGGTGGAGCGTCGAGCAGGCTCCGTTACCACCGTGGCTGCAGGAGACAGCATCAAACCGGCTTTATGCTAGAGAGAGTGGCGGCCAGAGGGGATGGAACCAGGCCTCACTGTGTGCAATAAAAGGGTTTCTCCCAATTTCTCCTTTCCCTTGACTGATTTCTGTCACACTGGTTTTTTCCACCTGAAAAACACGCTTCCCTCCAGGAGCTACAGCTACTACAGCAGTTTTCTGTTAATGGAAGCTGAAAGCATTTTTGACTGAGACAATATGTTAATTTAAAAATGAATACTGCAGAAAAAAAAAATACTGCAGAAAGTAGTGAATATAGGATGTTAGAATAGGATGGTGAGGCTAAGAAAAAGAGACCTAAGAGGTGTAACTAGGT